>NC_060277.1:92509151-92809151 GCF_021613505.1 Equus quagga | reverse complement strand
GCAGGTTTGTCTGGCAGCTGTGGGCTTAGTGGGAGACTTATGCCGTGCCCTGCAATCCAACATCTTGCCTTTCTGTGATGAGGTGATGCAGCTCCTGCTGGAGAACTTGGGGGTGAGTCTGTACACACAATCTAATTCACCGGTATTTGAAGGAATTGGCGGTTGGAAAGATGGTTAAACATCAAGATCCATGACAGGGAGCTGTAAGTTCTCAGATTGTTGGCTGTGGGCTTAAAAAGAAGGGAATTGTTCATTTTTACAAGATGATTCTAAAGTAAGGTTGTAAAGTTAATTAAAGGAATGCATGCTCAATGCGTGGAATTTGGGTGGGGGCGGGGTGGGGAACGAGTAAAGTACAAAGGAAAAGTAAATATGTAATCCCTCTCTTCGAGAGAACCACCGTTAATTTTTGTGTGTGTCCTTAAGGTCTATACCCAGCGCATTAGTAGTTGCTTAGTTGCTTATTATTTTAAAAAAAAATTTCTCAGGTCTTTGGACAGAACAAATTTTGACTTCTATTAATTTGGTTTTCCTTTTTTTTTTTTTTTTCCCCCTTGTCAGAATGAGAATGTCCACAGATCTGTGAAGCCGCAGATTCTGTCAGTGTTTGGTGATATTGCCCTTGCTATTGGTGGAGAATTTAAAAAATACCTAGAAGTTGTACTGAATACTCTTCAGCAGGCCTCCCAAGCCCAGGTGGACAAGGTAAGCTTAAGTTATCTTTAAGGCCAGCCCTGGGTGGAGGAGCGGGACTTTTGACAAACATAGAACCAAAGGTGCCCAGTCTGATGGCGATTCTGTTCGTCGTCTCTTACAGTCAGACTATGACATGGTGGATTATCTGAATGAGCTGAGGGAAGGCTGCCTGGAAGCCTATACCGGAATCGTCCAGGGATTGAAGGGAGACCAGGAGAACGTACACCGTTGAGTATACAGCCCAACTCAGTCCAGAGTGCACTTAGCCAAATGGGCGGTTTCCTTCATTCTTATGAAAGCTTATTTGTAATCTAGTACCTACTGCTTACAGGAAGGGGAGAAGGAGGAGAGTAGCTTTGGGGGAGGATACAGACTTCGTTAATTCTGCTCCCCCTTCATCTGCTACTTTGTATCACATTTCTTGAACACTGAAAGGGATGGGATCGAGCGAGGCTGTTGGTGCTGGCTGCACCTACACCAACCAGGAATGGCAGTTGTTGAGGGTGCTGGCTGCACCTACACCAACCAGGAATGGCAGTTGTTGAGGGCCCCCAGTGCAACGGGAGGGAGAGATCGGGGGGTTAGGTTTCCTCTGTCACCTGACATTTCTGTTATTGACTGGGGAAACGTTTGTACTTTACTCCTTTGATAGCACAGGCTTAGAGGAAAGGTTCCATTTGTTCCTTCTATGTTACATCTGCTTGTAAGAAAAGGACTGTCTGCCTCTTCTGTTGACTTGAAGAATGACATCTTAATCTGAGGAGGAATCATTTGCTTTATAACTATATGCAGCTAGTTCTCCAGCCTGAAACCTGCCTCGTGGGGGTGGAGTATTTGGAAGTTTTGAAATGGGGTGTAATCCTGCCAAAGGTGGGACATCTTCATCACACCTTCTCTTTCTTTTATAGCGGACGTGATGCTGGTGCAACCCAGAGTAGAATTTATTCTGTCTTTCATTGACCACATTGCTGGAGACGAGGATCATACAGACGGAGTAGTAGCTTGTGCTGCTGGACTGATAGGGTAGGTTATACCCTGCTTCCAACAGCTGAATAGAACTTCTCACGGGAAATGAGAGGACGTGTAGTAAGGAATTTTGAGAGTAGCCTGGATGGTAATTACCCACTTCTTCGGCACAGAAATTTCTTTCTTTAATAGAACCATTGGTATCCTGTTTTGAGTTCTCATAAATGATAATTCATTTCAGACTTTAGCTCTAGCCTCATTCCAGACCATCTAGATTGCTAATTTCTCCCCCACTAAACTCTTTAGTTCTGAGTGTAGAAGCAGCAGCAGATCCGTGTCCATCCCATATTTTGATGTTGGTCAACAAATTGCCTCTGTTTAGCCTTCCCTACTGAGGGTTTCTGAGGCATCATTAGAAGAAAGAACATTGGTCTTGAGCTCCAAGACCTGGCTGTTCTAATTCTGATTTTACCATGAATTAGCTGTAGAAGCTTAGGTGAGTCATTGTGTCTCTTCAGACCTCATTTTTCTCATCTGTTGAGGGCAGGTGTTAGACTGACTTATCTCTAAAGTTTCTCCCAGGGTTAAAAATTAGGTGAATACTCAGAAGCCCGCAGCTAGCTTAGCACTGGTTTGGAAAGCCCAAAATATGATACTGGTAGAGGGCCAGGAGCTCATTTTCAGTTGTTTGTTTTGCCCAGGGACTTGTGTACAGCATTTGGGAAGGATGTACTGAAATTAGTAGAAGCTAGGCCAATGATCCATGAACTGTTAACTGAAGGACGGAGATCGAAGACTAACAAAGCAAAAACCCTCGCTACATGGGCAACAAAAGAACTGAGGAAACTGAAGAACCAAGCTTGGTAAGAACTTGTCTCTACTGCCCCCTTCTGATTTCTTGGGGAAGAGGTACATTTTCTGTAGACTGTTCTGACGAGAGCTGCCTTTCTTCTGGTGTTTTGTTTTGTACTCCTTCCCAAATAAGTGCTTCTGAGCCAGGCCTTTGTTCCTCAGCCTGGGACCAGTGGAAGGGTCAGGCACCCTCAATCTTGACTTGAGCCAAACGTTTGATTCCTCATGGTGATGAAGAACAGAACTTATGTAAAAAGAATTCACTGAAATCCCCACATCACTTTGGGTCCTAATAAAGTCATCAATAATGGCATTTTTCCATAATTCTCTTTTCCACTCTATTCCCATCTTCATGCTCGTTTCTTTCTTGACTGCGGTGCTTTTAGATGTTGCCTAGCTCCACAGAAGATACCCGAAGCCAGAGCTGTCTGAGCCTGCTTTGAAATGCAGTTTTAATTTACTTTCCTCTCACATACCAGTTATCTTACACCACAGAGCTCAGTAAAATGGACTCTTTTGAGTTGTGTCTTTTTAGTTTCCCTCCCACCCTCTGATGTAGGTGTTAATGAAAGCAGGTAGTTGGCACATGGCCAGCCCTCGTGGCCTAGTGGTTAAGATCCAGCACTCTCACAGCCACGGCCCAAGTTCATTTTCCAGTCAGGGAACCACACTGCCCATCTGTCAATCCTTATACTGAGGCAGCTGCATGTTGCTGTGATGCTGAAAGCACTGGCACCTCTATTTCAAATACCAGCAGGGTCCCCAGTGGTGGACAGGTTTCACCGCAGCTTCCAGACTAAGACAGACTAGGAAGAAGGACCTGGCCACCCATTTCCAAAACAAATCCTATAAATGGCAGAGGAGCATTGTCTGATATAGTGCGGGAGGATGAAAGGATGGTGCAAAAAGACGAGGCAGCGTTCCACTCTGCTATCCACGGGGTTGCTAGGAGTCGGAATTGACTCGACATCACTAACAACAAAGATGGCACATAGGAAGAGAAGAAGAATAATCAGTGCTTGGAAAGTTGACAAATTTAGTTCAGGCCTATGAGAACTTAATTGTAGCAATCAAAGAGGTGTTTGACTTTACTGGCTAGATGTGATCTCAGAAACTGACCATTCTTTTCATCTGTTTTTAGATCTGTTACCATTGGGATGATAACCTGAGACCCCCACTGGAAATCTCCAATCTTTTGAAAAACCCGGAAGTGAGGAGTGTGCACGGATGCTGAATGTTTGGGAATGAGAGGATGAGTGAGTGAGGCTTGAAAACACACCACATTGAAAATCCTGCCACAGCCGCAGCCGCAGCTGCAGCCGCCAACAGCAGCGCTGTGAGTGAGCTAAGTAAGCACTGGCTTCGTAGGAAACCATACGCCGGCCGTTTTGGAAAAGAAAAACGATGGATTTACTTGCTTAAAAAAAGAAGGCTATCTCTGCAGAGAGCTAGAACTAGCTTTTCTGCCTTTTGGCCGGTGCAGAGTGGAGTGACTGGTTTGGGAGAGGAGGAGGGACTGGGTTCAGCTGTGGTGCTTTGTTGTAAAAGGCAGCCTGGCCTTTGCTACTGGTAAGAAAGATGGAGCCTGGGTCTCAAGCCCACCTTTGGTGTACCTTTGCCACACTGTATGTGTGCCGGCTAAAAGGAGGCTGAGGGATTCTTTCCAGTCTGAGAATGAGTGTGTGTGAGTGAGGCGGTATCCACATTCTCAACTTCAAGTCATTGCAGTTTCTTTTTCCCAGATAAAAGGGGTTTAGACATTGCATTTCATAAAACTAACCGAAGTTCTGTCTACTGATGCAGCACAAGAGATGTAAGAAAAAAAAAAAAAAAGGAAAGACGCTCTTTAGGTTTTGTTTTTTGTTTTCTTTTTTAATTCTAGGGAAAACACTGACGAATGGTCAGAGCTCCCATCCTGATCTTTTCATCAAGACGCCTTTCCTAATAATATGGTTCAACTGTGAATGTAGAAGTGGGAGGGGGGGAGGGGGGAGAAAAAGAAAACTCTGGAGTTAGAGGATATAGAAAAAAATAAAAATACAATTGTTACAAATAAAGAATGCAGACTTCAAAAACAAAAGAAAGCCACACCCAAACAAACCAAAATTTAAATGCTTAGAATTGGCAGCACAAAAGAAAAGTTCTCTCCTGACATGTATCGTGGCAGTCTGAATGCCCCCAGAAAATTGTGCCAAAGAGTTTAGAAAACAAATACACAATAAAAGTAAACACACACACACAGAGCAAACTTCAGGTAACTATTTTGGATTGCAAACAAGGATAAATTTACTGTTCGAACAATCTGATAAAAGAACCATTTGGAAACTGCTTGGGCTTCTGTTCTCTTTTATTTGATTAACTACAATGCGGTATTGGTCTCTTGCTGCACTTCCAAACCAACCAACAAAAAAACCTATATATATATAAAAGTATATATATATAATGCTAGAACTCTTGTGATGAAAATGGCACTTGAAAAGGTTATATTTTTCCACTGAAGTTGAAGATTAATAAATGGTGTCAAACATTCCCCTGGTCACACACTTTAATATATTTTTTAAAAGTGTGATGTGCTGTGATAACCATGAATCAGACTTGATTATCTTCCCTTTTACAAATTCAGCACCCTGAAGTTTGGTTTTAGAACCTTTCAGCAATAAGGAGGGATGTCAGTGAGCTTTGATCCCCTTTTGGTTTTGCAGTTACTAGGAATTTTTGCTGGCATTTTGAATATGCTGCTTTCAAAAACACCAAGGAAGATTTTTAATTGCTTCCTGGTCTTTGGAGGCTTAAAAATAACAAGACCTTAAATTCCCACTTCCATTTCCATTCTAGCAAAAAATAGGGACTTATGTTTTTCTCTTCACCTCCTTTTTCCCTGCCTGTCCAAGCCTTCCATTCATAAGTGGGATTGGCTCTGTTTTGCCCATCCATATGGCAGCATCTCTAATAGCTCTTGTACAGGGTATCAGATATTGTGCCTTTTGGTGCCAGGTTCAAAGTCAAGTGCCGATCTATGAACCAGTGTACAAAAAAAAAATCCAGGTGTTGGAAGGAAAGACGCTCCATTGTGAATAAAGATCTTGCACCAGCTCCTAAGCCCTACTAAGAAGAGACCTGGCCCTCTAATGCCTTGTTTAAATTGTAATCGTTCCTTGAGGGAGAGGATGGTCTACTCACCATTCCTGATAGAGGTTGGTCAGGGCTTAGGGAGGGGGCAGGAATTTTGGGGAGAAAAAAATCTGATCATTCCTCAGTGCTACCCATTTCTGTCCTGTGTGGGCTGCTTAGCTAGACAGCAGGAGAATAAAGTACACCGAGAACCATAATGAAAACAAAACCTTCCGTGTGTTTTGTCGTGTTTTGTTCCAGGGAAGCAGTTGACAAGTGCTGTTATTAATGCTTTCTCCCAGATCCATTCAGTGATGGAGAGGAGGAAAATGGGCTGGTTGGATGGTGGTCTTGGTGCCTCGCAGTTATTCTGCACTGGTTATGCATTTAATCCTCTTTTCTAGTTACCTTTGGCTAGTGGGTTTTCCATAGTCAGGGTATTTGTCCTTAATCAATTGTACCACCTAAGGGAACTGAATGCAAAATGCATTCTGTCCACTCATTGTCTGCGCCTTCCCCACCCTAGTCTTGGCACATTCCTTCAAGAATGTAGTTACCGTCTGCTTGGGAAGATGTCGGTGCAAATGTGGAGAAAATGGGCATCGGACTAGGCTTTGGTTTGCCACAAGTGGCAGCTGCCTATATCAATTACAATTACATTTATTAATTTTGCTTTTCATTTTCCCAGTTCCCCTCAGCTCCCCTTTGTTGAAATGTTGAAATTTTGGCTGTCAGAGGCAACTGTAATTTTGCCTTAGGGACTTGTGGAGAAAGGGAGGGGAAGTGCTCAGTGTAGTGTTTTCACTTTCAGAACCAAGTAATCTAGTCTCTCTTATATTTAAGAAGTGTGTTAGTCTGACTTTAAGAGAAATCCAAATTCCATCAGCTTTTGATAGCATCTTGGTTTTTGAAACAACTTCAGTCTGTAATTGGCATTCAGAATGCCCTTGGCATGCCAGTCTGTGATGGCATTAAAGACCTGTTAAAACACTCGAGCCCAACTTTATTAACCAAAACTGATACCACCACCTTTATCTTCTAAATAAAGTCCGCTTTATTTTTATTTTCAACATTTTGCTGCTTCATTTTTGGTTCCAGATGGTGTCACCTCCTTGGAGGTGAAATGAATGGTTTGAAAGAAGCTGGAGCGTGTGGTGGTGACAGATGTGCGTGTGAGTTGGGGAGAGGCACATCTGTCTTAAGAATGGACTCTACGTAGTGCCATGGGAAATAAATGGAGAACGAATTGCCTACAGATGAGGTAGTGACAAAGCCCTCCGCGAGGAGGTCCCTCGGTCGGAGAGATTCTGAAGCTGCTGCAGCTTGTCCTCTGTCTTGTGCATATTTTCCAGGCTAATGATCTGGTCTGTTTAATGGTTCTTCCAAAGGTTGGCTTTTTACTTAGTTTGCAGCATGTATTTAATTTCTACTTCCACTTTTTTCGCCAGAAACTTGTAGAGAAAAGAACACTAACTTGGAATTTAAAAAACTGGGTCCTTTTTTTCACGCTGCTGCTTATTAGCATAGTGGCGCCTGCAGGCTACTTTATAGAAATACGCACTTCCTTAGTTTATGTTGGGCGAGTAAAATGAGAGCTGACCTTAATTTTCCTACCTTTCACCTTTTCTGACTGCACAGCCTGTCAGTAAGAACTTTTTGATCATGCATACCCCCATGTGTTGATAAATTATATACCTGTACTACTGTACTCATTGTGTAATCATAAGACACAAAAATAGATATTAAAAAGCAATTATATGAAAAATAAATTTAAATAGAACTTCTAATATTTCTATGCCCAATTTTGGAGATTACTGGGTTATAAAGGGTAACGTGATTTTTATAAGACTGCATTAAATCCTGAGTGATGGCAATCGACCAAGTTTCTCCATTGAAGGTGTACTTAGAGGGAAGAATGATCCCAGTGGATTATCAAGCGGCAGGGAGGAACCGCTGCTCCCAGGGAATTCTTTTTTCCTTTTCAGCAGTTCTCCCAATTGCATATACCAGGTAACTCCCAATTCCCATATACCCCCTCTTGAGCAAACACTTAAAAAGAACATATGGAACAAGGTTACAGTTTTGTCTGACCTCATCAAGGGTTCCAGCTTGACCTGCCTGAAGTGAGAAATAGTAAAACATTGAGGAAATTCTATATGTTCCATTGTGTCAATTCTCACAACAACCTTAATATCAGTCACTGTTTCTGTTTTGCGGATGAGGGAGGAGCTAAACGACTCAGGATTCATTGGCCCAAGGTCACTTGGAGCTGGAATTCAAACCCAGGTCTGTCAGATAGCAAAACCTAGGGTTTTCTCAGGTCTGACCCAGACAGATGGTGACAGCATCTTAGCGACACAAGACAAGGGTCCACGGTGTACATATTTATGAGAAACCACCCCTTTCCATCACAGCACTATCCAAAAGCATATTTTAAATTTTACTTATTTATTGCCAGTTTCCCAACTATAATGTAAGCTCTCTAATTTGGTGACCTTGGCTGTCTTATTTACCACTGTGTCCCCAGCCAAGAGCAGTGCCTGACATATAGTAGACCTTTAATAAATATTTGCTGAACTAATGACATGTCAGTACAGCTCTGGGAGTTTCTGGAATGGCATCACTTAGCCCTTGAAGGCAGAGCCTCCAGAAACCCGGAAATGGCAGGGCCTCAGGAGACTTGGGCTCCTAGCTCATCCCTCTGTTTGCTGGATGACTTCAGGCAAGCCTCTTAACCGTGGGTTAATTGCAGGAATGGGAACAGGATTAGTCAATAGTTAGTCATTATATGGTGTCCATTTTATGCACTTACCGGATGCCAGGTTTGTAATAAGCATCTTATGTGGAGTAATAAAGGTAATCCTCAGCAACACTGTAACAGAGGCACCATTTTAGTCCCGTTTTCCAGATGAGAAAATACAAGCACAGAGGGTCTAAGGACCTCACCCAAAGTGACATGGGCTAGCAAGCAGAACTGACAAGCCTGTGCTTGTCCCATGTGCTGTTGCATACCCGTGTAGCATGCGGGTTACAGGATGAGCCCATGAGCCTCTGCTCCCAGCAAGCTTATAGTTGACAAGCAGGGAGAGCCCTGGATGAACGGTTTTGGGAATTAAATAGCAAAGCTATTTGGTCTTAATTCTATCATGAACTCCATTGTTAACCTTTTGTCAATTGTTGAACTCTCAATTCAGGGATGGGGGTGACAGTTTTCCCTAACATCAACTTTCCTCCCCATTGGAGTTTGAACCATCTCCCTGCACGTCTGCCCCGTTTTCCCTCTGAGCTAGAAGCTTTCAGGAGCCAGGGCTGGGGGAGGGTAGGATGTTGGTGCCTGGTGGCCAGAAAGGCCACACAGGCTGCTGAGTAAGCTCCACATCTGAATTACCCTGTCGCCGTCAGCTGATCTGGGCAGCGCAGGCAGGAGGCCTATGAAGCCTGAGCTGTTCCCTCTCCCAGGTGCTCCCAGCCCATAAGTTCCTGAGCTGAGCTCTCCTCAGTGTGAAATGTACCTTCTTGTCTGAAAGGAAAGTACATCTCAGCTTTGGCATCCAGCCTCAGCTCTGGACGCAGAGGGGCAGCCTGTGGCCATCCTGAGGGAAAGAGAATTAAGAAATGGCTCTGTATGAATAAGCTCTCCATAGCAATGAGGAATGCCTCTTATTTCCTGAGCTCTGCCCTTCAAAATATTGCAGTCTTTTGAGTATGACCTTGGGCAAATTCTTCAACTTTTCTGATCCTCAGCTTCCTCATCTGTAAAATAGGGATCCCAACGAAAGACAACGCATATAAAGTTCTTGCCACAGGGCCCTGCACGTGCATTAATTAAATTAATTGATCAACAACTATTATTGAGTATGTGCCAGACACGGGCACTGGGGCTACAGCAATGAATGGAGCAAATAAAATCTTCCTGTGGAGCTCACGTTCTAATGAATAATACATAGGAAGTATTAAAAAATTCAATATGATAACTTTTAAAAAATTCTCTTTGGGAGATAGCAGAAATGAACATGGTCGTGGAGAATAGGAAGCACAAATAGTTATTTAAAAAACAAAAATTCCCACCCAAACCTTGCTAATTTGATTAGAGGATGTGCATTTATTACCTCCACAGGAATTTGCGGACTTGGTGAAGCGATGAGTCTGCCCACCACTGCCCAAACCTCCGATTCCATGGACGACCAGCAGCTGCAGTTGGCGTCCCAGGATGGCTCCAGACTGAACCCTAATTTTCTAAGGTCCAGAACTGGAGGGCTAAGGTGGCACCGGATCCTACATTGTCACATGTGTTGAATAAGTTTTCCTGCCCACCTGGTTCTAGTTGAGTCATTTGGGTTCTATTTTGATTGAGTCTCTTTACCGGCTGCTAACGCCACCTCCTTCTACTCTCTTCAGGCAAGAATGGGACAGGAAAGACAAAGTCCTTCTCCAGAACAAGGGTCCCGGGAGTGGGAGACAGCCGCTCCCCGATGGTTTCCAAGGAGGAAACATGCAGGGTGACGGGGCCCTATTTTGTGCTGCCTCTCCTAACAGGAACTACTGGAGGCGGGTCCTCTCCTACTAAACACCATTTAGAAATGTCTTACAGCTCCTGCCTGACCAGCTGTGTACCATGTTCCGTCCTCTCCTTCTCCCACCTGAGCTCCTACTTCACTTCCCCTTCCCCATGCCCCTGGTTGTTAGCTTTTTTTTTTTTCGTCTCCACCATGATGCGCCCTGATAATATCATGGGTTCTTAGAAGGAATTCAGACCAACCTCCGGCTTTCTCAGATGAGGAAACAGGCCTAGAGAGGTGAAATTAGTTACTTCACCTCTGTAGTAACTAATCTACAGTCACACTGCTTCATTCATTGATTCATTCGACCAAGAACACTCCTTACCTTTAAGATTTAGCTTAAACATCATCTCATCAGAGAGACCTTCCCTGACTAATTTATCTAAGGCAGATTCCCCCTGACCCATTCTTCTCTATTGCTGCCCCTTGTGTACTTTTACCCTTTATCACAATTTTTAATTGTTTCATTTATTAATCTTTTGTTTTGGTCTGACTCCTCTGCTAGAATATAAGCTCCATGAGGGGTAGAGAGACACGTCTGTCCTGCAGAGACATGCTTCTCACTGTATTCTCAGCAGCCAGCACATCACAGGTGTTCAAGAAACCTTTGGTGAATAAAGGCACAGTGAGCAGGCACCATCAGGGCACCTGGGGATATGACGACGGTTGGGATCCAGTCCCTCTTGCTCTCAGAACTGTCTGTCCTGTATGAGCAACAGAACCAGGAAGAAAGGGAATGCGATGAGATCAGGTCCAGATTGGGGGGGTGGTATTTTAGGGGCACCTAAGCCAGGTCTAATCTCTATTGGGCTTTTGTCACCAACTGCAGAGAACCCAGGAGGAACCACTGGGCTGTGCTCCGCCTGGTGACTCAGGGCTGTACCCTGAACAGCCCAGCAGCAGTGGGGGCTGCCACCTCATCCGGCAGAGTGTGCACTCAGGCAGTACCTGGGCCCACTGCCCTTTCCAGTGAGGGAGGGTTTGCTAGTCAGTTTCACAGGTCCAGCTCACTGAGAAACAATCTGACGCCCTCTAGCCTAGCATCCAATCTTTGGCCTATTCTTCTGCTTCAGAAGAGAACTTGTGCAGTAGTAAGGAAAGTGACATCTCCCCAGCCCTCAGGATTCATGGGATAACAGATGGCCCTTCATATCCAGAGGGCGGGTGGGTTGTCCCACAGGGCTCAGAGAAAGGTAGTGCCTCAGAGAGCAAGGAGCTGACCTGCCCTCCTGCTCTGGGCTAGAAAAGGAACCCAGCAGCAGAAGGAGGAAGGAAGCTAGTGAGAATTTCTTTGAAGAGAAAAAGTCCACGGCCCCTGCTGGCTCTCCTGGGAGGAGCAGCTCACCACTCTGTCCAATCTTCTCCCTACAGTGGGGCAAGATGGCAGCTGCTGCTGCTTCTCAAAGCTCACAGCAAGCATGAAACCTCTTCTTTCCTCCTCCCCTCCTTCCAGATTCATCCCACCTCCCCCTAGAGAGGTAGATTTAGGTTCCCAGCAGCCTAGACCCTCCCTCTAAATGGGGAGATTCACAGCTAAATGCTAAGCTTACCAAAAGCCCCATCCTCAGCCTATTCCCTGATTCTAGGGGCAGCTGGTCAGCAGTTAGCTAGAGTCCTCCAGAGTTCCCCCATCACTCCCTCCAGTAGTCAGGCTAACCATCCCTCTACCCACGTGTTTTAATCCATCAGGGAATAATCAAAATGGCTTATAAACACCTCCTGAAGATTCACAGCACCTTTAGTTCTGAACCCCATTTTTCCTCCATGGTTGAGGGGGTCAGGAATTATCTTCAACTTAATTTAGAGAGGTTAAGTAACTTGCCCAAGGTCACAGAGTGGGAAAGTGGCAAAAAAAATTGTCTGTCTTGCCCAGGGGTTTGGCAGGTGCTCAAATAATCTTTGTGGAAAGGGTGGAATTCGTTGATTCTTCACGTCGCTGGCCTGTGAGTGCTTCTGTGTGTTGAGGGAGGGGATTGTGTGTGTGTGGCGAGGGTAGCTGTCCCCTGTCCTAAATGAACCTTTGACCTCCTTAGTTCACTCTCACTTCCGAAGAAGTGACAGATTTAACTCTAATCTCTCCGACTGGACCCTGCGGTTAGTGTATTTATTATCAGAGCAATGCCCCTCCTCCAAGAGCAATGAAGAGTAGGTCTAATATTTTTCTTCTCAAAAGAGCAAAGACCAAAAAAAAAAATCCAAATAAATAACCTTACTTTCCCCCAAATATACAGCCCCAAAGCAAAACCCCAAGCACCGCCTGAGCCCCGCAGCGTCCGCAGACGCCCCGACACCCAGCGCACCACGCCACGCCACACTGCGCTGGGGAGGCGGCGGGGAGGGGGCGCGGGCGGCGGGCCGCTCGGCGGGGAGCCGGGGGGCGCCGGGCGCGCCGCCATGCAGGGCCACACCGCGGGGGCCGGCCGCCCCTCGCCACGTGGTGGTGGTGGCAGCGGGGTCCGGGGCGCCTTCCCAGCTGGAGAAACCCGGAGCAGCCGGGGAGGAGGAGGAGGAGGAGGAGGAGGAGGCAGCGGCGGCGGAGGAGGAGCGGGGCGGGAGGGAGGGAGGAAGGGGGGCTGGGGGGAGGGGTGGGGGGTGGGGAGAGACCCGGCGGCGGCGACAGGGCGAGAGCAGAGCGCGGTGCCAGGGGGGTGGGGGCACCGGTGCCCGTCTGGGGAGGGAGCAGGCGGAGGGGGTAAGCTGCGATCACAAGCAGGAACCGGCAGCAGCCGTGAGTCCCCGGCGGGGCTGGGCGGGGGGAGGGAGCGGCCCCGGGCCGGCACCCGGGGGTCGCGGGTGGGCGGGAGGGGGCGGGAGGTCGGCCAGCAGTTGGCCCAGCGTGGCGGGGAGGGGAAGGGTCCGGCGCCGGGCGCCCGCAGTGCCCGCGTCGCCCGCGCGCCGCCGCCGCTCAGGCCGCACCGCCTCGGGAGCCCCTTCCCCGGCCGGGGACGGCGGCCGCAGGGCCCGGGGCTCGGCCGGAGGCGGGGAGGGGGCTGCGCGCTCTTGGCCCCCGAGAGGGGAGGGGCGACAATTTCTGTCCGCCGAGCTAAAGGGGTTTAAAGGGCGGCTCTTAAAGGGGCCGCAGAAGGGGCCCGGGGCCGAGGAGGCACCCCCTCCCCATCCGCCTTCCACGGCGCTCACCCGGGCCGAGGGGAGAATGCCGAGGACGGAAACATTTGGCGGGGCGGCCCAGGGCACGGAGCCCCCGCTAGTGGGGTTGGGCCCGAAGTGGCAGGCAGGGGGTCTGGTCTGGGGGGTGTGGTGAGCGCTGGCGGGCGGAGTTGGGGGGAGGGCATGGGCCTGGGGAGGAAAGGGTTAAAGGTGGGGCCGGCCCTACACACCCGGGCACACACTCCTTACTCAGCCCCAGCCCCCGTTTCCCTGGCACTTAGTGGGGGACGGTGTTAGGGCCTCGGCCTGAGCCCTCGCCACCCCAGGCGCCCGCTGCCCGGCCGTGAGCAGACCCCAGGTCTCAGCTCACACCTCAGGAGCCCCCTCTCTTACGCGCACACGTTCGGGCAAGCGCGCACACACCTCGGACATTCCCATAGTGCCTCACGTGACACACGGCCCCGAACGTGCCCACCCTTCACACACGCTCACGCACACACGCGCACACACACACACACACACACACACACACACACACATGGCCTCCCGGCCACTTCCCAACTCCATCCCCGGCCCCCACGCAGCCCCGCCAAGGCACTCATTGACTGTGACACACCTACACTCATTCACAGACACACACACTCTCCCCCACACATGCCAGCCACAGACACACATTCATAAACAGGGCCAGCAGAAGTACACGCGCACCCCCTCGCCTACTCCTTCGGGAGCCCTGAGTCATTCCTGCCCCCTTGCAGGGCTCCCCATTTCCCAGGGTGCAGGCCCAGGGTCCGGCTCCTGAATTCTTCCGAGGCCCTCTCTCAGAGCCCCCTTGCCGTCTGTGTTGCCTCCCAGAGGTCCCTTCCCCTCGGTGTTCCCTCTGACACTCAGGCCAGGACTTCCTGTGGGTCGCGGGTCAGGGTGAGGACGGCCTGGAGGGTTGCCACAGCCCCGGTGTGGGGGAGGCACTTCCTTTTCCTGAACTCTGGGATCCTGCAGGAGGAAGCTGGGAAGTTGGGTGGGGGCCCAGCAGAGGACATGCTAACAGTAGGGGACTGACCCTCCCGGAAGCACTGGGCCTTCCTTAGGGAGGGGCCAGGGGTGCCAGAGGCCTGGGATGAGGAGCTTGGTGGAGAGGTATTTGGGGAAGTGAGGCCTGGGGTGGAGAAGGGGCTGAGGAGTGAGTCAAGGCAGGCCCCGTCCAGCCAGCCAGCGCTGGGAAGGCAGGACCAGCAGCCCTCTCCTGTCCACAGGTCTCCCTGGGTTCCGGAAGGATCCCTTCCTCACTCCTGGCCTGACTTATTTGTCCCTACTGGTCGTCACGCCTCCCCTCAAGTCTTCCCCTGGTCCCAGCCCTTCCTGCAAAGATAGCAGAGAAGAGAAGATGGGCCTTAGTTGTCTGGGAGGGGCTGTGGGAGACGGGGCAGGACCAGGCTACATCTCAACTGGCCACAGGGCTCCTCAGGCCAGGACGAGGGGAATGGGACGAGCTCCAGGCTGCTCTCTCCACTATTACTCCTGCTCTCCCAGGAGGCCCAGGGGGGGCCGCAGCCCGGGCCCTTGCCATGGAGTCCATGTTTGAGGATGACATCAGCATCCTGACCCAGGAGGCCCTGGGGCCCAGTGAGGTGTGGCTGGATGCCCCTGGAGACCCCTCCCTGGGGGGGGACATGTGCTCCGCCTCCCACTTTGCCCTCATCACAGCCTACGGAGACATCAAGGAGCGGCTGGGGGGCCTGGAGAGGGAGAATGCCACACTCCGACGGCGCCTCAAAGTCTACGAGATCAAGGTCAGAACCTGGAGATGAGGGGTCTGGCTGTGTGTGTGGGGGGGTGCTGGGCGGCAGGAACTGGGGATTCAGCAGAGATTCCGGGGATCCAAAGGTGGGGTCAGGGTGCACACTCTTGAGAGCTCGAGTGATGCGGCTGCTCTGGATGGGAACTCTGGAGAGTCCAGTGCCAATCAGGAAGGGATCAGGAGGGATCTCTTGGATCTAAAAAAGATCTGGTTGGTGGAGATGCCTACAGGCCGGTGGGAATTGGGATGTACAGATCCCACTGGAGTGGGGAGGAAGAGGCGAGGACTCTGAGGCAGGATGTGGGGTGGGGGCCCAGTGGGTGGAAGCCTGGGCAGGGAGCCGGGCACTAGCTCTCCTGAGGGCCTGCCTCTCCCGCAGTATCCACTGATCAGTGACTTTGGAGAGGAGCATGGCTTCTCTCTGTATGAAATCAAGGATGGCTCCCTGCTGGAGGTGGAGAAGGTCAGCCTGCAGCAACAGCTCAACCAGTTCCAGCATGAGGTGAGTCTCTCGCAGGCCTCCCAGACCACGTGAGCTCCCTGAGCTCCTTGTTCTTGTCAATTTCTGATACCCCCCCCCCCCCCAGCCTCTGGCCTTCCTTGGTCAGAGATGGCCGTGGTCTTCCTTAGAACTGGCTGCAGCTCCTCCCGCCCCTCCACTGGGTGCTGGGAGTCGGGGTGGGAGGCGCAGGGAGCTGCTCAGCCCCCAAGTCAAGGATGGGCCTGACTGTGGCATGCACCCTACTCGATCTGGGCCCCGTCCAGTTGCAGAAGAATAAGGAGCAGGAAGAACAGCTCGGGGAGATGATCCAGGCTTATGAGAAACTCTGCGTGGAGAAGAACGACCTGGAGACAGAGCTAGGGGAGATGGTGAGGCCCAGAGAGTTGGGGTGCTTGGGGGTGTGACCCTGGTTGTATGATTGTGTGCAACCCCATGTGTGTGCTTGTGAGGTGTCCCCTTCTGTGTTTGTTTGTGTCTGTGAGTGCCCATTTGGTCTTGTGAATGGGGCTCTGTGTACATCCTGGCCATGCAGTGACAGGAGGTGACTATGTGAGTGACCCCATTCTGTATATTTGAGTCTTATGCTGGGTCAACACTATGCTTTAGCGCTGTGCCCGGAAGGCTGTAGGTGAGGGCAGAGGTGACCAGAAGCGTCTGTGGGAATGCGGTGGGTCTTGGCATGTGTGTGATTCTGAGTCAGAGTAAGACCACGAATGTGAGCAGGTGGGCAGGTGTCAGAATCAGGAGACGGGGTCTCTGTCGACTCCTGGCTGTGACCTAGGTCAGGGCGCTTAGCCCCCATCCTTCCTCTGAGAAGCGGGGCAAATAACAACCTCGCAGAACTATTGTGGGGTGTTCGTGTAAAAATGCATTGCCTTAATCATCATAAACTCTTATGTGCCACTTACTGTGTGCCAGGCACCATTCTTATCTGTCTAGATACATTTACTCATTTTAATCGTCATAACAAACCTGAGAGGTAGGTGTGGTTATCCCCATGTTGTAGATGAGGTAGATGAAGCCCAGAGTGGTTAGGTCACATATGCAAATAGAAGTTCTTATGCTTCTGAGGGGGTGGCAGTGTCTGGACAGGGTTCTTATAAGGATCCCTGTGTGTTAGTGACAGGAAGAGGCATTAACTCTACCTTGCAAGGGGCAGTGGCCAGAAACATCTGCATTGCAGTTGCTGGGAGAGGAGACCTCGCACTCATGGCCACTTGGAAAGTGGAGCTGGGACATGTGCTCAGTTTGGGGGGTGATGGCTACCCAGACATGGGGAAGTCCTGGGCTTGGGGGCTCACAGGAGCACCCTGGCCCTGTGCACACCCTCACCCTCTGTCTCCTCCCGCAGCGGGCCCTGGTGGAGACCCACCTGCGGCAGATCTGTGGTTTGGAGCAGCAGCTGCGGCAGCAGCAAAGCCTCCGGGATGCAGCCTTCCCCAGCCTGAGCCCCCCGCCGGCCCCTGCCCCACCCTGTGCTGATCTGGACCTGCACTACTTGGCCCTGAGAGGGGGACCTGGCTTGAGTCACGGTGAGATCTCAGCGGGCCCTGATTTTCCTACCCCAAAGTCCCCCAGCCAACCCCGCATTTCAACACCATTGGACATCTCCAGCTTCTTGGATTGATAGTCGACATCCCATTATAATGTCTTAAATTTCTCCTATAATCGCCCCTTTTCTTCTTACCAACTAGTCCCTCACCCCATCCACTGTTACCCCAGTTTCTCTCGCTGACCTCCCCCTCTTAACTCCCTCATTCTCTGGCTCCCTCATGCAATTCCTGTATAGGCCAGCAGAGGGTGCCCCCAGCCAGAGTCCCCGGCCTGTCTTAGGTTGTGATTAGGAGCTGCCTCTGAGGATGCTCAGACACTTGTGTCTGGCCAGGGAAGCCCTTCAAGAGGCCTCCTTATTTTTTCCCTAGCCTCCAGGGAGATTAGAAAAAGCAGCTCAGCCCATCCTTCGCCACTGCCCTTGGTAGAGGTATCTCTTAACCCGAGCTATCTGTCCTCTGGCTGTCTCTCTTGGATCCCTCATGCTGCACTTCTCACCCATTTCCCTCTGTGCTGCTCTGGCCGTCGGTGGAGGGTGCCCAGCGGCTGGACCCAGCCTGACGTTGTCCTGTCCCCTGCTAGCAGGCTGGCCAGGCCCCACACCGAGCGTGAGTGAGCTGGAGCGGCGGCGGCTGGAAGAGGCTCTGGAGGCTGCCCAGGGAGAGGCCCGGGGCGCTCAGCTCCGGGAGGAGCAGCTGCAGGCCGAGTGCGAGCGGCTCCAGGGGGAGCTGAAGCAGTTGCAGGAGACCCGGGCCCAGGTAGGCAGCAGCGTCGGCAACCCCGGGCCCCTGCTCTGGCGCCTCCAGAGCCCTGTAGAGATCCAGGGGCTGCTGGGAGCAACCTTTAGAATTCAGGACTTTCTTACTGAGTACACACATGGAGCAGGGGAGTCCTGGCAAGGGTCTGACCTCCCAATCTTCCCCCTTAGGATCTGGCCTCCACCCAGTCGGAGCGGGACATGGCATGGGTGAAGAGAGTTGGAGATGACCAGTGAGTCACATCTACAGTCCTCCCCCTCTTAACCTCCACACCCCAGGGGGGCATTTCCCAGACCGCCCCTTTGGTTCCCTTCTCCCCGGCTGCGTTGTCGGGGACCTCTCTTCCAAGCCATCAGGGCTGTGGGTTTGCATTGCTTGTGTGGCCCTGCATCCTTCACAGGAAGGAGGCGAGGTTCTGGGTGTGCTCAGGTCCTGGGACGTTCCTTTTGCTTTTCTCTGGCACCCATGTCCTCTCGCGATGTCAGGGGTTGAGAGAGACTTCCTCAGAGGCTTGGCTGCTGTGTTCTGTGTCCCCTGGTGAGTTTCTGGGCCTCTCTGGGGCCCCGTTTTCGGTCCCAGTAACAAGGCCCAGCCAGTTGGGGTGACCTTCTCCTCTCCGGCCAGGAGGGAGGAGATGGTCTTTCGGGATTTGTGGTGCCTCATCTCCTGTCTCAGGAGGCAGAAAGCTGGGGCTTAGGAGAGGAGGGGTTTCCTTGAGTTCTTACAGCAGCGAGTGGGAATTAGAATGTGCTCTGCTGGGGTGTCCCTGGGGAGTCCTGCCAGGAAAGAGGGGCAGCAGGAAGTAGGGAGGAAGCTATGTCAGTGGGGACCCTGAGCTGGGGGCCCCTGGGCAGCACTGGGGAGCGAGGGAGAGGGCGAGCAGCAGCCTGGCAGAGTCAGCCTGATGCCTCTCACATCCGCACCCGAACTCATCCTCTCCCACTTTCTGAGAAATAGAGCACAAACCGCCTTCCGCCTAAGCCTTCTCCCCAAGATGAGAGGGGTGGCACAGACTCGGGGGAGACCGAGGTCCAGAGAGGGGCAGGAAGTAACCCTCTGTCACACAGCATACCCAGCTCAGGACCCCAGGGGTCCTCCTCCCAGCAGGCTTCCTCCTCACCTTCCTCCCAGCTTCTGGCCAGTTTGGGATACCCCTCGCCTCCCTCTGCACCCTGGGCTGAGGGCCTGGGTGGAGCTGTGATAACTGGGGGGGTGAGAACCCAGTTTGTGAGACTTGTGGGTGGGACCCCTCACTAGGCTGCTGGGGGGTGGTGGAGGCCTCTGTGGAAAGGGTCCACCCTAGCTTGTAGCTGGGCCTCAGAGCCCATCATAGCCCATGTGCCCAGATCCAGAACACACATACATGCACACGCATGTTCTAGAATCCTAGCTTGCCTCAAAAGTCACACTGTAGGGCCCTTTTTGGGTCAGAGTCCCATCCTCTCAGAAGATCAGCAGTCAAGGCTCCCCCAGTTGGCTGAATCCAGAGAGAGGATATTTTTGGCAGGGCTGGAGTTGGAACAGCCAGGCTTTGAATCCCAGGGACCCTTCCAGGGATGCTGAGCTTTATTGACTTCACCTCTCGGGGCCCAGATTTCCCTCACAGGCTCAGAGGCAGTCATTGCCGAGAGATGTGAGCAGAAGGTGATGAGGGTGGGGGAGCCGGGGAAGGGGCGGTAGATCCCACAGGCCAAGGCTGGATGTGAGTGAGTGAGAGAACGCTCCTAGAAGGTACTTCTGGAGGTCCCACCATCCATGCCTCTATCTGGCCAGAAGAGCTTTTCCCTTCCCACCCCAAGGGATCTCTTCACCAAGTCCCTTTGGCCAGAGGGAGCTGGGCTCTGCTCAAGGCTGTCCTGAGCTGGTCTTACCAAAGATGACCTCCCGGCTCTTCCCCTCTGTCCCTGTGGTTCGGGGCCTCCGGAACCAGCCTGCCCAGCCTCACACTTCCTTTCAGGCCAAGCATCTCTGGACAGCCCCAGCTTGGCAAGAGTTTGTTCTCAGAGGAAGTCCTCACTCCCCCGGTAGTTTTATTTTCTTATAAACTCAGCTCCTTTTGGTAATAGGCTGCTTCCCGAGGCTCCCTCCCCTGTCCTCCCACCTGAGGAGGCCTCAGTTACCTGCTCTCAGCACTTTCCCCACCAGCCCCTCCTCTTCCTTCTACTTCAGCCTGACCCTCCAGGCTAGTGGGAATGTTACATGTGGGCTTTCCCAGGAGAGGAATGCAGGGGCTGGATTATCCAGGTGGGGGTGTGAAAGCAGAAGAGGGGCCCACAGAAATTCCTGAGTCCAGCCTGCTCCTATGTGGGAGTCTTGTGTCTCCCCGAAAGGTGCTCACCCTTCTCGGTTGGACACCTCCAGGGCAGCCAGGTTTACTGTGGGAGTCCTGGGTTAAAATACCCTCCCTTAGGGGCTGGCCCGGTGGCACAGAGGTTAAGTGTGCACGTTCTGGTTTGGCGGCCTGGGGTTTGCCAGTTTGGATCCCGAGTGTGGACATGGCACTGCTTGGCAAGCCATGCTGTGGTAGGCGTCCCACATATAAAGTGGAGGAAGATGGGCACGGATGTTAGCTCAGGGCCAGTCTTCCTCAGCAAAAAGAGGAGGATTGGCAGCAGATGTTAGCTCAAGGCTAATCTTCCTCAAAAAATAAACAAAAACAAAAAAACCCTCCCTTAGACTGCTCCTGCCTCTCTCTGTTAATTCCCCTCCAGGGGTGCTACCGTGCTGAGGGGGCAACCCCAGACCCTCCCATCCAAGCCCCTGGCCCATAAACTCTGGTTATCAATATTCCTCTGAAAATGGGTGCCCGGACTAGACCAGACTGCCCCCTCCAGGTCTGACCTCTGGGCAAGATTTCCCTGCTGTTTGGTCAGACCAGAACCTGGTGGCCGGTGCCCAGGGGGACAAATTGCCCCAGAGGAAGAGCCACTGGGGTCACTCAGGGGCCAAAGGCAATGATGAGGGATGAGGTGGCAGTGGAGACCACCCTGCTCCTGAGGGTGCACAGGGAGGTAAGGACCCCAGGAGGGTCCCGGCCGAGGTGAGAGGTGCAGAACCCCCAGCCCCCTCCCCTCTGGGCCCAGCCCAGAGTCACAGCTCTTGAGTGTGGCCCTTCTAAGGGTGTGGCCAGTGCTGAGGGTGGAGGGGAAATTGTGGAGGGGGCCTCCCCGAGGGGGCTGAGGGCTCTGAGTGGGTGGGGGCTCAGTAAGAGGAATGAAGGCTCAGAGGGGAGGGGGCCCATCCATGATGTGAGCCCCCTGTGAGATGATGGGGGCTCAGAGCGAGTGATGAGGGGGAAGACTATAGGCCTTTCTTTTTCCCCAACGTGGGGGGCTCAGTGTTGCAGCTTGGGCCCTTTTCCGCCCACCCCCAACCCCCTCTCTCCGCCCACAAGCCTCTGCGTGGGCTGCGGTTAGTGGTAGGGGAGAAGTGTGAACTTGAGAGAGAGGATGGAAACTCTGCACAGAGGTCAAGGGCAGTGTGGGGTGGGTCAGGACGGAAGTCGGAGACCCCCATGTACCCTGAGCTTAGCCTCCTGCCCCAGAACCAGCGGGCCCAGGGCCTCCCCCTTCACGCTTCTCACCCTCCCTACTTCCTTTCTTTCAAATCTCCTTCAGCCTGGGCACCAGCTCACAGGAATTAACTCCTCAGCACTTGCAGCCTGGGGGCTCCCTGAGGGTGGGGAGCGGCCCTAAAGTTGGGGCCCACCACTCCCCCCTGATTGTGGTCTGAGGGACCAGGGGGCTTTGAACCGCCTGTGACCCTCTCCCTGCCAGGAAGGCAGAGAGCAGCTCGCACCGCGTCCTCTCCCTAGATGGGAAACTCCACATCCTCCCCTCGTTCTTAAACCAGAGTCATCGAGCTGTGTCTCCAAAAAGGGATCCAGGCTGGTTTCCCCCTTTCTCCACCTGTCTCCTAGGGACTCCCCTATTTCCTCATCCAGACACTATGCGAGGCGATTTACCTCCAAAATCTCGTTTCTCACAAAAAACCCTGGTGAAGGTACTGTCCCCTTTTACAGCTGAGCAAACTGAGGTACGAAGAACTTAAGTAATCAGAGAAGTTCAGTGCAGATACCAAGCAGGTCCCCAGCAAGCGCCTCTGTGGGATTTCTCTGGGGCAGGTCCTTCTTCACGTAGGAGGCCCTTATATGAGGGGCCGCCAGATGATTTGCTGATCAAACCTGATCCCTTTTGAAAGTGAAAGGGGGCACTATTAATACTTATGCTGGGGCAACTAGCGTGAACGGGGACAGTCCTGGGCAGCTTGGGATGTGTGGCCTCCTCCTAAACGGGGACTCTGGTTCCCAGCCCCGCTGGGAGCTGCTCAGTTCGGCTGCATCTGGGGAGCCACCTAGACACAGTGAACATCTGGCTGTGCTGGAAGCATGGCAGGGGCTGCCAGGAAGAGCCGGGCTCTGTGGACCGCAAGTCATAGCTGGTCGAGGAGAGTGAAGGGGCTCAAGGCGCCTGAAAGGAAGTGGTGGAGCACTGGGTTGTTGCAAAGCGACTTCCTCCTCTCCCCGGCCCGCAACCTCAAGTCCGCTCCACGGCCCGGTGCCTGAGGTCCCCTCCCAGAGGGTCGGGCGGGTCGGGTGGGAAGACTGATGCTGGGTGTGCCTGTGGGTGGTGGAAAGTTTGGTCCCTAAATTCCCCCACAGGGGTGAGGTGGCTGGGGGCAGCTGGGGGCAGTGATGGGCAAGGATGGAAGGGCTGGGAATGCTGGATGTCTGTTTGCCTCCTGATTCTCAGTCTACCCTGATTCTGACCACGGGACCAGCTCTGATCCTGATGCCAGTCCTAACTCTAATACTGATCCCATCCCTGACTCTAACCCTATCCCTCATCCTGACCCTACCTCTGCCCACAATCCTGATAGGAAATGAGCTATCAACCCCAGCCCTGATCTGACCCTGACCCAGCCTTAATCCTGACCTCAAGCCCATCCCTAGTTCTAATCCCATGACCCAACACTGGCCTGAATTCCCACCCGGCTGCATCCTCACTGGGGCTCCAGTGCAGCACGGGGCACCCAGTGCACTTCCCTGGCGAAGGCACTGACCTGGGAAGCCCATGTGTCTCCCAGCTGGTTTGGAACAGAAAGAGGCCTTTTACACAGGAGGATACTTATGTCTCTAACCTTTGTCATCTCGGTTGCTCTATCAATAACAGTGAAAATTATTGTTTCCAGATGCATTTCCGAGATCCCTGAATTACCGGTGGAAAGAATGAATGAAAGAATAAGTCAGTGAAGGGTGGAAAGATTTGCAGCAGAGGGAGCCCTCCTTCCTGCCAGCTCTGCCATTGCACTCAGCAGGCTGAGGTGCCAAGAGCATGTTTGAATCCCCACACCGTGCCACCACTGCTCTGTGACCTTGAGCCAGCCTCTCAATAGCTCTGATCTTCAAGTTCTACATGTGTCTAGCACCTTCTTCTCCCCTCCCAGGGCAGAGATGGTGACGCTCAGGGCTCCCAGGCCACTTCTGAGGTCCCCAGCCTCTTCCTTCTCACCGTCTTTCCCTTCTGCTGCCTTCCATCTCTCCTTTGCCCCCTTTCCTGATCCTTTTGGGATGCAGTATATAGCTGAGTGGTCAGTAGCCTGGACTTTGGAGCCAGGAGGCCAGAGCTCCCATTCCAGCAACTCCACTACCCCTAGCCTTTATGACTTTGATCCAGTGACTTAACCTCTGTAAGCCTCAGTTTTCTCATCTGTGACATGGAGATAATTACAGTGGCAACACTGAAGGGTTGTTGTGAAGATTAAGTAAAGTTCTTAGCACAATCAGTGGGCTGTGATAAGGGCTCAGACAGCTTATCTGTGATTCTTTTGTCCCTGGGTCCCTCCCAGGTTTGGAGAGACTCAGACAAAACTCTCCCCAATAACTTAAGCAATAAATAAGCCCCCAAAGGCAGCCACCTGCTGCTGTGCCCCTGACCTATCCTTCCCAAACAGTCGCGATGGTGGAAAATAGCACTCAGGTGTGGGCCAGAGGGCCAGGAAATGGAATGTGTATTCAGGTGCACGTGTGCGACTCTTGGTTGTGTTGTGAAGTTGAGATTTTTTCCACTGAATTGGCATTGTTTTCTAACGTGAGTCATTCAGGTCCTTAGTGTAGTTAGCAGCCCAGCCCTGTGCATCTAGAGGTGGGAAGAGACACCCGATGAAGGGGGAGGTCCCAGAGGGCCTTGGGACATCAGGAGGTCAGGTCCCATCACTTGCTTGGGGCTTAGAGGTCTTTGTAACAGCTGCCTGGAGCTCCAGGAGGCCAGTGCCCACCTGGCGCCCGCTCCCAGCCAGAGCTGGGAGGCGGGCTGGGCGGTCTGGGCTATGGCGCTGCTTCTTTTCATTGTCTGCTGCCTTGTCTGTTTTGCTGTGAAGAGGGTGCTAGGAGCTGGGCAGTGGAAACTGGGGTAGCTCCTGACAAGGAGAGGAAGGCAAGGAAGGGAGAGATAGGGGCCTGGGAACTGAGTGTGGCAGGTGAGATCTCCAAGGCGGCGTGTGAAAGCAACGACCTGTATCTGTCACCTGAGATACAGCAGTGAAGGCAGATGGGGAGAGAAACTGTGGCTGCTTGGTCAGAGGGGGACACAATGCCCTGCCCAGAGCCCCCTCCTGCCCCCACCACTGAGGGGTTAGCATGATCCTCTGAAAGCTCCCAGTCTGATGGGGGAGCCACAGCTCCTGCCCTCAGATTGCCCTCATTCTGAAGAGGGGAGCTTTCCACTGAGGAGTCCTCAATTTAATGTGGGCACACAGACTGGACCTCTCAGTCTGAGTGGGGAGATGCCATTTCTTCCCACAGATCCATGAGATGAGGTGGGGGAACACAGGACACTTAGCAAACATAAGGGCTGAGATATGAGGGGATCGAGGGCCAAGGGCCTCAGCAAGGGTTCCCAAAAGAACTCCTTCCTCTCTGCTTGGGCCGTCCCTCTCCACCCTCAGATGGGGAGTGAGCACTCTCCCTTCCTAAGAAGAGGGCTCGTCCCCTAGAATCTCAGCCTGTTGCCATAATTTGGCTTTGGCCCAAATGGGTTAAAAATAGTTTTGTTATAGGAGGGTCCACTGTCTCCCCCACGCCCAGCTCTGCCCCAGGAGTAGTAAGAGGCAGCCAGTGAGCGGAGAGCGAGGGAGCTCAGTCATCATCTAGCCTCTGCACCTCGGCTTTTCCTGCCCTCTGAAGCCCTAACCTCACGACTTCCCCTCCTCTCCTCTGGGGTCACACACACACACACATACACACGCTCACTCTCACACCGGTTCTTCACACTCATCATACTGACCTCCCTTAACTCCCTCCCATCCACATACATCCCATCTCACATGTCCATTACCATGGGATGGGGACAGGCCCTCAGGGTCTGGAGAACTACCCCCCACCCACCTCTCACTCTTGCCCAGGGCCCTACAGCTGCTGGGGCAAGAGGGCTTCCCCTGTGAGGAGCTCCATCTGGAGTGGCTGAGCCTCTGCCTTCCACTTCTCTCCAGCTCCAACTTCCCCAAACTTCCAGAGTCCCTTCTGGACTTGCTGATGGGGGGCGGGGGTGGGGGGACCTGAGGAAACCAAAACCCCTGCCTCTCAGGCTCTGTCCAAGCCCAGAGCAGGGATGAAGACAGTGACCTAAGGCCACAGCAGAGCCTCACGTGAAGGCAGGCAGGGCTCCTGGAGGTGTGCAGGCCAGGGTGGAAGAGAGGGGAGAGGCAATGCTGAGTGATAACCTTCGGTGGTTCTGGGTTAAAGTGACCCAAAGAGAAAGGAAGTGTGTGAAATCTTTGCTAAGCTGAGTCTGTTCCAGCTTCGTGAGGGTGGGTACCCAGGAGGCCTGAGCAGGAAGTGGGAGGAAGAAAGGGAAGAAGAAAGAAAAATGGATGGAGAGGCGCAATTCATTATTCACTTACCGAACATCTACTGGCTACCAGGCCCTGGACAAGGTGCTGGGAAAATGATACAATGATATAATCCCCACCTTCAGGGAACTCCTAGTGAAGTTCCAGAACAAGGCAACCTTTGATACGTGCTTACTGCGAGGGGTGCCCCCCGGAGGTGGGTGGTGCACAGAGATCTCACTGTTGAGGGCTCCCTGGAGATCCTGGGAGGTGCAAGGCTGAAAGGAGCTCAGAAGCAGCTTTGAGCTGGAAGCGAGAGCAGCGGCCCCAGAGCTGGGTGGAGTTGTGTTCGGGTTTTACCAGCTGGCACCTCAGGAAGCCATGTCTCCACTTAGCGAATGGGGCTCTTCATAGACTGTGCGACGGTGGTCCCTAGTCTTTCAGAGGTGAGGACTTTTCTGGACCCCTGCTCCCAACACACGGATTGCGCTTACACTTTTAGTACAAGTTCTTTGAGAGAACTCACAGTGACAAAAGCTACCAGAAATTCAGTGCAGCTGTTTGATGAATCCGTGTTTGCCCACCACAGCTTGTGCACAGATTAGAAAAACACACATACGTATGCGATGTGTTCAGGCCACAGACACGGCTCGGCGAACACATGCATTCAGGGACCCCTTGGACTCACTGAGCTCCCTATCCCCAGCCCATAGCCTATCCCGCTGCCCTAGCCCCAGGTAAGGTTCACTGGGAGGAGAGGGAGGCTCCCTGGAAGAGGTGGTCTTTGATGTGGACCTTAAAGCCCAAAAGAATTTCTCCAGTTGGGGTAGGAGGGCCCTGGAGGGAAGGGAGGGCCAGATGCTGGGTTTTTCCTCCACAGCTGTGGCAGTAAACCCACTTCCCTCCTCTTCCCCACTCCTTGCCCTCTGACCTCAGGGTCAGGGCAGGCTGGGGTCAAGCCTTGACCGGGGGGCTGGGATGTCCTTCAGGGTGAATTTGGCGCTGGCTTACACAGAGCTGACAGAAGAGCTGGGCCGGCTTCGGGAGTTGAGTTCGCTGCAGGGGAGGATCCTGAGGACACTGCTGCAGGAGCAGGCCCGGAGCGGCGGTGAGCCGGGTCAGGGGAGGCCCGAGCGGATCGGAGGGAGGGGCAGCTATGGCCACCATCCTGCGTCCTGGGCCACCCTCCACTTCCCTTCCTGGTGCCTGGTCCCTTTTAACTCGCGTTGGGAGTAGAGCGGGGGTGGGGGGGGGGGGGGGGGGTGGGGGGGGGGGTGGGGGGTCACGGGTCCCCGGCAAGCCCCTGGCTCCCCAGTTCTGACGTCTTGTCTCCTCCCCACCCCGTCCTGCTTCTCCTCCAGGCCAGAGGCACTCGCCGCTGTCGCAGCGCCATTCCCCGGCCCCCCAGTGCCCCTCACCATCGCCGCCTGCCCGAGCGGCGCCCCCGTGCCCTCCGTGCCAGTCCCCCGCCCCCCAGCGCCGCTCCCCCGGGCCCCCGTGCCCCTCGCCCCAGCAGCGCCGCTCGCCGGCCTCGCCCTCCTGCCCGTCGCCCGTCCCGCAGCGCCGCTCGCCGGTGCCGCCGCCGTGCCAGACCCCCAGCCCGCAGCGCCGCTCCCCGGGGCCCCCCGCCTGCCCGGCCCCGCAGCCCCGGCCGCCGCCGCCCCCGCCGCCGGGCGAGAGGACGCTGGCCGAGCGCGCCTACGCCAAGCCGCCCAGCCACCACGTGAAGGCCGGCTTCCAGGGCCGGCGCAGCTACTCCGAGATGGCCGAGGGCGCGGGCTACGCGGGCGCCTCCCCGCCCTGGCTGCAGGCCGAGGCCGCCACGCTGCCCAAGCCGCGGGCCTACGGCGGCGAGCTCTACGGCCCGGGCAGGCCCCTCAGCCCGCGGCGCGCCTTCGAGGGCATCCGGCTGCGCTTCGAGAAGCAGCCGTCGGAGGAGGAGGAGTGGGCCGTGCCCGCCAGCCCGCCCAGCCCCGAGGCCGGCACCATCCGCTGCGCCTCCTTCTGCGCTGGCTTCCCGGTCCCGGAGTCGCCCGCCGCCTACGCCCACGCCGAGCACGCGCAGTCCTGGCCGTCCATCAACGTGAGTGGCGCCCCGCCCCGCTCCACGCCCGGCCCTGTGGCCAGCCCTGCCTCCCTGGGGCGGGCGTTGGGCCTTCTCCCCGCTCTCCCGAGGCCTTTTGGCGTGACCGGGGGCCTGCACCATTGAACCTTGTTTAGTGCTGTCTTTAGGGGCGTGGTCTTCAGAGGGAGTCCTGGCTTTGATTCCGGACTCCACCGCTTAGTAGCTATGGGACCTCGAGCAAGTTACTTATCTTCTCTGATCCTCAGTTTTTTCATCTGCAAAATGAGGACCATGATTGGATTTATTTTCGTTAGAAGGCTCTTACCAGGGAGGCAGTGAGCCCAAAGCCCTGCATGGCGCCTGGCTTGGTAGTGAGCATCTGCTGTACTGGTGATGCAGGCCATGCTGCCCGCGGTCTCCTCGGCACAGGGATAGGCCGGTTCATGTAGTTCCTGCCCTCAGGTCTCACAGCCCCTACTCTTTTCTGTCCGTCCCAGAAGACACCTTATCTCAAGGCTCTATCATTTCACTGAAATAATGAGTTTCCTGAATGTCAGAGCCAACCCTTGCCACCTAGAAGGACCAAAATATACTCAAACCAGACAGAAAAGTATTTCGGGGATGTACATTGTTTGAGGCTATCCATTGCTTTGAGTTATCTGGGAGCCGTGTCTTAGTCACTGTTGGGACATGTCTGGGTCTTGGCTCGTTACTGCAGATGCCCAGGCAGGCTGAGCATACACACCTCCTCATACACACCTCTTGGGGACCTTATGCCCTGGGTTGGGGGAGTTGACGCTGAGCTGGTGGAAGGTGGGCCGGGAGGGGGGAGGAAGTGGGTAGTGCTGGAGAAAGGGTGCCCAGACTCCTGCATGCTGCAGCCCTTCCTGCCCTGGGTCCCAGGATAGGACAGGCTGGGATGTGGGGACCGTGGGTGGGATTGGGGACCAAAAGTGACTTCCCCCTCTCTCCACAGCTTCTGATGGAGACAGTGGGCTCTGACATCCGCAGCTGCCCCCTCTGCCAGCTGGGTTTCCCTGTCGGGTACCCAGATGATGCCCTTATCAAACACATTGACTCCCACCTGGAGAACAGCAAGATCTAGGGTGCCTCCCCCACCCACTGGCTGTTTCTCTGCCCTCTCCCATCATCCCCACTCACTCACTCACTTTGAATGCTGCATGAATCTCGTGGGGGGCCCCAGCCCCTTACGACCCCCAGATACCTCCACTAGCTACTGAGTCAATGTGCGTGCCGTCTTCCCTGGTCCAGGCACCACTCCGCCCTGGCTCTTCCCAGGAGGTCAGCCAAGGCGGCTCCCCAGCTCCCTGAGTTCTGCTGGGAGGTGGGGATCTGGGCTGGGATGGGGAGGGGCATACCCCACCCCAGCCTCTTCCTCTGCCTTTTGGTTCTCAGACAGGGTTGGATCCAAGAAAGTGTGTAGTGATTGGGCCTGGGGGAGGGGGAGGGTATCAGAGGACTCCAGGAGCTGCCCCAGCCCCGCCCCCCATGTCTGTCTTATTCAAGCTGTGCTCTGTCTGGAGAACACTTCCCTGTGGGGTCCCAGGGCCTGCCCTTCACACTGATGCCGGTTCCTCTGTCCTGTGGCCAGCTCGGGGCTTGTGGTGTGGGCCTCCACTGGGGAAGGAGGCGTCTTGTTTCTTGCCATTCCCTGCAGGCCAGCCCTGTTCTCCCCTTCTGCCCACCCTAGGGAGTAGGGAGGGTGGGAGAAGAGAGGAGGATCCTGGAGGACTGGGAAGATCCAGCCTAATGAGGCTGCCCTGAGGGCCGGGGGGCCTGCACCATGACCCTCAGGCCAGGGGACTGTCTGTGCCAGCCTCCCAGGCCCATGCCCTCCCCCTGGAGCCTCGGCACCGAGGCACATATTGTTAAGGCAGATGCTCCCCTCCACCCTTACTCCCCTTGGGTCCCTGACTGCAGGGGCCCTGGAGCCTGGGTGTGACTCAGCCTCTGTTAGCTGGGTGGGTGTCATCAGCCCTGCCTCCTAGGCCAGAACCTGAGGATGGGCCCAGGGTGCTGTGGAGATCAACTTCAAAAGAGCTAACCCCCTTCCCACGCCCCAGCGACCCACATTCCCTCTGTGCAATCTACCTCAGAGTCGTTCCCTCAGAAGGACGGGTAAGCAGGAGGCCAGGGGGTCCCCAGGGCTGAGTTGGGGAGCTTCCTACGGCAAGAGCCTGCGCCCCACGATGACTCCAACCCCCTCCACTGTGAGCTTCTCCCGGGTCTCAGTCCTGGGTGGGTGGCAGTGGACGCTATTGTCAGTGCATGTACCATTCTGATCCAACTCTTCCAGGCCCCGCACCTCCTCACACCTCTCCCCTCCTCCTCTACGCAGGGGAGTGAAGGGGTGTGTCAGGCGGGGAAGGGGCCAAGGACTCCAGAGACACATGGCATTGTACCTTGTGTGTTCCCCCTGGGAGGGGAAATGGGGAAGGGGGACTGGAGAGGGGAGGTGAGGGCCCCTGAGCTCTCTGAAAAAGTTGAAAGTCCAAATAAAACTTACCTGTTCCATATGTGTTCTGTCTGTGCCCTCTGTGCCTGGGTGGGGAGAGAACCTTTGGTAGGGGGGGAGTCTTGGAAACTCCAGGAACCACAACTATGGGAGGGTGGGAACTGGACACATAGGAGATACATGGGGCGCCCACCTTCCAAGGAGGTTCTGGAGACTCGGATGTGCAAGTGACCACAGATGACTTGTGACATGGAGTTTATTTAGAACAGATATGGAGCAGTAGAGGGTGTCTTCAGGACAAAGCAGCCATCCCAGCCCTGACCAGGTGTCAAGGTTTCTTGCATTCTCTCTCCCAGCAGGTCTGGCAGGTAGAGGTTCTGTTGCCCTGGGGGTTCCTTTATCAGTAGCAGCTATTTCTTCATCAAATGAATTCTGCATACCAGGAATCGGGCTGGGTGTCACAGAGGAAGAACATCCATGGTCCATGTCCTCATGGGTCTGAGAGCAGGGGAGGAGCTGGGCTCCAGGCACAACGGCTGCCTCTAAGTCCCATATCCTGAGAGGTCAGAGCCAGGTCATGAACCCATGACTTCTGCCCCAGCCAGGGATGTGCCCTCCTGTCTGCAGAAAGGGGCTGAGCTATTTATTCGTCAACTCTGGGTGCCTTTCATTCCCGTGTGACCCTCTCAGGTCAAGGGTTCACTTAGAAACAAAAGGCGAGGGCAATTGCTCATCGAAGGCCTGGGGTTCAGCTCCAGACCCAAGGCAAACACGCTTCCGCATTTAGTGCCAAGGTCCAGCCCCCCGTAGAGAGACTTCCCAGCCTCCTCTGCTCCTCTGTTGGAGCTAACAACTACAGCTGGCCTCTAAAAGTTCATCCAACCTTGATTCCATCTGCAGCCATATCCTGAGTGCCAAGAAAGATGAGAGAGCCATTCCTGTGGGGCATAACTTCACAAGTCATGGGAAAGAAGGTTCTGGAACCTCTGGCACATGGATGTTCAGGGCCCCCTGGTGCTCTCTCACCTCAGTCAACTCCCATGGAGGAAGGCAGCACCCAAGTTTCCTGGTCGGGGTCCTGTTTGGATCTCTGATAGCATTTGCTGGAAGGGCTTAAGTGAATTAGGGGTGGAACAGGGACACAGGCAGAGAAGAATCCTAGCCATGGAGTAAAAAGGCAAAGGATGAACTGGGAGTGAGCTAAAGGCAGGGGCATGACCCAGGTAACCACTTCTGGTCCTTGGGCCTGTCTGAAAGTGGGAGGGAACCCCAGTATCCCACAGCCTGGGCCTTCCCCTATCGCTGGGGTGAGGGGAGACTGGGGACATAGGGAGGCGAGTCCGGCAGTTTGTCTCCCTGACTTCTGGGGACCTGGGAAAGGGCTCAGGTGCAGAGTGGAAAGTTGCTGGGGGCTGAGAGGAAAGGCAGGGGAGGGAGAAAAAACTAGAGTGCCTCCAGCCTAGGTCCCCCAGAGCCACAGCATTTCATGTAATGCCTCCCCCAAAGGAGAGGACATGAGGAGTGAGGGGGCTGGGGAGGGGCTGGGGAGCCCTGTCAACACTTGTCGTTCCCCTCCTAAGTAGCACTGGGATCAGATATAAGGACCCTGGCTGCTCACTACTCTGTAGGAGTCCTGTCGGGGGCACTAGGGGCCAAGAGAGTGTAGGGTCAGAGGGGTCTTGATCTCTAGGCTCCTGGGAAAGTGAGGAGGGTGAGACGACTCTCACAGGAGCCAAGTGGAGGGAAGACCCCCACTGAGGCTGGAGAAGACACTTTTATCACTGCAGACCCAGAGCCAGATGTGGCAGGGGACGGGGGCACTTCATGGACGAGACCAAGTCGTCCATGGCTTCATCTCCAAGTACCCAATGAAAGGCCAACACCCAGCAATCTCTCCAGCTTCGGCTCTTCGGCTCTCAGTCTCTCCAGCCACCAGCCGCCCCTCGGGCCTCCCAGCTTCATCTCTGGGGACCCTGCAGCCCTGCCCTCTCCCAGCCAGGATTTCCTCAGCCAGAGCTACCAGGCCTTGGAGACCCCTGCCCATCTCCTGGTCCCGGTGCGGGCTGTGTCAGGCTATCAGCTAAGGAGAGCAACAGCTCCTTTCAGAAGCTGCTGGAGTGTGTGTGTGTGTGTGTGTGTGTGTGTGTGTGTGTGTGTCAGGGGAGAAGCTGATCGCTAACAAAAAGGAGGGATGTGTTGGTGAGTCAGCCGTGTTAATGAGAAACACCTCACCCCGCTGATTAGGACTAATGAAGAAGAACAGAGCGGGTGGGGGTTCACTCAGTCACATCTTTATAGGGTAGGGGGAAGCAGAACAGCTCCCCCAGTCCCATTCCTCCCTCAGCAAGGACAAGAGCAGAACAACTTTGGCTACCACAGGAAGAATTGAGGTCAGACGCAAGGATGAAACATCAAGGGCAAGGGGGTCCTAACTGGGAAGGGGTGGGACCAGGCGTCCAGGGGCAGAGGCCAGACAGTGTGGGGAAAACGTGTGTGATTCTCTTGCACCCTGTGCCATCCTTGCCCTTCCCCTAATTTCTCTATGTTGACTCCAGAGAAATTCTTGGCACTGATGTCTGTGCCCCAGGCTGCCCAAGTGCCTTTTGAGAGCTAACACCGTCTGCAGAGGCCGTGAGGGTACTGTTGAGATGGCTCCAGTCTGCGCTGCCTCCCATGGGCAGCCTGCAAGAGAAGGCTCTGGTTTGGAGCATTGACTGTGCAGATGTTAATGACCCAGGGAGGCCTGACAGGACGAGGGCAGGAGGGGGCTGGGGTCGGGGAGGACCTGGGCCTCAGCTGGAGCCCTCTCAGTGAGTCCCCTGTCCTTGTGGCAGAGGGAGAAGCCCCCGAGAACCAGCAGCTTCACCCACCCTCCATGCCAACTCAGCCCAGGGCCAGAGCACCCTGCGCACCTCGCAGATGTTCCAGTCGGCTGTGTGAGTGTGGGCATGGGGGAGGGAGGGGAGGGCTGGGAGGGGGACAGGATGGGTGTCGGCCAGCACCTCCAACACCTCCTAATTTGCATTACCACTGACACCCTTCTTGACCAAAAAATGGAGCCAGAAATAACAAGGGGGAGAGGTGGTTCCCTGGGGGGGCTTTTTAGGCTCTTTCCTTGCCTCCAGCACTCCTGCAGCTGGGGGCGGGAGGTCAGGCCTTTCCAGTCCAACAGCTGGCCCCTGGGCAGGGTGGGGTGGGAAATTCACCCACTGGTGCTCCTCCATCTTCCAACTGGGCAGATTCCCCATCCCAGCCTCGCACTTCTCTCGGCCCCAACACCCAGCCCTGCCCCTGTCCTTCTTTGGGGCCTACTTCACCCACCCTTCCCTCCTCTGGGAGCCCTCTCCCCGGGGCCCCTCCCAGCTGTGGTGACCCCAGCTTTGCCCAACTAGGGAGTTGTTTTCTTCAGTCTGTGTCCTGCTACCCCATCAGATTGGGCATTTCCCAGGACATGGCCCAAACTTCCCCTGCCAGCCTGGGAGCCACTCACAGGAACATTCTGCGTGAGGAATAGTCCAAACAATAGCAAGGGAGCTTCTGAGTAGATTCCAGAAGTGGCATGAAGAGGATCAGGGTCTAGTGTGAAACCCTGGCCCTAGGCCCATGGGGTGGGATGGAGAGGGGACTCCCAGCTCTGTTAGAGGTCTCCGCTCCACCTTTACCTGCAGGTTGTTCCCGAGGGTCAGACCAATCCCTTGTGAGATCCTCGGAGAAAGAAATATGTGCTATTTGACATATTTCTCCCCTGTCCCAGTGTCTACCACGCAGACCCCCACAAACACTTTTGGTGCTTGATCTTTGTGCATTGAATTTACTTCTGTCCCAAAGAAGGTAAGGAATGATGCGGCAGCCCCAGCTTGGAGGTGGGAGATGGCGAACGTGATGGGCCGAGGAGAGGGAGGCTTCCTCTCTGCCAGAGGTGTCCTGGGACCTGGAAGAGTGAGGTGGAGAGGGTGAAGGCAGAGCAGAAGGGCCTGGCAGGGAAACCAGGTCGCGAGAGACAGCGAGAGAGCTGTGAACACACTGTGGGAAGGAGTGAACGATGAGCTGAGTTCTCCCCCTCCAGAGATGCTATTTTGGAGGGAGAGAATATATGCGGTGCAGGGCGCAGGGTCGGGGGAGTATGCCACCTTCCACAGGGGTCAGCTGGACCACCTGCTGCCTTCACTCTCCTGGCCAGCCATCTCACTGGCCCTGGGCCCACTCCCAGCACTTCTCTCCCCATTGGGAAAATCTTCCTGCTCTCTTGAGCAAGAGGAGAAAGAAGGAGCTAGGAGATTTGCAGGTGGCCTCTTGGCACCTGCTTGAGAGTCCCCTGGGGCCACAGTCCTAGGGAGACACTTCTATTTCCATTACTTCCTTGGAATGAAGATGTGGGGGCTACTGTGGGGCATGAGGTGCAGCAGGCACAGAGTACAACTCAGCAGGCTCCAGCACTTCTTGTCCCCAACTCCATACTTAGGCACTCTCCATGGATCCCCCTTTAGTATCAAACTTAGGGAGAAAATTTGGTATTAAAAGAGAAAATTTGGTGTTAAAAGAGGCCAGGCAGAAGGTGTTTCCAGGGCCAGCTGGGTTTGCCCACAAGAAATCCGACCTCTCCTGGTGGGAGAGCCAATCTTGCCTCTTTGGGTCAAGGAGGCTGGACAGAGGTCGATGTCAAGTACAGCCCCTGCTTGGCATGAAGGGAAATTCCTGTGCCCCAGCTCAACCCCTCTGGGGGGCCCTGACTCATTTTGGGATGAAAGCTCCAATGCCCTGTGGGTTTCTGTGGTGGCTGGGGGCAGGGGCTGACGAGGCGTGTAGATCGAGCACTGGGGATGAGCGAAGACTTTTGTTTTCGCTTTTGGAGCTTGGCTCTCTTTCTGCCTGAGAGTCCAGCTTCACCTGAAGGAGCAAGGTTGACTGAGATGGAAAGAAGGCCAGGCTTCTAGCCAGTGAGGTGCTGGGCAGGACCACAGTAGAAGCAACATTAGGTTAGACTTTAGGAAGAACTTCCAGTGAAGACACTGGGGCGCATTTGTGAGATGAACCGAGACATCCGTTTTCCACAGTAGATCCCTCCCTCTAAGGCTGCGGAGTTCGGGCTGGCATGGGGCAGTGCAGGCCAGAGGTAGAGAGATGAGCACTGCGACCCACTGCAGGTGACAGGGGCCTGAAGTCTCCAGGGAGGAGGGATGAGGGTGGGTTCAGTATCAGAAGGCATATGTCCCCAAGCCAGACCGTGGGTCAGGGATTAGAGTAAAAAGACCCCTGGCGAGAAAGCCTGTCTCTCGTCAGGTCCCTCTCCCTCACCGTCCTATCTTCATGTTTATCTTCTTCTGGTCTCACAGACCAGGGAGGGGATGAGAGGAGAGGAAACAGCTATGGTCAAGGGGAGACTGGCTCCTTTCCCCTGTGCCTGGAGAGAGAGAGGCCTGCAGGGGGAAATGGGGATAGCGGAGCGAAATTCCATAGGGTGGAGGAGCTAGAGGGGGTCAGCAGAGGGCCGGGGTCTACAGGGAGCCCGTGTCATTCCTGCCAGAGCCCCCTGCTCCAGAGGGATGCCCAGCCCAGGCTTTCGGCCCACAGGTGAGTAGGTGGATGAGGCTGATTGAACGCTCGTGTCCCTCCCCCTTCCTAGGGCTCTTGGTCTTGTGGGTGCTGCAGGAGCTAAACTCTCCCGCCCCCCCAGACGGTAACAGCGAACTGTGGATGAGAGGTGAGGGGAGGATCAGGTGATGGTGTCGAGGAGATAGTTCACCCCGAAGCATGGTGAGGGGCAGGCCAGAGGACAGTTCCCCCTGGTGCTGGCCTTTCTGGAGTGCCCAGCACACACAGCGAACTTACCTGAGGGAACAGAGAGCCCCTTGCTTGCCTCAGCATCCTATTCCCTCCCAGACTGGCAGGTGGTTAAACCTGAGGACAGAGGAGGGATTGAGCAGGACTTGGCACAGGAGCCCTTAGCCACCCACCCCCCGAGTCCTCGGAGCTCAGAGATTTGTGTGTCTCCAGTCTCAGGCACTGCCCTAGTCCCCCACAGTGGGCACATGTGGGTCTCCCCCTCACTGTCCTCCAGACTCTCCCTGTTACACTTAGCCCCACACTTAGATGTGTAAAGCACACAGATGGTCCCAGTGACTCACACACACACACCCTTCCTCACTTACCAGACTCCCACTGACACCCACCTGCGGACACACACTCCTCCCAATACGCAATGCATACACACACACAGTCTCACACAACCAGGAATACAGTGCCACACGGGTATGTCCCAGGTGTCACAGGGTCATAGGCAAGGACTGCTGTGCATTCACACATGACTCCATGCAGACCCCAGGAATAGTGCACACCGACACATGCGTGAAGTCCCACATGCACACACAGGCATATGCTCCTGGCTTTGAGGCTGACCCCATTATCCAGTGGTGTGCTGGTAAATGTTTAACAACCAGCTCTCCAACTTGAGCTGCCACTCTGACAGCGTTGAACATTGGGAGGCAATGCACACAATTGTCCTTTGTAGAAATCACATGATGAATCTTTTTTTTTTAAAGATTGGCACCTGAGCTAACAACTGTGGCCAATCTTTTTTTTTCTTCTTCTTATTCTTCTCCCCAAAACCCCCCAGCACATAATTATATATTCTAGTTGTGAGTGCCTCTGGTTGTGCTATGGGGGACGCTGCCTCAGCATGGTCTGATGAGCGGTGCCAAGTACACGCCCAGGATCCAAACCAGCGAAACCCTGGGCTGCTGAAGTGGAGCGCACAAACTTAACCACTCGGCCATGGGGCCGGCCCCCACATGACAAATCTTAAACACAAATGGGCAGCCCCTAGCAGGGCTGCACCTGGGAAGCAGTGACTCATTAGGGCAGCTTCTTTCCCCATGGGGGTGCCTCCCCTTCCCCACCTTCTCTCACCCCCTACTCCTGTCCAGACCCCTCTTCCTGCCCTTCTCGCTTCTCCTCTTCCTTCCCTGTCACTCAGGGCTGCGAGCTATGTCTGGTACTCACTCATGTCTTTCTCACCCTTGCTCCCTCCTTTCTCTCCCTGCCATGGCCACAGCTACCGGGTTTGGGGAGTGACAGGCCCATAGCTAATTCAGGCAGGCTTCCCCGGAGGAAGAGGACAAGGAGATGCCCACGTTCCCTCTCTCTGCCTGGCTGCTGATGTTGTGTACCTGCCTCCTTGCACCTGGCCTGTCCCTGGTTACCTTATTCTTCTCCTAGTCATCAGGACAGAGTCTGGTCAGGAGGTGGAGTGAAAGTGTGAACAGGAGAGAATTTGCATCTGGTGGGGCAGTGAGGGGAGGTAAGGTTAGAGCCTGAGGCTCTCTCATCCTAACCATCTTCTGGGAACATGGCATCACTTCTCAGAGCTTCTGTTCCTCAGTGTGAAAAAAAAAAAAATGAAGGGACTGACCTAGTGGTTTTAATTTCCTTCTCGGCTCTGACATTTTGGCATTCTATATTTCTGAGATTCTTCCAAAATCTACTCTGCCAGAAGTAGCCCCTATTGCTAATGCTGATCTTTTCCCAGCTCATGAGAGGGGTGAACAGATGTGGTTTGGGGATTGGGGGCCAGTAGGTGCCACAGCTAAAGGAGCTGGAGACCGGGCCTGGGTGCCTGTGGTTTTTGGTTTGGAGCCCGGCAGCCCATGTACATTTGGAGAACCTTCCAGCAGCCTCTGTTCTCTTTGCTGTGGCTCCTGAATTATTCCTGCCATATACATATATAGGAGGAAAAGGGGCGGGGCGGGACAGAGAAGAGGGAGGAAGGGAAGAAAGAAGGAAGGAAGGAGGGAGGGAAAGAAAGGAAAAGGAAAGGAAAGACAGAAAGAAAATGAACAGAAAAAAAGAAAAGGAAAGGGCTCAGCCTGGATCCAGGAAGCAGCCAGCCTAACCAGTGAACTTGCCAGGGGGACTGGAGGGGATGGGGAGAGGTGCTCCTAGTTGTTACAACCCTGCCACGTGAATCAGCCAGGTGGAGGCGGTTCCAGACCTTCCTGAGCTTGGGCTGAGTGGTGCCAGGGCAGAGGTGAGTGCCCCCACACTGCCCCGTCGGTGCCCCGCAGGGCTGGGGTCCTGGAGGCGGCCCACTCCTCTGCCCACGGCCTCCTGCCGCTGCTTTGCTGCTCCTTCTGAAAACAACTGAAACCACAAAATTGGCTTGTGGTTGGGTTAATATCAGTCACTGCTATTCAGCTTGGCTTCCTAGGATGACTAAGGGGGTTGGAAGCCCCTCCTATTAGACCCCCAGATCTTCAGGAGTCGGAGGCACAGATGGAAACTGGTTTCTTTTGGAGGGTTTTGCTGGGATGGTGGTTTCTGGATGGCAGGACTGCAGGCACTGCACTCTAACATGTCTGTGAGCCCAGGGGTCTGGGAGGTCACCCCGGTGGGGGTAACCTTATTCCTAGGTTGCCTCATCCAGCTTGAAGTAGGGAGGAGCTGAGGTTGAGGACACTTGGGTCCCCCAAAGAGTCTCCTTTCAATCTGCCTCTTCCAGCTCCACTTCTCCAGTGAGCCAACCTGCTGCTGAGGGTGGGCTGGGCACAGTGCGTCCCATGGGCAGGGCCTGGGTAGCAGCCTGACAGCCCAGCTGGTGCTTGGGCCTGGTACCAGAGTCCTTAGTTGGAATTCCCCCACCTCCCTCCCAGATGGCTGTCCCCTCCCCTCTGGGGACCTGGAGTCCCCTCCCCTCTCGGGGCCAAGTTCCACTGGTGGTCCTTCAGGCAGGAGTGGTGTAGATGGCAGAAGGCAGGCTGTAAATGTGGATGCTCAGGCCCCAGGCCCTGGTAAATGACATCTAGAGTTTGACAGTTCTGGAGTTTGACAGGGCCTACCTCTCCATCCTTCCAAGAGTCAGGAAGACAGAACTCAGGTGATCCTGAGTTCGGGGTGGAGGTGGGGCAGGTGAGAGAGAGGCTTTCTTCTTTCCTTCTGGATATTAAAACACTCTTGGCCCCTTTTCCTACCTCCTCCTTCCTGTGCATCAGTGGTAGCAAGCGCCAAGGGGGGAGGTCCCATCCCCTCATCTCAATGTTATGTAAAGTGGGGTAAGAGCATCCTTTAGAAAGTTTTGCTATTTTTATTGATCTGTAACATCTCAAAGGAAGAAGTACGCTTGCCATGCAAATACACATCAAGACGAATCTCCCGTCCCCTTCCCCCATGTCACCTCCCAACCCCACTCACAGAGAATGCTGGGACTGCCCCGCTGTGCCTCGACATCCCAGCAGCCTGGTCCTCCCGTTCCCTCGGGGCTTAGGAAATGAGCCCAGACTGGGAGACAGGAGGGTGGGTCCTACCCCAGGTTGGTTTTCCCTTTTGGTGACTGTCACTAAGCCTCCTTCGTGAGACTGGGATTCTTTCAGCGCTGACCTTTGTGCATCTGTGATGCTAGTGATGAAAGGGAAAAGATGACCATTCCTGTGACCCCTTCTGCCCGCACCCCCATTACCGCCGTTCTCCCTGCTCCCCGTGCCCTGCCCCGCCCCCGGTTCTGCCCGCTGCTCTCTTTCTGACTGTCCATTGTCTCAGTTTCTCTCTCTCCTGCTTTCATTCTCCGTCTCTCCATCTCTCTTTCTGTTTCAGCTCCCTCCTTCTCCCCAGCCCGCCCCCAGGCTGGGGTGGGCACACGTGAGGTTTTCAGATTGCTGACTCAGGCCCTTCTAACCACCCCTTCCCCAAGATTCAATTTCCCCAAGGAGTGAGACCCTCCCCAAACTCGCTAGTCCTCATCCAGCGTCTGGGAGTGGCGTTCTGATGGCTGGGGTCCATGTCTCTCTGAGCCTTTGAGCAGGCAGGAAGGTCGAGGGTCTGTACGACTTATCTGTGACCCGCCCCCACCAGCTGAGGGCTGGGGGTCCCCTGGTGGGAAGAAGACGAGTCAGCTTTTTGAGATGGGAAGTGCCCACCTCTTCACTGATTCCTGAATTCCCCAATCTTTGGGTGTGGGGGGGGGGGGCTTCTTCTCACTTAAGGAGGGGAAAGAATCTGTTTCATGCCCCAGGTTGCAAGGTGGGGAGGTGGGTCCTGACCAGAATCGTGATTCTGGGAGGGAGGGAGAGTTTATGTGAACAGGAACATATGAAGAACATACGTGTGGAAAAAAATTCATGTCACTCATAAGCACACCAGAGGCACAGCACCTCGCCTCCTCCATCCCACCTCCACTTTTGGGGGCTAGGGGGACTCACCCCCAGTACCAATCACACACATGTGTTAAGCACACACACGCACACGCCACGCTCGCACTCTCGCTCACACATCCGATGAACTAGAAGAACAGGACTGGGGAGCTGGGCTGAAAGGGGGGAGGGGGGACAGGAAGGCAGGGTAGCCCCTCCCCCACCCCCTGCCCGGTGCCCACCCTCCGCCTCCCCTCCCGGTAGCTGGTGAGGTCTCTGCCCCCTTGACTTTTCCCAGCTTCGAGGAAATACCTCCCTTTAGGGGAAAGCGAGATCGTGAGGGGAAGCAGGGGAAGCACTGACTCCGGCAGCAGCGTGAGCCTCATTTTCCAGTCTGGGGCGGGGCGGAGGGAGATGGCACTGGGGACGCCCGGGCGATGGGGCCTGACTCAGAGCCAGAACCACAGAGCTCGTCCGCTGTATTGTCATCGGGGAACAAGAAGCCACCAGGTTTATAAGAAACTGCGATTCATCTCTGCCCCCTTCCACCCCTCTGCAAGGAATCAAGGTTAGACTCGAGGAAGAAATTACAGCCCAAGCAAGGAAGGGACTCTGCCTCAGATGATCTCTTTGGAAGTCTTCCTGGGTTCCTTAAAGAAAGATGGCAGGTTCAGGGGCTTTAGGTCTTGAGGCAAGTATGGGGCCAGAGGATGGCTCTATTTCCCCGCTCCTCACTCCCAGCACAGAATGGGAACTCTTAAGCTCCCCCATGGTACCCCCAGAGCTATTGCCGCAGCCGGGGCATACAGGGGTCCCCAGAACCATAGGCAGTCAGGTTGGCACGGAGAGGGACGGAGAAGCTGGAAGCTCCAGCTGGCTCTGCTGCCCCTCACTTGGCCACTGGCTCACAGGTGCCAAGGTGAGAAGCAAGAGGGAAGGCGAGGGCAGAGCTGAAGGTGTAATGAACCTCCGAGTGGGCAGGGAGAGGGAGGCAGCATTGCTTGGCAGGGAGCATGCCCAGTGACGTCCCTCCCCCATTTCTAAGAGCTATCCAGGCCCCCTCCCCACTCACATGGAAACACCTACCAGCTTGGATGTGAGGCGGTGGGCCTGGTTGCCAGGGGCAGGGAGTTCAGAGAACTGAGGAATGTCCCTACCCCCTACCCCTGCACCTGGAAGCCGGGACTCCCGGGCTCTTCCCGTCTGGACCCGGTTTCCTCCACTGCCAGCATGCCCAGCCCAGCGGCCGTGTCTGTGCCTCTGAGCCAGTCCCTCCCATTTCAGTTCCTCAGTCCTGCTTCCCACCCCTCCTGCCCCATAGGTTGGGATGGTATTTGCTGAGTAATGGAGTTTAATTTTGCAGGGTCATCAGACAGAACAGGACACCAGGAGTGACTTCCCAGAGTACAGGGGAAAGCTCACTGGGTGATCTGGGGAGGCATTAGGGTCTTGCCTTTCTCTGGAGGAAGGGGAAGGACTCTGAGGTGGAATTGGGTTGAGAGGGACACCTGATGAGGAGAGAGGGATAGCGGGTAAAAATAACTGAGAGCCTGGGGAAACTGAGTCACCCCTCTGAGCATCAGTTTGCTCATCTGTAAAATTAGAAGAACAACAGTATCCTCTTTGGGGTCATGGGAAGGCATGGTGCCAGCATAAGGGCCCAGCATTGGGGCATCAGCTGCGTGACCTTGACAAGGTACTTAACTTCTCTCTGCCTTGTCTGTAAAGTGGGGAACATGATCCCTGCCCAGGTGACCTCACAGCATTGTGCAGTCTAACGAAATCAAGGGTGTGAATTGCCTGGGGGTGTTCTCTGGTCTCTTCCTCCGTGCCCCCAGCAGCAGCAGGGCGAATGGGAGAATCAGGAAGAACTCGGGTTTTTCCAGTTTCCAAACTCACTGGGAGTCAAGGCATGAGACCAAGTACAAGCTGGACTTGGCAATATGTCCAGGGTAGTGGGAGCCTGCGAACCCTGGTACACGGCCCATTCCTGGGGCCCTGAGCCTTGGGTGGTGACCCCAGGTCTTTGTGTGTGTGTGTGAAATGCAAAGGCCATGGCCCAGTATCTTGATTCCCAGCTGCTGGTCCAGTTGCTGAGGACTTAACCTGACCAAAGCCAGCCCTCCCCAACCCACAGAAACGTCAGGTTCTGGTGCCACTGATTGGAAAGAAATGGAGGCAGGCATGGGGAGGGAGCAGAGATGGGCGGCACACCAGCTTCATGCCCCCTGTGGCTAGAGGTCCAGGGGATGTCTCAGGGTCCTGCACAGAGTGCCAGCCGCCCATGGCCCTGGTGGAAGGAGGTTGGCAGGACGCCTTGTGACACTTCTTGGGTAACTGAGGGGGGTGGGCAGCAGACAACAGGCTCCCGGGGAAATCTCAGACTTGTGTGTCAGAGTGGATCTGTGTCTGGGGTGGTAAGTGGGGTTAAACTCAAGGTCAGATTTAGCCAATCCATTTCTGTGCCAACATGGCCTTGGGTGCCCTCCATCGCAATGGCTGAGACCCAGGTGTCCACTCAGCTGGAGATGACACTGCTAATGCCTGGTCTGTCCCTCTGCTCCGGCCGCTGGTTGGCTGCCTGATTTCTGCCTGTGCCTGGGGTTTGAGAGGAACGGAGCATGGCGTGTAGGTCCCGGGCCTCTCTTCCACTCCAAGCTGTAGGTGCTGATCTCTCCATGGGTTTCAGGGATCTCAGAAAAGGAAATTGGATTAAGCTGCAGTATGAGGGGCTGTGGGAAGACAACTGAAAGGACTTCCCACCATTAAGTAGGTAAGGTGGGAGGTGGCTCTAAACTGCTTAAATAAAGGGAATACCACCAGGTGTCTCAGGGTTCTGTACAATCCAGACACAGTCACTTAGCCTCCATCTACTAAGTGCTTGGAGATCATCAACCTGCCTCAGGCTGCTGGGTCTCCTACCTCACACCTCCTTGTTCTCTGCCTTTTGCCTTTTCCAGGCCTCTATTATGTTTCATGGCAGGAGTTGAGAAGGAGGAAAAGGAGGGAAGGAGGGAAAAGGGATCTCTGAGAACAAGCTGGAGGGCCAAGGCAGACCTCAAGCAGGATGCAGAGTTGGCAAGATTTCAAAGACAGTGCAGTGGTAGGTGAATTTGTTCAGATGGGCAAGAAATGTAGAATAAGTCAGCCAGCTGCCTTTGCAGCCGGAGGACCTCAGGCTAGAAGGTAAGAAGGGTTTTCAGTGGGGGCAACAGTCCCAGTGTTCCTGGGGTAGAATCTGTATATATTGTGGGTGGGGTAGGGGTGGGCAGAGGACGAGCTGCATCTTCCTGCCTTTGAGGAGGAAGATGGTACAGGAAGGCCAGAAGGTGGACCGCAGGTAGAATTCCAAAGTGTCCCCATGAGACAGGCTGAGGGAGACAGAGGGCCAGCTGCTTGGCCCACAGCTTTCTTGTCCCCACTGCTAGCTCACCCGCCCCCTGCAAACCCTCCTCAGCTCCCCCACCCCATTGTGGCCCGAAGCCCTGGGGAAGCTTCATGGCGTTCTCACCACGGACCCAGTGCCGGCTGCAGCTTCTTCCCTCTGACCTATTTTTTAATCATCTGATGGGATTTTCACCACCCCCCCCAAACCAAAGCCCTGGCCCCCTGGGCCCGTCAGCTCCACCGCGTGTCAAAACTGCCCCTGTCACTTTGCGTTGGTTTCTCAGTCCAGCCAGCCCCTCCCCCAGGGCCTGAGAGCAATGGCTAATTACCCAGCTGCTGAGCCCCCACCCCCACCCTGCCCCTCCACCCCCAGCCCCAACAGAGGGGCCTCGAGGACCGCTGGGAGGAGAATCTGGGGCCTCTTCACCCTCCTGCTGCGTGGCAGGAAGTCCTTCCTGCTATCTAACTTCCATCTTCCCTCTGTTCTGACCCTGGCTGCATTGACACAGAGGATCTTGGTACTGGGAAGGGACTTTGGGATACCCCCTCAAGGGACAAAGGGGCCACCAGTCTCCTGCCCTGGGTTTAGGGAGGTCTTCTGCCCGCCTGGCTCTCTCACAGAATTCTAGAGGATGTTCTCTGCTGACTGTCCCATTTTACAGAGCAGATGACTGAGGCACAGAGACGGAAAGCACCCAGCCCCAGGTCCGCAGGGGTTAGTGGTGGGGCCAGGATCAGAACCCACTGCTGCCCGTCTGTCTTTCCATTCGCTTCTGGGCCCTCCCCATTTGACATCTGTTTCAGTTTCTGTGCCACTCTGCTCCAACCACTGACCAGGCGTGTTGCCTGCCGTGTCACTCCCTCCCTCGCCCACTGGCTTGGCGGTGCTGCCTCCTGGTCTTCCAGGGCTGTCCACCGGCCTCAGGCACCATTTAGGAACGGGAGTTTGTCCCTACATCTCTTTGCCCCACTACTGCCTGTGTCCCCTTTCTCCCTCCTCCCTTCATCCATCTATCCTTGGTCCAGCCCATAAGTCTGCCCCATCTCGTCCCCACCGCACAAAGTTAACCGAATGGACAAGCCAAAGGGTCCCAGGTCAGAGACAGACAGGCCTGGAGCAGACTCACAGATGGAGGCCCAGTCCCAGACAGACAGACAGACATGCAGCAGGCACACTGAGACCTAGATAGCTCAAGACGCAGAGCGAGAGAGACATGGAGATACGGAGACTTAAGCAGACTCAGAGCCCCAGAGACAGCAGACAGACAGAGAGGGAGGTGCAGACCCTCCACTCCGGACAAGCACACAGAGGTTTTACAGATCGCAGAGAGAGGGGTGGATGTACAGAAGACACACCGTGATGCAGGCAGAAATACAGGGGCCCTGAGAGACACAGAATCAGACAAACAGCAGAGAAACACAGAGATTCAGAAACCCCGAGAGACTAATAGAGTCATGGGGCAAACAGAGATACATGTGGCTCACAGGAAACCAGAAGAGGACCTTGGAGAGAGTGGGGCCCTAGCCAAGGCTGTTTTGCTGTCCTGTGGCCAGAGGCCTTGGGGGTGCCTTACATGGGAGGCCTGTCCTGGCAAAGCCTTATTGTGCCAGGGAATTATGGAGTCTCCAAGAGCACAGGATGGGGAGCAGAGAGGAGCCTGGCTGTGAAGGGTTAATCTCTCAGCCTGTATCCCACTCAGCTCTTTTCCTTCCCTCCCCCCTCCCCCCACCCCAACTCCCTTTACCCAAACCCTGGGTATTCCCCCCGTGTTCCCGCCCCCCTCCACGTAACCGGACCCTGCTTCCTGCCTGAGATTAAGGGCCTGTCTGCTGAGATTCCCCAGGAAGGGGTGGGGATACAGCCTCTCCCCTGGGCCTCGCTGAGGTTCAGGCTTGCCCATGATAAACTGGCATGCCCCCATGGTTACAGAGTTGCCCAAGTACTCAATATCTTAACGTCCCTTCAGGAAGGTGCAGGAGCCCTCGCCTGGGAACGGTGGGGGTGGGGTGCTGCGTGGGTGTGGGTGTGTAGGGGGCTGTGGGTCTTGTGTGAAGAGCTGGGGCCTGCTGAAAGCGAGTAGAGCCTGAGAGAGGAGAGATGATCCGAGATAGGGTGCCCATGGAGGGAGAAGGACTGAACGCAGGAGGACCCAGGCATGCCTGGAGCCAAAGGGTAAGGGCTGCCCAGCCTTGAGGGCAGTGTGGGGCAGGGAAGGGTGAGCCAGCCTAGGGGTGAGAACCCGGAGCCCTTGACCTTGGGTTGAGCCCACACTGACCGCCTGGTGCTGGGTGCTGGGCACTCGGAACTCCTGCAGCTGTCATGGGGGAGGGGGTCTACAGGTGCCTGTCACTCGCCTTCTGCCCTCCCTGGCTGTTAATCTGATGGTTCCGGCCGCACTCTCTGAAGGCCTGGAAGTCTGGGCCCAGAGGGGGAGGGGTTCAGGGAGGTGGGGGTGAGCAGAGGCAGATGCCCAAGGAGCACAGGCAGGCTGAAGGTGGGATAAGAGAAGGGGGTGCGGTGCCGGGCCGGGATCACAGTCTCATGTGGCGCTGTGTGTGGTGAGTGTGCACACACGTGGGTGATGTCTGTGCACAGGCTGGTTTGTTGCAGGTCCACACCCTAGGGACAAGGGGGCCCCGTGGGGCTTGAGAACTCTGACCCCAGGGTCACCTTGCTAGGAGCTCTTTTCGGGCAGGGGCTGAGCCTAATTTATCTCTGTGAGCCCAGAGTCCCCAGGGTCTGGCCCATCCCAGCCCAGTCTCCAGTGAACCATATGTGTGGGCCTGGGTGGGGGTGGGGGGTTGGAGCCTGTCCTTTCTGAGATGTGGTCTTACAAACGGAGAAGTCAGAGAAGTTCTCTTTTGGCCCAAGGCCCTGAGTGGAGGGTGGAGGCTGGATTTGAAGGATCTTTTGTGGCAACCAATGGATGGCAAAGAGAGGGAAGGGAAGATGTAGGCAGCTGGAGGAGGGGAAAGAAGAGGCAGCCCATGCCTCTGCCCTGTTCCTGCCTGGGGGCAAAACCCCTCGGCTCTTACCTCACCCCTCACTTGAGACCCAATTCGTCCTGGTAGAAGGTCTATTACTCCATTTACTGACAAGGAAACCAGAGAGGTTAAGATACTTGAACGGGCCACACAGCTAGTGATGGTTGGAGCCACCCCATTTCCTTGTGCCCCACCCCCCAGTACAGATGTGGAGACATCTGTGGACCTCCCTCTCACTGGACCATCTCCTCCCTTCTTCTTGCATCCCCGTCTTGCCTGACTTGAGACTTTCTCACTGAGTCACGTTCCGGGTTTCTCACTTTGTGGTCCCTGTCCGTCTCCATCTCTAGATCTCTCAGAAATGCAGCCAAGGCCTCTCATTGTGCTCTCTCTTTCCTTTCCTGCCTCATCCCCAACACACTGCCCACCTCTCTCTCGCTTATCTCCCCTCTTACAGCCTCTCAGGCTGTGCCCAGCAGGGTGGAGGGCAGAAATCCAGGGTGCTGGTGCCCCTGTGCTCCGGGTCTCTACCAGCAGCTGCCCCTCCCCAGCGCTCTCACGTCCTTGCTGCTCAGCCCTCCTGCACCTGCAGTAGGAGCTCATTCAGGAGCCTTCCAGGTCCCTGGGGGAGCTCAGGACTCCACACATTTGAAGGAGAGGACCCAAGTGGCTGTTAGATTTGGGGTGAAGAATTGTCTGGTCTTGGAGCTTCGATAAGAAATCTCAGTGCCTATAGCAGCCATCCTCAGACAGTCAGCCTCCCTCCCTGCCCCGAGGAGAGCACAGCGGGCAAGGTCAGGGCACACGGACTTTCTTAGGATGGGCCATGGCTTGGAGGTAGAAGAGCAAAGTGGGATGCATGGACTCCCTGGGGTCCAGCATCACCTGGAGTCCTTCTTAAACGCACAGACTCTGGGGACCCACCACAGGCCTGGCAATCAGAGTCTCTGGAGGCAGGTCTCAGGAATCCACATTGTCGCAGCTTCCCAGCACAGTCTGCCACCCACAGGTGTGGCCGGTGCTGCGCGACATCAGGGAGCGAATCTCATTTTGAGTCTTGATGGGAAACAGCTTGAAAAGAAGCCTTGAATGCACACAGAGGACCAGAAGGCGAAGAAAACCAGAGTCCAGGCTGAGGATTTAGGGGCAATTTTATTTTCCATTTTCCGAACTTTTTCCGATGTGATCATATGACTTTTCATTTATTATTGTTGTTCTCCCTCAAAAAGTGGGAAGAGCACTGCATCAGGAGTCAAGAGACGGGGTTCCAGCCCTGGCTGTGCCACGAATGGGGTGTATGAGCTTGGTAAGTTGTTCATTCGCACATTTCCCACCCAGCCTGTCTCCTAACATCTGATGTTGTAAAGACCCTGACTCCCTCATCCTAGACACACACCCGGGTCTCTTTGCTCCCGCCCCGCCAGGGCCAGCTTTCTGGATGCTCAGTGGGTTGCTGGGATGAGAGAGGGGCTGGGAGGGGCAGTGACAGGGAAGTGAGGGGATCCCAGGGGGCCTCCTCTCCTGCTCCTCCTTTCCTACCTCTCCATCCCTGGGGCCTGGGAAGAGGGTGAGGCGGCAACAGGAGGAGGAGGTGTCACTGCCAGGGTTCTTCTTCTCACCCAAGCTGGCAGAGGGGCGGGACTGGCAGTGGTGACAGCAGGGCCACTCAGCCCCCACTTTTCACAAGCACTTTCTTTTTTGGATGGAGGAAATTGGAGGGAGGGGGGTGAGGAGTCTGGGGTTGATAACCAGGCTATAAGACTCTCTAAGGGAGCCCATGAGGTTACAGAGAGACTGCCCCCAGCCACCCTCTTCCTCCAGCGACATGGCTCCAGGTCCACCAGATTCTGAGATTCATAACCCTTCCTGCCCCGGGAAGCTAGGTGGGAGCTCAGGTCACCATGTTCAGAGGCAGGGGGATGGAGCACCTGACCTGAGGGTTAGCATGGAAAAGAGGACGGGGAGAAAGAAGGAGGAACAAGACTCCATTTGGCCTTCTACAGCCAAGCACTTAGCAAAAACGTCCCCCCAAAGAGGTTTCAGCATTCAACAGTCTCATGTCTCCTGGGGAAATCAGTCATTCAGGGGGAGTCTTACTGAAATAACTCATGTTTCCCCAAAAGTAGCTAAGAGTTCCAAGGTCATCCTCTCTTTCAAGCAATGCTCACTGCTTGGAACAACAGGCAGAAAATTCCCCTTCCTTAAGGTGGGGGGAGGGGGGGTGGGTAAAGAGGTGGGGAGGCCAGTCCCGCTTCTGGGGCTGTCGTGGATCTGTTCTCCATCCTCAGGGGAGGCGTTGATTCTCTCTCCTCCCACCCTCCTTGGGTCATGCCCGCCTCCTGGGGTCTCCAGCTTCGCCTTCACCTGCCAGCCTGCCTCTCGGTTCAGCTCTAGTTGGGAGCAGAGGGTCCCCATGGGCCCCTAAGGGTGAAGCCCTGTTGGGCTGGGACAGAGATGTGGAGATGGGGCCAGCCCCCAGGGGAGAACTGAGGAGGGCTGGGTGCGGGGGCAGGAGAGGATAACCTTTAAGACAACGAAAATCTGACAGTCTTTTTCAAAACACTCTTAGAATGTAAATCTTTATCTGTATATTGACATGCAAAAAATTCCATGACACCTTGTTGAGTGAAAAAAACACATTACAAAGCAGCACGTGTAATGTTTATATAAAATTGTGTATTTGTGTGTATGTGTGTGCCAAAGACTGACACAGAGGCAGTGTGCAGGGAGTGACGGACGTCTGGAACGGTGTCCACTGAAATGTTAACCCTGTTTGCCTTTGGGGGGTGGAATTTGGGGTGTTTCATACAGTCCTATTTTTACTTTTACTGCTTAAATTTTCTATATGAGTATGTTTTATCTTTATACACACAGGAATACTCTCAATGATGCTATTTTCAATTGGGGGGAAAAAGGATTGTTTTCATCATAAAAGGAATATAACCTCATCAGTCTACAGAAAAGGAAAATAGAGAAAGAGAAGCTCCCGTGGTCCTATCAGCCGCCGCAGCCCTTCGGAACATGTGGTGGGTTTCCTTCCTGTTAGGCGCTCCGAATCTCTTCAAAGCAGCTTTTCAGTCCAGATATAATAATGGATGGGAGGGGGCTGCACAGGGACCCCCTCTCATGGAAAGCTCTCAGCTCCTCGCACACCAGGTTGTTTCCCCAGTCTGCAGACAGACTCTTGAGGCTGACTTTCAGGCAGGAGAAGTGACTTGCCCAGGTCACACATACCTGAGTGATAGGAGAGCCAGTCCTGAGACTCCGAGCCCCGGCTGCCCAGGGTACTTCAGTGCCCCCCGCTGCCATGCCCAGGTCCAGGAGCTTTTGTTGGTGGGCCCAGCCCAGAGCCCTGCAAATCGGTCGCTGCTGCGGTTGCAATCCGCTTCAAGGAACTCTTCCTGGGGCCCACTCGGTTCCAGGTCTGCCCTGGGGCTGGAGGAACAAATTGCATCAGACAGCCCACCTGGGCTTCTGGCCAGGCGAAAGAGCACGAACACTTCACGCAAAGCCAACTTAGCAGAGGGCCCGAGTACACAGTAGACATCAATGAATATCTGTTGAATGTTCATGGTCGAAGCAGCTCTGAGCCTGCGGGTGCTCTGAGAAGGCCCCAGTCCCATCGCGGCCATCACTGAAGGCTTCCTGTAGGAGGGGACCTTTGAGCTGAGCCTTCAAGGATGGGGTGGAATTTCCACGAGGGTCCAGAGGAGAGAAAAAGGCTGGCGCTTCAGGTAGAGTGGTTGACTCCCTCAGAAGCTAAGATCTTTAAGCGCGAACTACGAGGCACGCGGGGACTCGCTCGTCTCCACCACGGGGGCCCTCCAGTCCTTGCCGGCCGTGTGGTATTTGCCGAGTATTAGCCACGAGGGGGCAGGGTGAGGCGGGGCGGGGCCGAGGTGGCAGGGTTGGGGGGGGGAGGGGGGACCCGGAGAGCTTCATAAAGCCACAGCAAAGGCGCCGCGATGCTAGTGACAGCGGCCCGCTGGAGAGGGAGCCCGGGAGCAGCCGCGCGCCCGCCAAACGCGGGCGCAGGACCCAGGCGTCCGACCCCGGGCTCCGCTGGGGTCCCCGCCCCCGGGCCCCCGCCCCACCCCCGCCCACCTCGGCCCACGCGACCCTCTCGGCCACCCCCGCGCGGAAAGGGGCCAGTCCCCGACGGCTACGGGAAGGTACCAGCCCTCCCCGGATGGGCATCGTGGAGCCGGGCTGCGGAGACATGCTGACGGGCACCGAGCCGATGCCGGCGAGCGACGAGGGCCGGGCGCCTGGCGCCGACCCGCAGAACCGCTACTTCTACTCGGAGCCCTGCTCGCAGGACGCGGCCGACCGTCGCGGGGGCGCCGGCCTGGGGGCGCCCTACGCCGGGGGCGCCTTGGTGCCCGCCCCGCCGGGCCGCTTCCTCGGAGCCTACGCCTACCCGCCCCGGCCTCAGGCCGCCGTCTTTCCTGGCGCGGCCGAGCCCTTCCCGCCGACGGCGGGCGCCGAGGGCTACCAGCAGGGGGACGGCTACGCGGCCCCGGACCCGCGTCCCGGCCTCTACCCCGGGCCGCGCGAGGACTATGCGCTGCCCGCGGGGCTGGAGGTGTCCGGGAAGCTGAGAGTGGCGCTCAACAACCACCTGTTGTGGTCCAAGTTTAATCAGCACCAGACGGAGATGATCATCACCAAGCAGGGGCGGTGAGTGCGCGGCGCGCCGGGAGCGCGAGCGGCTCCGCCAGCAGGTGGGAGCCTCGGGCCGCGCCCGCCCGCCGGCGCCCGGAACAAGGACGTGTTTTTTCTCTTTCTCTCTGTCTAGACTTTGCTAGTGTCTCCGTGTCCCACACAGTTTGGGCTTCGGCTTTGGGCGGAGGGAGAGGGAGTTGTAGTGAAGACAGGAAGGTTCCGGGGGTTGTTTACTCCCAGGACTTGACACCAACAGGCAGAACTCCAAAGGGGGGTGGATGAGAGTGGGCGCAATGAGAGTTGTCGTGGGTTAGGGGAGGGGTGCCTGTGGTTCACCCCGAATTGGTGTGTGCCCCTGCCCCTGCGCTCTGCCTCAGCGGGGGTCTCCGCGGGCAGAGGGGGAGTGTGGGCTGTGAGTCTGACAGGGCAGGATGGCTCTTAGCCCCTGTGTGTGTGGAAAGGGAAGGGAGGGCAGAATCTTGCAGGGTGGGGACGGACGGTACCCCAGCCCTCAGGGGCAGGGGCTGTGCCCACTTCTCCCCGGCCTGTGCTGCTGCTGTGCACAGGTCAGCTTTGGGGGTAGGGTAAGGCTGGGATTTGGTGACACTGAGAAGGAGTCGCCAAGTTTCCCTTCCGGTAGTACTTTGAGATCATATGCTTGGTGTGTGTTTGTGTGTGTGTGTTTGTGTGTGTGTGTGTGTGTGTGTGTGTGTGTGTGTGTTTGGGGGATGGTAAAGTGTGTCGGGGCACAGATCCCTTCCAGGCACAGGCCCCTGCCTGAGGGCACAGATGCTCATGGGCCTGAGCAGGTGGAGCTAACCCATAGGTCCCAGCTGGCAGCCGGTCCCACACTGTGCACCCTTCGAGCTCTGTCCCCTGAAAGCCTGCCCACACCCCTGTCCAGATATTCACCAGTCAGCCTGGGGGAAGTTGCGAGGGGGAGCCCCATGGCTCGGTGGATGAGGGTCCCCTGAGCCCGGTGCATGTAGAATAGAGTTTGGGGCTGAGGGTGCTGCTTCCGGAGAGAGCCTCCTTCATGGGGTAAGAAAGAGAAACTCTTGACTTGTGTGGTATTTGTTTAGTAAGCAACACTCTGAGTGGGCCCTGCCTGTGTCTGGTGTGTGAGAATGCGCGCCTCCCCTTCCCGCTGGGGGCCAGTATGGGCAGGTGACCAGGGAGGACCTCTGTGGAGGGGCTGTGTCATCAGTGGACTCAGGAAGTGTTGAAGTGTGGATTCCAAGCGTGGGGCTTGGGAGGGAGAGAGAGGCCATGTGGGGCCTGGGGGTTGCCGTTCACTCTGGGCATTGCTGGAAACTTCTTCCCTCTCAGTGGTTTCTGTGGGGTGGCCTGGGATTGAGGGGCCTGTCCACCAACTGCAGTCGCCTTCCAGTGGCTAAGCTGTTCCTCGTTCCCTGGGATGAACCCAGGAAAGTTGGCATTTTCTTTGATGGCACAGCCTTCACCTCCTCCTACATCCTCTCTGTCCCCCCAGCCCTAGCCTCCTCTGGGTACACCCAGGCACAGCCCAGGCTTCTAGTCCCATCATGTCTGAATTGGAGGGGACCCAGAAGATCCTGTCCAGTCCCCTCCCTGCACAGATAGGGAAACGAGCCCAGAGATGGTAAGAGACTCTTCTGATGCTACAGAGCATACTTCTTGCCGGCAGAACTGGTACCAGAACCCAGATGGTGTCTGCCTGGGTTTCTTTCTTGGCCCCCTCCTCAGCCAGGAGTTAAGACCGCCACCCGTACTGTCCGAAGGCCTTGATGCATTCAGCTGCTTTCACTTCCATTATTTCACTGTGCGCTAGGCATTTGTCTCCCCATTTTACAGCTGAGGGCATTGGGGTGCAGGGCTATCTCACGACTTGTGCTCAGTCATACAACAGACCTGAACTCAGGCCTCCCCTCTGTCGTGTGGTCAGGAAGCCTTCTCATCCTGGGGCCTGGCCGGGGTCTCCCCACAGCCTGCTGCTGGGCCCTGTCGCTCCAGTCTCGAGGGATGGGGTGGATGGAACACCACCCAGAACTTCAGGGATCTGGTGGGTGCGGGGCTGGCTGCAGGTCTGCGCACAGGCTGTTTAGGGCCGTATCTCTGGGGCCTGCGTCTCTGAGTGTGGATCTCCACCTCTCCGCTCACTGCCTCCTTCTTTCCTTTATGTTCCTGCTGAACAATTCTCTCGATGAGTTGTGCTGTCTCCCCTTTAGATCCATGCATTTACTTTGTTTTATTATGAAAAATTCCAATATATACAGAAGTGAAGAGAGAGAGGTGACGGGCCTCCACGTCCCCATCACCCAGCTCAACGCTCACCCCATCTTGCTTCTTTATCCCCACTCACTTCCACCCCTCCGCTCTGCAGCTCTGTTAGTGATAAAGTGCCTAGTAAGTCCTAGACACTACAGCATTTCAGTCTGAAATATTTCTCTTGTGCACCTCTAAAGATGGCTTTTTAAAAATAAACATGTTAGCAAACCTGAAAAGAAATTCCCGAATATCATCAGATTTCCCTGATTGTTTCACAAGCGTGTGTGTTTTACAATCCTCACCCTTTCGATCCGTCATGAGGGGCTACTTCGGGCACCTTGGGGTCCCTGTTGATAGGGGGCAGTAGCCCCTCACCATTTCCTTTGCTGCCTCCCCTTGGATCAGGCCTCAGGAGCCCCATGCTGGGGCAGAGAGGAGAGAGGACAAATCACCCCCAGTTTAGTCACACCGGCCCCAGATCACCCCCATATCTCAGCTTGGGCTCCAGTGATCTGGGAAGTTGGCGGCCATTTCCTCCTGTTACTGGCTTCTGAAAAGCAAGACTTGGGCTCAGAGAGCAGCTCCCTTTCTGTCCTCCTGCTCTGGCGGGCTGGCCTGTCCCTCCGGGGGTTCCAGTGACCTGCCAGTCACCACCACATCACCCACGGCCTTCTTCCTTTTTGAAAAATCCTTCCAGCCCAGGCGCACCCACAGCCACACAGCCTTTTGCCCTGGGCTGACTCACTCTCTCCCAGATCCTTCCTCTCCCACCCACCCTAGACTCCTCCCTTGGTATGGACAAGTGACACAGCCTGGCTGTCCCCCATGGGCAGGAATGGGATGGGGCACATGGGGGTGATTCCTGAGTCCAAAGACTGACCCAGGCAGTTCAGATGGGTCTGGGAGGGGAAATTGAGGACAAAACGACAGTGGGCCGACTAGAGACTTCCGATGTCCAAGTCCCTACGTTTGTGGAGACTTGGGGTGCCCGATAGTGCCCCCCTGGACTTGTGCTGTGTTTCTGCGTGGCAGTGTACGTGTGCTAGGAATGTGTTGGCGGGCGTACGAGAGTCGATGGTAGACATTCTCAGTAGAGGAAGAGAGAGCCGGTGTCTCTGTGAGTGTGGGTGTGTGGGTGTGCATTAATTGCTGGCAATCCCCACTTTTCTGAGTGTGATTACTTGATTATTATAATTAAGATAACTTTGGGCAGCTCCGTTGTTAAGGAGCTCAGTTTGCATTTGTGTCTGTATGTGTGAAGTTAGGAGTTGATACAACCATTCAGTCCCACGCGATCCTCGATCCTCGATCACTGGCCTCACAGCCATTGTGGTTTTCCTTTCTCCGTGTTCTAACTCCGAGAACTTTTTAGACTTTTTAAAACATTTTTTTTTTAGCTTTTCTTAGGGCTGACCGGCTTCATTTCTCCTGCAGCAGGTGAAAACTGCTTTGCTTTCTGTTTGGCTGTTAGCTGGTGGCCGTCTGATGTCTATTAAGTGGTCTGGGGCGGTGGGCAGAGGAGATCCTGGGATGCCCGAGCGCATTTTGCATTTTGATAGGTGCAAGGCGTTGCCAAATACCCTCCTAGAAACTGGGACCAATTTACACCCCCCCACTGATAGTGCCTGAGAGGACCCATTTTCCGGGAGGCTCATCAGCATTAGATATTATCAGTTTTTAAATATTTTGTCAACATGTCTGACAAAAACCGTCTCCTTTTATTTTTTTATTTCATTTTTATTTATTTATTTATTTTGAGGAAGATTAGCCCTGAGCTAACATCTGCTGCCAGTCCTCCTCTTTTTGCTGAGGAAGACTGGCCCTGAGCTAACATCCGTGCCCATCTTCCTCTACTTTATATGTGGGACGCCTGCCACAGCATGGCGTGCCAAGCGGTGCCGTGTCTGCGCCTGGGATCCAAACCGGTGAACCTCCGGCAGCCGAAGCAGAACGTATGCACTTAACTGCTGTGCCACTGTGCTGGCCCCAAAAACCATCTCCTTTTAATTTGCACTTTTAATGACAGTGAATTGGAGCATGTCAGCAGTGTTCAGGATTGGGGAGGGATATATGACGACCCTGAGAATCATTTCAAGGTGGGTTGGTACGTAGGGGCGGGAGAGCATTTTGGGGTTTGGGTCCTGTCTTCTGAGGGTAGAGCAGTAAGTGGTCTTTCTGGGGTCCCAGGCCCATCTGTACTCCCTGTCCCTTCCCAGCTAGGTGTCATGTAAATCAGGGGCTATTTTGGGATTCCAGCTGGTGGTGATTCTAGACTTTTAGGGTGAAATTGAGGCCTCCCTTCTCGTCTCTCTTTTCCCAACCTCTTCCTGTGTCTCCTCCATTTCCCTCTCCCGCGGTAAGCAGCAGGGTGGGGGGTGGGGACCATGGCATGTGCTCTGCCATCAGGAGACCCCGGCTCCGCTCTCCCACCAAGGAGCCGTCACCAAACCTCTCCAAGCCTCATTTTCTTCAAGTATAAAATTGGAAGTAACATTTTTTATCTCAAAGGACTGGTTCAGTGAACTGACTGCTGTATAAGTAGAGGCTCAATGAATATGTTTTCTTCTCTTCCTTGATTTGTCAAGTTTGGCTAGGAACCCGTTATGATGTAGGTAACATGTGAGTGATCTGTCATAGAATGACACTGTCTATGACACTGTCATAGAATGAGTTGGTGGTAGAAATGGGTTGAAAACATTCCTCCACCCTCCATTGCTCAAGGCCTCATCCCTAACCTTTGATTTCTCGAGTTGACTGGCCTGCTGAGCCCCTGGGACCCAGGGCCTGGAACCAGAAGTGAGAACTCTTCTCTTTTGTGAGGAAGCTTGGCCCTGAGCTAACATCTGTGTCAATCTTCCTCTATTTTATGTGGGATGCTGACACAGCATGGCTTGATAAGCGGTGCTAGGTCCTTGGCCAGGATCCAAACCTGCGAACCCCGGGCTGCTGAAGTAAAGTGTGCGCACTTAACCACTCCACCACAGGGCTGGCTCCCAGAAGTGTGAACTCTTACTTGGGATTCTTCAGCCAGGCCAGAGGGCTTTGACAGCTCTGGGCCTGGGAGAAGATGGGATGGGAGTGGGAAGGAGAGAGTGTATGCTGAGTTTCACATCTTTTGAACTTCTTAACAGCTCTCAGAGGAAAGATAGACAGGAGTTATTATCTTCATTTACTGGTGAAGAAACTGAGGTTTGGTTTGGGAATTAACTTATCCAAGGTCATAAGGCAAATAAGTCTCTTTTTCTCAGTCCAGGAGAGTCTGGGGGAAGACAGGAATGTGATAGTGCCCTCCTGGGACACCTTCCCAAGGTTATTAGGTGTGTTGCTCTGGGACCCTCTGGGGACCAGGATCCACCAAAAGGGTTGCTAGGCCCCAGGAAGTCTCCCATTCCCAGGTTTCCTGATAAATGGACCAGTGCCTTTCTTCCCATCCTGCCCTGCTTCTCGTAGGAGGAGGGGAGAAGTGTTTGGGAATGAAGAGTAATTCTGATAAGGGTTGACTCTGCCATCCTGAAAACTAAGCTCTTCCTGCTTGGGTTAGAAGAGAAAGGCCAGCCATTGGAGCTGGTGATGGCACTGGTGCTGGTAGAGGTGATGATGGTGATGGGGGTGGTGATAGTTGTGGTGATGGTTGTAGTGATGGTGGAGGCAGTGGTTGTAGTGATGGTGGCGATGGTGGTAGTGATGGTTGTAGTGATGGTGGTGGTGGTGGTTGTAGTGATGACTGGTGATGGTGGTGGTGATGGTTGTAGTGATGGTGGTGTTGATAGTGGAGGCAGTGGTTGTAGTGATGGTGGTGGTGATGGTGGAGGTGGTGGCTGTAGTGATGACTGGTGGTGGTTGTAGTGATGGTGGAGGCAGTGGTTGTAGTGATGGTGGCGATGGTGGTGGTGATGGTTGTAGTGATGGTAATGTTGATGGTGGAGGTGGTGGTTGTAGTGATGACTGGCGATGGTGGTGCTGATGGTTGTAGTGATGGTGGTGATGGTGGTGGTGATGGTTGTAGTGATGGTGACGATGGTGGTGGTGATGGTTGTAGTGATGGGGGTGGCGATGGTGGAGGCGGTGGTTGTAGTGATGGTGGTGATGGTTGTGATATGGGAGTACTTCTTTCTCTGAATCTATTACTCTGGCACAATAAGGCAGCACCCCAACCTCAACTTCCTCTGCTTTTCTTGGGAAGCAGGACTTTGTGCATGAGGACTGTGCTCAAGAGAGTCCTCTTTCAGGTGAATGGGAAGCTCCACCTGGGACTTTAGCTTCTTCTCTGAAGGCCCAGGCCTGGGGCAGGCCATACTACAGACATCAGGCCCAGGAGGATGGGTCAGGGAGAGCCTGAATGGAGGCCGTGGGACTAGGAGTGTGTTAGCACCGTAAGAGCCATGGTGGAGAGGATGGATGGTGGACTCAGGCCAGACCAGGACTCAGGGGACTGAGGCAGGACCTATTAGGAACTGCCTGTAGGGGGCTGGCTTGTGGCTTTGCTCCTCCGTAGGAAGCACACTTCCTTCCTTAGGTTAGAGACAGTGATGTGCAGCTGATGTCCAGCAATTAACTCTCTGAAAGAAAAACATTTAAAAAAGCCCTGATTCATAATGTTTGCTAATTTCTGTGGTGTAAATACTCCTACGATGGCTGATTTCAAGTTCCCTACATGGTGGCACTGAATGGGGTTGGGAAGAGACATGCAGTAGCTCACATTATCTAGTATTTCCACCATACAGGTACAATAGCAGGAAGTAACCTCAAGAGCAGAGATAATAGTAAAATGTAGTAAAAGAATTGGGAAGTGATGACTTTTAAGTATTTACTTCCTTGGTTTATAATATAATGTATTTAATTGTGAATTTAGATAATTTTATCTTTAATTATGTCCGTGTTTAATGACTGGTTGGCAAACCTCCTGAACATTTTCGGTTGTCTCTTGTGTGTGTGGAAGCTGGCTCCAGCACACCACTGATGGCTTTTGCACAAGGGGTGGCTGTCCATGGGGCTGGGGGCTGATGAATGTTGGGGGGTCTCTGTGTCCTCCCCAGGCGAATGTTCCCATTCCTGTCATTTACTGTGGCCGGGCTGGAGCCCACCAGCCATTACCGGATGTTTGTGGACATGGTCTTGGTGGACCAGCACCACTGGCGATATCAGAGCGGCAAGTGGGTGCAGTGTGGAAAGGCCGAGGGCAACATGCCAGGTATGCGCCCCCTTGGGAGCGGTAGGCACTCTTTTTCTCCAAAGCTGGGCGCCCCCTGGTGGATCCAGGAGGAACCCCCAAGTCCCTGCCCCACCCCAGGATTTAATTCCCCATCTCATCTCTCTCATTCCATCTCACCCCACCCAATCCCATCCCACCCCACCCCATCCCACCCTATCCCCTCCATCCCATCCCACCCCACCCCATCCCATTTCCTCACCCCATCCCACCCCATTTCCTCACCCCATCCCACCCCATTCCCTCCATCCCATCCCACCCCATCCATCCACTTCTGGCTTCTGTTCTGTTTGTCATCTCTTTTCTACTTTGCACTAGCATGTCTTCTGCTTAGTCCTCTGTCCACACCTCCCCTTGCCCTGTCCTGTCTGGTCCTCTCCCTGAATCCTTTTTGACATCTCCATCAGAACAGGCAAAGAAGCCCCACATCATCAGGGGTCTGGTCCCAGGGGCTGTGTGCCAAAGAGGTTAACTCTCCACAGGAAACCACCAGTACGTGCACCCAGATTCGCCCAACACTGGAGCCCACTGGATGCGCCAGGAAGTTTCATTCGGGAAACTAAAACTCACAAACAACAAGGGGGCCTCCAACAATGTGACCCAGGTGGGACTCCTCCCCACAGGCTAGCTCTGCCCCCCCTCCCCAGCCCCAAGGCCATGAGGGGTCCCGAGGGCTGATTCTATTCTGTAAGAGTTGTTTTCCTTCCTCTCTGACTCTGGTTCTTTTCTACCTACCTTGTGGGGAGGATGAGGTGGGAGGAATCTGAATCTCAGGGACAGACAGGGGGCCACATTCAGGCCAACCTGGGCTAAGCCAGCCTTGGAGTTTCTTCACTGAATCCCAAGCTGCTATCGCTTGTGTACCGTGCTAGGCGTCAAGTTGGTACCAGCGGTCCCAAGGAATGGTTGCAGAGTTTCTCTAAGTTGAGGAATCCTATTACAAGTATCCTTATCCCTGAAAAGCTGTTTGTGCTAATACCTTGGTCACAATGGACATCTGGGGGTAGGAAACGGAGCAAGAAGACAGAATTGGTGCCGTGAAGAGGCTGGGGACAGGAGTTTGAAGGCCTGGGAGCAGTTACCTGGCAGGTGGCAGGGCAGGGGAATGGACCTGATGACTTCAGGGTCCTTTCTAGCCTGGCCAGAGGGCCAGCCTTTGGTGGGGGTGGGGGATCCTTCGGATTCCCTCCTCCCCACCCCCATAACCGTCTTGCTCTCTCTCTCAGATGATCGTGCTCCAGTCCCTCCATAAGTACCAGCCCCGGCTGCACATTGTGGAGATTAATGATGGAGAGCCAGAGCCGGCCTGCATTACCTCCAAAACGCATGTCTTTACTTTCCAAGAAACCCAGTTTATTGCTGTGACTGCCTACCAGAATGCCGAGGTGAGGGCTGCCCGGTCCCATGTGGGCCTGAGACTGGGGTGGGGGTGTGTGGCCCCCAGTCTCCCTTGGGAGCGATTTTGGAAGTTCCCTAGGCCAGACTCAGGTGACTCTGTTTCCCCTCTCTCTAGATTACTCAGCTGAAAATTGATAATAACCCTTTTGCCAAAGGATTCCGGGAGAACTTTGAGTCGTAAGTGCCACTGGGTTCAACTCACCTTTGCAGAGGCCTCTTCTTGGTCTCTCCTGAGACTGGGACTCTAGACGTGTGCTCAGCACGTTCCCTCTTTGCCCCTGAGGATGGGAGAGGGTGGGGTGTGTGCTGGAGGGCAGGCCAGGGAAGTTGAGTCCGGGGAGGGATATGCAACGGGTAGGCTCATAGGTGACAGGTTCTGCTCATCACCCCTGTGTTCTTGCCTCCTATTCTTTTTTAGCATGTATGCATCTGTTGACACCAGCGTCCCCTCCCCGCCTGGATCCAACTGTCAATTGCTTGGGGGAGACCACTACTCTCCTCTCCTACCCAACCAGTATCCTGTTCCCAGCCGTTTCTACTCCGACCTTCCTGGCCAGGCCAAGGATGTGGTTCCCCAGCCTTACTGGTTGGGGGCTCCCCGGGACCACAGCTATGAGGCCGAGTTTCGAGCAGTCAGCATGAAACCTACATTCCTGCCCTCTGCCCCCGGGCCCACCATGTCCTACTACCGAGGCCAAGAAGTCCTGGCACCTGGAGCTGGCTGGCCTGTGGCCCCCCAGTACCCTCCCAAGATGGGCCCAGCCAGCTGGTTTCACCCCATGCGGACTCTACCCATGGAACATGGTCCTGGCGCTTCAGAGGGGCGGGGGCCAGAGGACCAGGGCCTCCCCTTGTTGTGGACTGAGATCACCTCCATCCGGCCAGAGTCCAGTGACTCAGGGCTGGGCGAAGGAGACTCTAAGAGGAGGCGTGTGTCCCCCTATCCTTCCAGCGGCGACAGCTCCTCCCCTGCTGGGGCCCCTTCTCCTTTTAATAAGGAAACTGAAGGCCAGTTTTATAACTATTTTCCCAATTGAGCAGATGATGTGAAAAGGACAGAAACGTTGTTATTAGGTTGCAGGACACCAACTAACTTGGCAACAGACTCAGGACCGAGCGGCCCCCGCATCCTCTGTCTCTTCTCCTTTCGTAGTTGGTTGAGGAAGAGGGGGGCCAAGAAGGATTCTGGAGTTCACTTGCTGCTTCCTGGCCCACAAGGAAAGCTGAGAGGTGCGTCCCTCTCTTTCCTTCGCCCTGACTACAGTCATTTACCTGGTGCTGCTTCTGGCTGTGGGTTCCCAGCTGGAGAACAGAGAACAGAGAACAGAGGACAGGAGGTCTTGGACACGAACCAGCTTCCTCTCTTCTGGGGCAGTTGAGGGGCGGGGGTCAGGGGGCAAAGGCCTAGAACTGGAAACTCTCTTCCTTTATAGAGTAACTTTGAGCATTTTTGTTTGTGTCTGTGTTAATCCCTGATCTGAAAATAAAGATACATGGATTTTCTACCAGCCAGCCAGCCAGGGTCAGGCAGAGGACTCCAGGGACTTTGGGCAGCTGGCCTGGGCCCCACCCGCTCAGAGACAGTGGGGTCCTGAGGAAGGGGCTGGGAAGGGGTATGCTGCCCATCTTGAGAAGTAAAGTCTTGGGGGGGGGGGTTGTGTGTTTGTGCGCACACTCTTTTCTGATTCTTTTTTCTTTTTTTGGAATGGGGGAGGCTATTTATTGTACGGAGAGTGGTGTCTGGATATATTTCTTTTGTCTTCATCACTTTCTGAAAATAAACATGAAACTGTTGAGCGTGTCCTGCTTCAGTGCCCAGGTGAGGGACGTGGGTGGGGACTCCACTGGGAAATGCGAGTGCGCTGAAGCTGTTCTGCTGGCTCGTGAACAGAACCTGCGACACCTGGAAACCTGAAGCGGCTTCACTTGGGATGAACTGAGTTACAGCAAGGCCACGAGTCATGCCTTAGTGCTCCTGTTGATGGGTGATGCCAGCTCTTCAGACTCCTGGGATAGAGAACCATCCCTGGGCCTGTGTGTGCCCCCTGACCTGTGGAGGGGGTGAGAGGGCAAGGCCAGAGGGCGGGGTTGGGGGGGCTCTCAGGGGAAGGATGGCGCTCGATATCTCTCTGCATTTCTAGCAGCTTTGGCTCTCCATTTTTGTCTTAGGGTTGTTCCAGGATTAAAGGCGTAAGTATAAATTGGACCCCATGAAAGTGCTGTTTTCGTAGGTTAAGAGCAGCCAAATATTGGCAATTTTATATGATTCAACCTAATATGTGTAGAGGGTTGAGAACAGTGTCTGATAAACAGTGAGCGCTCAGTGTGTAAACTGTTGTCATCATCATGCTCCAGCTCTGCTTCTCTCTGTACACACCTGAACTGTGTGTGATACGTCCTTCTTTTAAAGAATTTAAGCAATGCAGAAAAGTGTAGAAACAGCAATAAATTATCCCAGATCTTACCACCCACCAATAATTATCATTAACATTAGATGGGTTAGATAGATAGACAAGAATACTTTCATAAAATTGGAGTCATACTGAAAATGCTTTTTCTTAGTGAAAACTATTGAATTTTACTTAACAGAATTTAATAATACGGAAAAAAAAAAAACCATCAAACAAACCATCAAAACTCCCAAAACTCTCAAGTGAATAAAGGGAATTGCTGAATTCAAGATACGTTTTTCTTCATGATAAGAAACCTTTCATGAAAGAGCACCCTCAGGTTACGAAGGGAGCTGGTGGGAAAGGCGAAGGGGTCGGACGACTGTGTGAGCCTCGGCCCGGCCCGGGGCACACCCCGTTCTAATGGGGGTGCCCCACTGTGGGCTTCGGCGTATTCTCCCAGTTCTGTCTGAAGCCTGGAAAACTGCACTTTGTTACACAGCTCACATCCCTCCTTTACCGGCCGCTGCCCAGAGGTCATCTTCATCACTGTCTAGTCAGAAGAAGGAAAAGATAGGGACAGATTTGGTTCCATCCTCTCTGGATTTGGAAGCTCATAGTTTTGTAAATGACTTTAGGAATTCTGCGGTGTTGCCCTTGGAGAGTTGGATTGTTTCTCCCCCTGCCCACCCTTTGGCTGTCACTCTCTGAAGGTAATGGTATTAAGTGGGGCCTGTTTCCTTTCTTGGGGAACTGCTGTTGACAATTATAATACTCTTCTCCCCCACCATTTTTTTAAATGGTTTTGGTTCACTTCACTAGATATGAAGTGAAGGGTGTTGTGATCAAGCCATACTCCACCGTTTTTCCCAGAAGTGTGGCTGCGTGTGTTTTGATGCCATGTCATAAATGTTCATTACTATTATTTCTTCACTATTAAATGTACCTTTTACTGAATATGTATATGTATAACAAAATAACATTTATTTTACTGAATATATATGAATATATTTTATTCATATATATATGAATATATTTTTATATATATATGTATGCAGTTTTTAGTTAATGTAATGCATTTTACCTTAAATATTATATGGCCTGGCATTAATGTTCTAACTTGTGCTTTGTTTTTATTTGAATTCATCTGATAAATTTTCTCGTTTTTAGTGGATAATGTCTTAGTTTCATTTTTGTTGTAGTTATGTGTTCGTCAAGCAGCAAACTAATGGATTTAAAAACACATCTTAGGATTCTTTACTTAAAATATTTTCTATTTATTTACAAATGTAATGATCACTCATTAACCCACCACACAACTCAAGAATGAAAGCACTAGTGATATCATAGCTAGCTACATGTTACCCCATCCCATATCCTGTCTTTCCTCACAGATAACTAGTATCCTGAATTTTGTGTTTGTCCTTTTCTTGTTTTTTTAAAATTGTTAGCACTTTATATATCTACTTATTATCTTATTCAGTTTTAGCCATTTTGAACTTTATAAAAAGTATATGTGTGCATGTGTATATATATGTATATATAGTGCATATGTATATCTTTATACTGTCTTTCTCTGCATGAACATGGACTATTTCTTCATGTATTTGGGTCATCCTTAAGGTCCTTCAGTAAAGTTTTACAGTTTATAGGTATATGTCTTGTACATTTTTTATGAGATTTATTCTTAGGTACCAAGTTTTTTTCCTCTATAAAATATGTTTCCTAATTGTTTGTTACTGGTATACAGAATTACAATCGATGTTTGTATGCTGATCATAAGATCTGGCCACCTTCCTAACTCTTTCATTACTTTTTAGTGGTTTGCTATAAGTTTATTATTTTCTCTATGGCTAATCAGATTATTTCAAATAATGACATTTTTATTTCCTCCTTTCTAATCTTAGCGCTTATAATTTCTTCTTCTTACCTTATTGCAGTGGCCCGAACTTCAAGTGCTAGTTTCTTGCGTTTTGGGCACGATGTCCCATGTCTTTATTCCACTTTGTCTCTTATGCTGGTTTGCCATCTCTGTCATTTATGTCTGTTATTTTAGTAGTTACTCTATGAATTGTAATATGCATATTTAACCTAACAAAATCTTTATGTTGGATGGTATTTCGTCCACTCTTCTGGTCAATAAAACAATTTTAATCACCTTAGCTCTGATCTTTCCTCCTCTGATTTGCTATTGTTTTCTCTCTCAATTTACCGACTTTGAACATTTCGGTTCTTTTTTAATGCCCAAGATTAGAAGCCTGTATTACTTTATTGAGACAGTACTTATTTGGGCTTACCTTTATGTTACCATTCTTTTGTCCACTTTTCCCTTTTTTATTACACTTTTTCTGGGATCATTTTCCTACTTTGTAGACTAAATCCTTTATAAGTTCTTTTAGAGAAGATCTCTTTGTAAATTCCACGTGTGCTTGTTTCTGAGAAAGGTTATTATTTTCCCCCTCATTAGTGAGCAGTAGTTTTGCTGGGTAAGCAGTTTTAAGCAGGTAGTAATTTCTTCTTATTTTGTAGAAGTTATTCCACTGTCTTCCGGCTTCTGTTGTTAAGAAATCTGCTGCTCTCATTATCACTCATTTGTAGGCCATCTGTCCTTTTCTTTCTGCTTTCCAGATCTTCTATTTATAGTTGATGTCCAACAGATTCATTATGATGTGACAAGTATGCATTTATTTTTCTGGATCATATTTGGGATATGTTGTACTTCCTAGATTGGTATATTCATGGTTTTCATCAATTCTGAAATTGATGAAAGAGTCATTATCTCTTCAAATATTAATTCTTTACATTCTCTCCAACTTCACCCTTTGGGACTCCAGTCAGATGGATGTCAGACACTCCTGTTCTATCCTTACTCATGTCTTGCAACTCTCTATTATATTTTGTTCTCCTAGTCTCTCTTTGCTGCATTCTAGATAAATTCCTGGGATATATCTTTGAGTTTAATCCTACCTTCAATAGTATCTAATATGCTGATTTTTTTTTTTACAGCTTACAAAGTACTTTTCATAAGTATTTTATATATGTGCATTGTTTTTTTCAGTTATGCTTTGCATTTCTATAAGTTCTATTTTTTCCAATTTGTGCAGTCCTGATGATTTCCGGTTATACGTTTTCCACATAATTTAATTCTTTCTTTTTGTGCACATTGTACACACAGCCATTGTGAGTTTCATATTTGACATTTCCAACATCCGCTGTCTTTGTGGAGAGTGGTGGTAGGGGCGTTGTCTAAAGATGTTGTTTCTTCTGCTCCTCACTCATAGTGGGTTTGCCTTCTTGTGTGCTTGGTGGTCTTTGTTCGTAAGTCATGTTTGACTTTTAACCCATGGGAGTCCCGTAAGAGTAACTTGGGGAAAATTTCTTTCACAGATGTTACCTGCAGTCAACAGATATGGAATGCCAAGTTGTGGCTGGGATTTTCTCTCCAGCAGTATAGTCAAGTTCTTGGCTCAGGGATCCAAAAGAGTGAGACAGAAGCTTCCAGGCCTCTAAGGGCTGGGCCTGGATCTGGGACAGCATCACTCCCACTACATGCTGTTGGTCAAGGCCAGACCGTATACAAGGGGAGGGGAAGTAATTTCCCCTCTGGATGGAGAAATGGCATGTGCTGCCTAGCCATTGTCCTGGGATGTTTTCTTCGTCATCAGCCTGGAGATTTCCTTCATGTCTTTCTTGTGTTGGATCTCCTGTTTCCTGGATCAAATGTCTTTTTCTTTCTTTGTTCATTATCTTGTTTTTCTGAAAGATTTTTTTTTTCTGAAGGAGTTTCTGGTGCATATGAGGTGAAACTTCTGAATTTTTTTTTTAAAGATTGGCACCTGAGCTGGCATCTGTTGCCAATCTTCTCCTCTCTCTCTTTTTCTTCTTCTACCCAAAGCCCCCCAGCTGTATATTCTAGTTGTGGGTCCTTCTGGCTCTGCTATGTAGGATATTGCTTCAGCATGGCTTGATGAGCAGTACCATGTCCATGTCCAGCATCCAAACCCGTGAAACCCTGGGCCGCCCAACTGGAGCATGCAAATCCAGTGACACAGCTGCAGGGCCAGTCCCCTGAATTTTTAACATGTCTGCAAATGTCTTTGTTTCACTTGCACAGCTGAGTGATAGGTTGACTGGGTATAAAAGCCTCAGTTGGAAATAATTTTCTCTTGGAAATTTCAAGGCGTTCTTCCATTTTCTTTTACTTTTCAGTATTGCTCTTATGAAGTCTGATGCCATTTTGATTCATGATCCTTTGTGTTAGGTTTTTAGATGCTCTCTTTGTCCCAAGTGTTTTGAACATTCTAGATTATATACTTTCACCTGAAGCCTCCCTCCCCACCCCATTTATTACTCTAGGGTGCTCATTGAGCCCTATCAATTCAGAGACTCTGTTCTTTATTCTTAGAAAGTTTCCCTTTTCTCTATTTTTTCCCAACTTCTTTTAATCATATGATAGATATTCTTGGGTGATCTCTAATTTTATTTCCTAACATTAATCCTTTTTCTTTCTCTTATGATTTTTCAGAGAGTCTAGTCTTTATCTTCTGATTCTGCTACTGACTTTTAAATTTCTCCTATCTTGTTTTTAATTCCAAGAACTCTCTCCTGTTCTCCAGATGTTTCTATAGCACCCTCTGCTTGTTTTATAGATGTCTTCTCACATCTCTAAATATGTTAGTTGGAAGGGGGAGTTTTTCTTTTGCTTCTTGCCATATCTCTCTTCTTTTTAAACTTCCTTTCTCTGCTTATTTCAGACTCTCTCTTTCATATTGGAGGCTTGGCTCAAATATTTGGTGATTCTTTTTTTTTTCTGCTTTATCTCCCCAAATCCCCCCTGGTACATAGTTATATATCCTAGTTGCAGGTCCTTCTAGTTGTGGCATTATTTGGTGACTCTTGACTGTTCACGTTTAAGAAGAAAGCACCATAAAAATAAAAATAATTTAAAAAGAGCAAGACACTAATGGTTTACATGAAAGCTCTTGTGTGTATATGAGGAGGGGTTAATCAACTGGTGGGCTTCACCTTAGGGTGATATGATAGCATGATCCCATGGGGGGACTGGCAATGATGTGCTGGAAATGGCTTGTACCAGCTTGCAAAGGCTGAAAGTGCGTATATTTCTCAACTCTGCATTCAGCAACATCATGCTCATAGCTTGAAATTGTCTGTGGGAATATTTATACCATGGAAATCAGCAAATGCTATAAGTGAGGGCACACTTCCTCTCAGATTGCTGGTTGTTAAATATTTACTGCCATACTCCCGGGTTTATTAGGCTGGGACCCTTACAATGAAACCTAAGAGGAGCATATAGAGGTCTTTTCTCCTAAGATATTATTCAGTTCTCCTAAGGAGACTTCCGAATTTCTCCCTGACTGACAGCATTCTAGGAGTGGGATATGAGAAGAGAAATCGGGGGTCCAACTTTTTCTTTTACAAACTTTTATTTAAACTTTCTGCTTTCAGCTTTGCCTCACCCCTCCTGGCCACTGTCTTTGCTATCCCCAAGTCCCATGTCTGTTCTCATTTTCTTCAGAGAATAACACTCTGTCCTTTTAGCTGGTGGTGCTAATGGGATGGTTGCTTGGTTACTCAGCATGGGAAGCAATCATGAGTATCTTGATACCCGTGATTTCAGACTTTTAGCCAATCTACCAATTTTCAGCACCGTGCCTCAACTCTGCCTCTCACCGTGCCTAAAACTCCCACGTCCTGAGCCTCTAAAGTGTTATTTGGTGGTAAATCAGTTCACTTATTGTTAATCCTGTTTGTAGGCATTTCATAGTGTAGCTGCATTTTAGGTTGTTGTACCATCTCGCTTAATCAGATACTACTCCTCCATCTGCTTTCTATATTCCAAAAATTTGTTCACATGTGTTGTCTGCTTCCTTTGTCTCTGCTATTCTGTTTGCTTCTGTGGTTCCATATGTTAAGAAAATTATTATATTATCATTTCAGTAACCAATATACAAATTTTAAAATGAATACTCTTCATCGATTTTGAATGGAAACTTGTAAATCTTTCCAACTTCACAAATTGTCTCTCCCCCCCCCCCCATTATAGGAAAGTTTTAATTTTGTCTCTGATTACCTCTCATTTAGTTAGTACTCAGTTTTCAGGGACGTGTGTAATTCTTTGACTTGATCTCTACTCTCTGTTTTTCTTCCTATTACAGTCGTGTGTCGCTTAGCAATCCGAATACGTTCTGAGAAATGTGTCAGGCGATTTCCTCATTGTGCAAACATCATAGAGTGTACTCACACAAACCTAGGTGGTATAGCCCACTATACATCTAGGCTATGTCATACTAATTTTATGGGACCACAGTCACATATGCAGTCTGTCACTGATCTGAACGTCATTATGTGGTACATAACTGTATTTTATTTTCACCTTTTAAAACTTATATTCTGTACTCTGGGAGAGATTTCCAAATTTATCTTAGTAATGGAATATTAACTTGGGGATGACTGAAGACTGATTTCTAAGGAGACAGTGATCAGAAGGTTAAATACCTGTACGAGAATTTATAAGATGCCTTTGTGAGTGTCTATGGTTATAGCTATGTCTTAATATGTTGTTTTGTAAGAGTTGATAATCACAAGAGTTATAAATAGCTGGGTTTAAATCTAACTGTTGGAATCAAGATGTGAAAGTATATTAAACACTAATTTAATCTTTTCTTGGACTCAGCAAAACTGAGCCTGTTTGAGTCACTTCTACCTGGATTACCAATGGTTCCTCCCAATAGGGAAAGGGACACAGGAATTGCCTCGGGAAATAGCTGAGGAAACACAGCTGCCTGTGCTCAAAGCCTTGTATGACAAGCGTCCTTATGTGATAAAAGAGACACTGTGGCACAGATGTGTGGCTGAATCACGTCCAAACACACCAAATCAGAATAGTCTTTGTCTACACTGATTTGGTTTTCCCTCAATTCAGTTGTGCTCTTTAGAGTCTTCATCAGGAGTTTGATTTCTACCATTGGATTTTAGTTTCTTTTCCAGTTTTGTCTTATCTCACCTATGTCCCATTCATCTCGGCCTATTATCTTTGTATCTCAGTTCTTTCCTAACAGATTTCTTTTATTTCATCGAGGATGCTGAATAGTCCATGGGATTTTCTTTTGGATCTTGAAATGGCAAGATAATCGAATGAGACAACCTGTTATGTGGGATTATTAGCTAGAAATCAGCTAAATGAGTAGTTGAACTATAGCACTTTTTGGGCAAAATAATAGATACTTTGTCTTTGGACTATATTCCTCGTTTATGAAGACTCAGACCACACCGTCTCCTTTCCAGACGTAAGCCCCTGAAGGTCAAGTTTATATGATGTGGCCCTGCCCCCACCCCTATATCCCATCATAGCTGATTGAAGGAGGTTGACACATGAAGGAATTGGGGTTGAGAGTCACTGGTTAATTTCGGGTATTGCTTGTGTTCGGGTTGTGTAAGCTGTGGTTCAGCAAGGCAGCCAAGTATATGAAAATGCAGAGAATGCAGTTTGTGGAGACAGCCGCAGAAGAAGATGTACAAAAAGATACAGTAATAAGATATCAGAGAGGGAGTGAGTGATAACAAGAGCAACAGTGAGAGTGAGAATGAACTTCCTGGTTCCAGTTCCTCTTGAGGTCCTACTGAACTTCCTCTCTTTGTCCTCTGAGCCACACCCATGTGCTAACAACAATTTCCCTTTAGTTTGGAGGGAGAGCCTGGGACGATGAAGAGAACCCTAATTAAGACATCCCTTCCAGTCATAATGAGCAAATCACATCAGTGTAAGAGGATGAAGAAGATGCTGCACATTCTGTACCTATAGTGGGATGACGTGTATCCAGCTCATCCCAAAGTAATATCAGACTGTTGCGAAACAAAGTGAAAAGGTGTAGGAGTGGGTTAGGGTGGGGAGACAGAGACCACATCCTCATTTTACCCTTGTGGAAGTTATTTTCTGATTTATCAAAAGGTTGACCCTGCCATTCCTAGGTTTTGCTGGAGTGTTATGGTGCAGGTTCCATAGAAGTATCAAAAACTTGAAAAGCTTAGGCTATGGCCATTTCCTGATCACGGAGTTAAAGGTGAGAAAGAGCAAACAAAGCTCCTGGGTTGGTGATGAGAACCACAACCATAGTCTGAAGGGGAGGGTCATAGCCAGGGCCTGCCTGCGTCTCATGTTCAGTACCAGCCAGAGAAACCTAGGGCTGTAGTCAGTGAAAACGTGGTAAGCATCCATTTGGATGGATGCTGTGACTTTGGAGGAAGAGTGAGTTGCCTTCTAAAAAGAGAGAAGTCTGAGTGAGCTTCACCTAGATGGGAATCAAGCCTGTGGAGCTGGTAGCAGGTTGTCAGGGGCAGAGGGCACACTCCAAGGTGGCCCCTCAGCATCACCCAGGGCTTTCTTGGATGCTGGACTCATTGACAACTTTATTCTTCTCAAACTTTATATTATGAAAATTTTCAGACATACGAAAAGTACCCCAAACTTGACAAGTCTTAACATTTTGCCATATTGCTTCATCTATTTTTTTCAGACATATTTTAAAGTAAATTATGAACACCATGAGATTTCACCTCCAAATATTTCAGTCTGCATTTCTTAGAAATAAAGACAGTTTCTTACATAACCGTGATGCCATTATCACACCTAACAAAATCCACAGTAATTTCTAATATGGTCCTTATTCACATCCGCTTGCTCCCATTCACACCTAACTCCCTTCAAATATCTTTCACAACTGACTTGTTTGCACAGCTCCCAAAGTCCACACCTTACACTTACACTCCCCTGAAACGTCTTTTAATGTACAGTCCCTGCCTTTTCTTTCATGCTATTCACTTTCTAGGGAGCCAGATCAGCTGTTCCGTAGAGGAGTATCCCACTTTCTGGATCTGACCAATTGCTTTTTCATGGTATCATTTGACTTGTTTTTCCATCCCCTTCATTTTCTACAAATTCTAGAATCACATTCTGGAGTGCACGGTCACATCGTTTTACATTAGAATGCACGTTGGAACGCACACCCTGTCTGGTTGTCTAGCTAGAACTCGTTGACCAACACTATAGTGAAAGGAATTGTAAATGAAATTCAGGCCGGTACTAGTGTCATATCTTCAAAGATTGGGACACCTGAACAATACATAGCCTCTACTTGTGCCCACTCGTGGGCCACCCACTTACTCTGAATCTAGAGGTCTCCAAGAAAAAGAAATGCATTTCTTTCCTTGAGCTACTGTACTCTGAGGTCTTTTTGTTACAGCAGCTTAACCGATCCTAATCAATACACCCACTTCCCCACTAGCTCATCAAGGGAAATATGCACATAAGAGATACTGAATAGGGGCCGACCCACTGGTGTAGTGGTTGAGTTCATGTACTCTGCTTCAGCAGCCTGGGGTTCACAGGTTCAGATCCTGGGCATGGACCTACACACCACTCATCAAGCCATGTTGTGGCAGCGTCCCACATACAAAAATGGGGAAAGATTGTCACCAATGTTAGCCCAGGGACAATCTTCCTCAAGCAAAAAGAGGAAGATTGGCATCAGATATTGGCTCAGGGCCAATCTTCATCATCAAAACAAACAAGAAAAACCCCACCAAAAACAAACAAACAGAAAACAACAACAACAAGAAGAGATAATGAATAGTCATCATCATAACACCGTTTTTTGACTAGTCCATTAGTTTCCCACTTATTTGCAATGCCATCATTATCATATGTCAAATTCCAAGATATATATGGCCATCTTTCTAGATATTTTCTGCCTTTTATTCATCTATTTGTTTATTACTATGCCAATAATACATGTTTTAAATGAAGCATTTTACTTTGGGATAATTGTAGATTCACATGCAGTTCTGAGAAATAATACAGAGAGATTCCACGTACCCTCTACTCACTTCTCCCACTGGTAACACTTGCAATACAATATATAATACAATATCATGACTTGGATATCGACATTGATACAATCAAGAGACAGAATATTTTCATCACCACAGGATCTTTCATGATACCTTTTTATAGCCACACTCACTTCCTTCCAGACCCCACCCCTTCCTTAACCCTAAGGGGTTACCCACTATCTTGTTCTCTGTGAATTTTTGCTTCATGTATTTTGGAGGCTCTGTCATTAGATGTGTATATGTTTATAATTGTCACTGAAACTTTTGTCAATATATAATGCCCTTCTTTGTCTCTTGCAACCTTTGTAAAAAATTTAAGGTCTACTTTGTCTGACAATAATATAGCCACCCAGCTCTCTTTTGGTTAATATTTGAATGAAATATCTTTTCCATCCTTTCACCTCAACCTCTTCCTGTCCTTATACCTAAAATGAGTCTCTTGTAGACAACATACAGATGGATCATATTTTTTTACTCCCTCTACCAATCTCTGTCTTTTAATTGGTGTATTTAAATCATTTCCTGTTTTCTATAAATTTCTCTCTAAGCACTGCTTCATCCATAAACTTTGATATGTTATCTTTTTGTTTTCATTTAGGTCAATGTATTTTTAAAATTTTCTTTGAGACTTCCTCTTTGATGCAAGGATTATTTAGATATGTGTTGTTTAGTTTCCACGTGTTTGGAGATTTTCCTGTTATCTTTCTATTATTGATTTCTAGTTTGATTCCACTGTGATCAGAGAACACACTCTGTACGATTTCAATTCTTTTAAAATTGTTGAGTTTGTTTTATGACTCAGGATGTGGTCTATCTTGGTATATGTTTTGTGGGCACTTGAAAAGAATGTATATTCTGCTGTTGTCAAGTGGAGTGTTCTATAAATGTCAATTCTATCCTGTTGGTTGATTGTATTGTTAAATTCTTCTGTATACTTGCTGATTTTCTGTCTAGTCATTCTATCAATTGTTGAGAGAGGGATGTTGAAGTCTCCAATATAACTTTGGATTTGTCTATATCTTCTTTCAGTGATATCAGTTTCTGATTTGCATATTTTGTATTCTGTTCTTTGGTGCATACACATTCAGAATTGTTATGTTTTCTTGGTAGATTGACCCTTTCATTATCTCTGTTTCTGGTAATTTTTTTGCTTTGAAGTCTACTTTATATGATATGAACATAGCCACCCCAGCTTTCTTTGGATGTTTGCATGATATATCTTTTTCTATCCTTTCACCTTCAATCTGCCTATAGTGTTATATTTGAAGTGTGTTTCTTGTAGATAGCATATAGTTGGGTCATATTTTTTCATCCTCTCTGCCAATCTCTGTCTTTTAATTGGTGTATTTATACCATTTACATTTAATGTAATTACTGATATGTTATGGATTAAGTCTACCATTTTATTTTTTGTTTTAGAATTATTCTGTTTCTCATTTCTCTGCTTTCTTTTTCCCACCTTCTTGTAGATTACTTAGACATATTTTAGAATTCCATTTTGATTTTGAATTAGAATTCCATTTTGATAGTGTTTTTGAGTATATCTTTGTATAGTTTATTTAGTAGTTGCTCTAGTTATTACATTATATATTATGTATATCTTATCACAGTCTACTAGTGTTGTCATTTTGCCAGTTAGAATGAAATATAGAAAACTTACCTCCCTTTATGTCCCTTTACCTTCCCCATTTTTAGTATAGTCTTAAGTATTTTCTCTATGTACATTTAGAACCACATCAGACAGTGTTACAATTTTTGCTTCCACTATCAAATGTAATTTAGAAAACTCAAGAGGAGAGGGAAAGTTTATCGAACTTACTCATGTTTTGTTTATCATGCTCTTCTTTCCTTCCTGATGTTCTTCTTTTTGTAGTTTTCTTTCTGTTTAGAAAACTTCCTTTAGTCATCTTTTTCTTTTTTTGAGGAAGATTAGCCCTGAGCTAACTACTGCCAGTCCTCCTATTTTTGCTAAGGAAGACTGGCCCTGAGCTAACATCCATGCCCATCTTCCTCTACTTTATACATGGGACGCCTACCACAGCATGGCTTTTGCCAGCAGTGCCATGTCTGCACCCGGGATCCGAACCAGCAAACCCCAGGCCACCAAGAAGCAGAATGTGCAAACTTAACCACTGCGCCACTGGCCTGGCCCCTAGTCATCTTTTTAAGGGTAAGTCTGCTGGTAACAAAGTTTCTTAGTTTTTCTTCATCTGAAAACGTCTTGATGTCCCCCCTCATTCTTAAAGGATATTTTTGCTAAATTTGGGATTCTGGGATGACAGTTCTTTTCTTTCAGCACTTGGAAAATATGCCACTTCCTTCTGGCCTCCATGGCTCCTGATGAGAAATCCATGGTCATTTGAATGGTTTTTCCCCTATGGGAAAGATGTCATTTCCCTTTCACTGCTTTTAATGCTTTTTCTTTGTCTAGTTTTCAGAAGTTTGACTGTGATATGTCTTGGTGTGGATTTATTTGAGTTTTCCTATTTGTAGTTCACTTAGCTTCTTTTTTTTTTTTTTTTTTTTTGAAGATTGGCCCTGAGCTAACATCTGTTGCCAATCTTCCTCTTTTTTTCTCCCCAAAGCCCCGGTACATAGTTGTATATGATAGTTGTAAGTTATTCTAGTTCCTCTATGTGGGATGCCACCACAGCATGGTTTGACAAGTGGTGCACAGGTCCGTGCCCAGGATCTGAACCAGTGAACCCCAGGCTGTCAAAGTGAAGTGCACAAACCCAACCACTGGACCATGGGGCCAGCCCCTCACTTAGCTTCTTGAATCTATAGGTTTATGCCTTTTGCAAAACGTGGGACATTTTCAACCATTATTTCTCTGAGTACTTTTTCAACTCTGTCCTCTTTCAGGACTCTGATGACGGGATCTTCTGTTATAGTCCTACAGGTCCCTGAGGCTCTGTTCATTTTTGTTTTCAGTCTATTTTCTCTCTGTTGTTGAGTTTGGTGGTTTCTATTTTTCTATCTTCCAGTTCACTGATTTTTTCCTCTATTCCTTCCATTTTGTTGTTGAATGCATCCATTGAGGGTTTTTTATTTCTATCATATTTTGGTTCTAAAATTTCCATTTGGTTCTTCTTTATGTCTTTTATTTCTTTGCTGAAACTTTCTATTTCTTTGATGAGACTTCCTATTTTTTCATCTGTTTTAAGCATGTTTGTTGAGGAATTCTTTTTTTTAAAGATTTTATTTTTTCCTTTTTCTCAACAAAGCCCCCTCCGGTACATAGTTGTGTATTTTTACTTGTGGGTCTTTCTAGTTGTGACATGTGGGATGCCACCTCAACATGGCTTGATGAGTGGTGCCATGTCTGTGCCGAGGATTCGAACCGGTGAAACCCTGGGCCACTGAAGCGGAGCATGAGAACTTAACTACTCGGCCATAGGGCTGGCCCCTGTTGAAGCATTTTTATCATGCCTGCCTTAAGATCTTTGTCAGTGTTAACATACCAGTCACCTGTGTTGGCATCTATTGATTTTCTTTTTTCATTCAGTTTGAGAACTTCCTGGTTCTTGATAAGACCAGTGACTTTCTACTACATTTTGGGTTATTGTATTATGATATCCTGGATCTTATTTAAATCTTCTGTTTTAGCTGGCTTCCTCTTACACTGCTCAGGCAAAGAAAGGGTTGGCATCTCTCCTTAGTGTCAAGTCCAGGTTCTCCACATCATCTCCACTGACACTGTGGGGGTGATGGTGGGGACTACCATCAGTAGGGATGAAAGTCCTGATTCCTTATTCAGCCTTTCCTTGACATTACTCCAGTGGGTTGGGGGGAGGGAGGGTTAGTTCCCTCCCTGCATCCCGGCAAGGATGGATGTAGACTCCCCACTTGGTTTTAGCTGGCATGTATGGGGAGCAGACCACAGATTTTTTGGTACTGTTTGGCTGTAGTAAAGTGACAATTGTCCAAAAGTTTTCTGTATTGCTAAGATGCCTTTTCCTGATCTTTTAGCTAGAGAGAGCAGGCTTTCATAGGGTTTTTGTTTGTTTGTTTGTGTTTCCAGGTTGCTGGCTTCTCCAGCACCCAGTCTGGGATGTATGGGGCAAAAAGAAAACCCAGAGAACTCACCACTGTGTCATTTTTCTGGTCCCAAGGTCCTTATGCTGGCCCACCTTCTCCTCGCCACCTTTCAGAACCTTCTTGAGTTGTTTTATGTATAAGATCCAAGGTTTCTAGTTGTACTTAGCAGGAGGAATGGAGAAAATTATGTCTACTCCATCTAGATCATCTGGAAACCATCTACTCCATCTGGAAACTGAACCATCCCCATAATATACTTTTAATTACTATGGTTTAATGTTTTGACATTTGGTAGCAGCCCTTTCCTTATTATTAATTTATTTATTTTTTAATTATCTTGGTTATACTCTTGACTGTTCTTCCAGATTAGCTTTAGGCTCAGCACTTCAAATTCCCTTTTAAAAATCCCATTGGGCTTTTGATTGGGATTATATTCAATTTATAGATTAATTAGGGAGAGGTATCCACTCTATTAAAATATTGTCATTCTAAGACCAACATCTCTTTACTTTTTTATTCATACTGTGTTTTATGTTCTTCATTGAAGATTCATAGTTTTCTTGAACATTTCTTGTTGGATTTATTCTTACAGTTACAGATTTTTAAAAATTGTAAATGAGATATTATTAACTAGCACTTTCTAATTGGTAAGAGTCATTGGTTTCTATATATTTATCTTGTATCTGGCCATTGTACTCAATCTTTTCATCAAATTCTTTCAGTGGCTATTCTTTTTTTCTCAGGTAAGTATCCTCTTCCCTCACATTTCTTCTGGTAACAGTTATAAGAATGCACATACCATCCAGTACAAGTCAATCACAGCATCTCATGCTCCTCGATGAAAGGTGAGAACGAGACCCAAGACAAACCAATCAAGACCCTTCCTAGGATTTTTATGGCTGAGTTCACTGGGAAGAGGTTTCTTCTCTGGTCATGGAGTTGTCAGATGCAATCCTGGATGCCCTTTGTAGCCAATTTTCTCTAATTGCATAGAGAAAGCCATTCTAATTTGGAAGCTAATGAAGCTGAAACAGAGTATGAAACCACAACAATTGAGAGAGAGAGAGAGAGAGAGTGGGCAGTGTTTGGTCCCTGTTTCCAATATACCCCTGCCTTTCCCATCCCACGAACCAATAAGGCCCCTCCTCTTTAAATTACTTCGAGTGAGATTGCTTTATTTGCAACTAAAAGAATCTTGACCATACAGAACTGGTACCAGAAGTGGGATGTTGTAAGCAACAGAATTTAAATGGTGGACCTGGCCAAGTGGTGTGGAAAGCGGTGAGAAACCATTCTTTGCAATTTGGGGAGATACTTTTCCTCACGGAAACGCATCAGCTGGTTTAACCACCTGCTGTTGTACTTTAGGGTTCAGACTACATTCCAAATGGCATTGGAATTATTGGGGATTTGATAGAAAAATGTTAGATATCGGATGTGATATACTACTTGCAATCTTCAGTATGGTGCTACAAAATAACAAAAATCTTTCTTTTAAACCGGACCACCAGAAGAGGTTGGATAATTAGCTTTGTCAAGAAAGATCTACACAATCAGAAGGGCTACACCTAGAATATACAACTATGTACCGGGGGGCTTTGGGGAGAAAGGGAAAAAAAAGAAGGAAAAAAAGATTGGCGACAGATATTAGCTCAGGTGCCAATCTTTAAAATAAAAAAGATCTAGTCTATTTGTAATCAATGATCTAAGACCACTGAGAGACAATTGTATCTAATTATATGTACTTGTAATTGTAAAAGCTGAATTTAATTTTCTATGCTAAAGTTAGGAGGAGCCAGAGGAAACAGTCTATTGTAATCATAACTGTTCGTATTCCACCTCTCTTTCTGCTTCTGCAGAGCTGGAAAACTCCCCTCTTGGTCCCAAAGCCCTCATGACTGATGGCAGCTCCTGGGGCTACAAGATCTCTCATTCAACATCATCAGAAAGAACAAGTCCGTGTCCCAGAATTTTCAGCAAGTCCTGTGATTCCCTCTGATTGGGCTGCCGTAGGTCGTCTGCCCATCCCTGAAGCATCACTTTGGCTAGGAAGACAGGAGCACACTGATGGGCACATCCCAAGATTTTGGGCTAGAAAACAATCCCAGATTAAATCTCTTGGCTGAGCATGGGAAGGGGAAAGATGGTTCCCTAAAGGAAATTCAAGTTCTCAGTCCCAGAAAGGATGCTGGGCAGTGGACCCCAGATGTCCATATACCAAGGAAGCATCTTAACCTAAGACCATGATGGGCAGTCAGAGCTCCCACGCCTGTTGCTAAGAGACAAACCACAAGAGCCAGGTTCAGAATCAAGTTTCAAGACTGGGCAAGATTTCTGGCATTGGCTCCTTGCACGTGGCAGCCCTGGGAATGACCATGGCAGACAGCCAACTAGGATTTAAGGAGTGGTATCGCCAGAGAAATCCCGAGCCTGGCAAATGGGGACCTCCGATTGCTCAACCCTGAGATAGTTCCAACTCTATGCCAGCAGGAAGTGGGGCACTTGAGCAGGACGCCTCCCAAGAGGGGAATTCTCTTTAAACTCCTCTCAGGTCTGGCCGTGGGCGAGACAAATCTAGGCAGCAGCCAAAATCAGGGGCAATCAGACTTGCTAAAAGACACCTGATTTCATTGCCAGGGACGTGAGTCCTTGCAGGTCCTGTCCTTCTGCTGTGGTATTTTCCAGACTGCAGACCACTGTCTGCTATTTTCCCTTCCCCACTTTCTTTAAAAAAATATACTATTTTTTTTACAAAAATAATAAGTGCTCATTTTTATACCACCAAATAATAAATAATATAAAAAGTTATAAAGAAAAACTTTAGTCTGTCCCCAGACTCTCCCCACTTGGCTCCACTCCTCCCCACTGGAAGGTTACACCATTAAGAGTTAGGTATGCACCCTTCAGAGGTTTTCCTGCGTGCGTACAAGTACAAACATCCGTCTAAACTGAGCAGGAGAGTAAAACTGAAAAATCAAAGTTTCCATCCATGCCCTCTGAGGCCCATTCCCCAGAAGTAATCATTTTCAACCATTTCTCTTTTTAGCCTTCTTGATAGTACTTCCACAATGCCAGAAAATACGCTAATACCTCTGTATCTCCTGACTGCGTGCAATGAAAGACGATGAGAATTTAGCTTGCCTTCCTTGTGTCCTTCTTTCCCTAATCCCTCCCACTCAAGTATTTATTTACTCCCTCCTGTTGTTTAATTTTAGGGCTTTAAATAATATATTTAAGCATCTATTTCCCGACCTCCTTGGATTGTTGCCTGTACAAAAATGACTTTATTTTATTCTCATTCTTTTTTTTTTTTTTTTTTGAGGAAGATGAGCCCTGAGCTAACATCTGCTGCCAATCCTCCTCTTTATGCTGACGAAGACTGGCCCTGAGCTAACATTCGTGCCCACCTTCCTCTACTTTATACATGGGACGCCTACCACAGCATGGCTTGCCAAGTGGTGCCACGGCCACACCTGGGATCCAAACCGCAAACCCCAGGCTGCCGAAGTGGAACGTGCGCACTTAACCGCTGCGCCACCAGGCTGGCCCTTTATTCTCATTCTTGGTTGATATTTTGGCTGGGTCTAATTTCCCATCCATATCAGTTAGGATTAAATTTAGTGTAAATAAGAGACCCAAAATAGCATTGGCTCAAACAAGTTGGAGTTTACTTTTTTTCTCATGTAAAAGACTGCAGGCTTCTCCCAGTTTTCTTCTCTGCCACACTTAGGAAACGGTCCTTGCCCTCGTCATCCAAGACGGCGGCCTCACAGTGGCTTTCCAGGCAGCAGGATGGATGAGGAAGGTGCAAGGAATGAAGGGACAGTCACGTGGCCACATTTAGCTTTAAGGGAGGCTGGAAATGTAGCTTTGATTCTGGATGGCTTTGTGCCCAGCTAAACACCCAAGGTTCTACTGCTAGGAAAGAATGGGGGACAGACTCTGTGGACACTAGCAATCTTGCCACTCCCTCCGCCCTTTGCAGCCTTGCTCCACCTTCTACTTGCATCGGGGTTGTCAATGAAATGTACGACGGCGATCTGATTTTCATTCCTTTGTACGTAATCTGTTCTTTCCCCTGGAAGCTTTCAAATGAGAGAGAATTACATAAGGAGGAGCCTTGGAACCCGAGAGCACCAATCATTTTCTCACAATGTGCTGTGACTTGAGCTTGTTCTTTTCCGACTCCTTCCTCCCTGTGCCCTCTGTGTTCACCCACTCAGCCAGCGTGGGTGCTCCCCAGCTTTGTATCTTCGGCTTTCCTCTCACTCTCCCTGAGTGACAGCATCCTCCAGTGGCCTTAGCTAGCCCCCATTGGGCTGAATCCCAAATTTATCTCCACAGCTTGAGCCTTTTTCTCAACCTCGAGATCCAAAACAATCCGGTCATCTACTGTGTCTCCACCTGACTGACCCGCAGGCCCCCTGAGCTTCTCGTGTGGCAGGGTGAACACTCCAGCTCCTCTCACCTACAGAAACTCCACTGTGACCCTCTCTTGAGGAACCGCACAACAATTTGCCCTTTTGCTCAAGCCAGAAACCTGCCATTTCTGACTGGTCTGTGCCTCTGTATGTTGCTCCCTCTTCCTGAACGCCCTCTTCATTTCTTCCCTTGATTAATTCTCATTCATCTTTCGTAACTCACTTGAGGGGTAACATTTTGGGAAAGTGTTTCCTGGTTTCTTTCTGCCTCAGGCTGGGTTGGGGGCCCCTCTCTTGGGTTCCCAAGCTATCTGGAGAATCCCCGTAACCCATCATCATTGTGACACTTTCTAATCATCTGAACCCTTGTCTGGACTGTGAGCTATTGGATGGTAGAGACGGGATCTTATCTCTGAATCCCCAGCATCTGGTAGAGCATTTGGCACATAGAAGTGGCAGCTTCCATCTTTTGCTGTCTGGCTCATTTCCCACACACCTCCTGAACACTGCACCCCCTTTTCTCTGGGGAACTCCTCCCTTCACTCCACGTGGTCCTGAGGAACCGTAAGTTGGGGTGCTCCCTCTGCTTTTGCCTCCTCTACAGAGGTGGACATGTGACCCAGGCTGGGTTAATCACAGTCTCCCATGCCCCTGGCAACAGAGACCAGAGCAATGGGTATTACTGACCAAGCAGGACCGGTCAGGTTCTTCCTTGGGATTAATCTACAGCCATGGGGAGGAGGGCCTCTCCACGCTGGGATTGCTGGTTGAGATGACATGTTCGGATGGCTAGTTGAGATGCTATGTTGGGATTGCTAGCTGAGACGAGGCACAGGGCTGTGGGTGGCCATCTGCCTTCCATGTGAAGGGAGTCTGTCTGCAGAACAGAGCCAAGCAGAGACAAGACACGGGCAGAGACGGGGTTCTGGTGGCCTTGAGTCCCGAGCTCCAGTTCTGTCGGCTCCTGCTGATCTTAGGCGCTCACGTCCCTCCCCAGGTGTGTGAACCAACAAATTCCCTTTTTGTTTGAGTTGGTTTGAGTGGGTTTTTACCACTGTAACTAAGAGTTCTTACTATTAGAGAGCTCCACCAAGTTTAATGACAACAGTGCTGAACTAAGTGAGCCATCTCCAGTGCCTCCCTCCCCCTCGCTCCCTCTGAGCGTGGCAAGACGCTTCATCCATGCTCTCTGGAGAGGTTGATACGGTCCCCTGCTTTCACTTATGGTGTCAAGTCTGAACTCCTCAGCCTGGCAAGTGAGACCTTTGTGATCTGACCCCAACTCCCCAGCCAGTCTCCTGTCCTCTTCCCAGGCAGCCTCTGTGTCAGCCAGATAAATGCTCACATTTCTCTGAATGCCCTGTTCTTCTGGACTGCTGCATGTCTGCGTGAGCCTCAACCTGGAATGCTCTCCCCCCACCCCCGACCCGTGAATCCCAATCCACCCTCCAAGACCCATCCCGGGTGACACCTCCTCCAAAGCAGTCCTGCCACACCCGAGCAGAGTCCAGCTTCCTTTTCTGCAGCAGTCGCCTCCGCAGTACACCCATCACACTGAGTGGCAATTATGGCTTACTCAGTGTCCTTCCTCTGCTAGGCAGAGTTTCCTAAAGCAGAGAGCTGCTCCTCATCCCCCTCTCTATCCCCGTCTCTCAACACCCCCAGTAGACTGTCAACCTACACGTGGTGAGTGAGTGGAGGTCTTAAGAAGGGGCTTCGTGTCTTCATCTGTAAAACAGTAGAAAGGGAGTTCTTCTGACCAACACACTCGCAGTTTCAGGTTTCAGAAGATAGGCAAGTCTTGTGACCCTCCTCACCAGGACCCCCTCCATGCCAAGAGGTGGGGAGTGGGAAGGCAGTGTGGATGCCACCTGACTGCCCTGTGTCTACACTGGCTTCTGTTTGTTGGTGACGGGAGAATGTAGAGAATTGCCTTAGAGAACTCTGATTCTCCCTGGGATCCTCAGAGCTTTGAGCAGCCCTGCCTCCTCTCTCACTTTCCACCTCTCAGAAGTGATAGAAAGAACAAATAAGGTCGAAAAAGGGAGGTACTTGGAAATCTCCTGACCCTCTATTCACTTGGCGGGACAGATTCACCCCCAAGAGGTGCAGGGTGAGCTTTGGGGGCATCAGAGAAGGGTCTGGTGAGGGTCTCTCTGTTGCTGGCACACACGTCCTCTAGCTGTGCCTCTGTGGTGTTGTATGAGGTTTCCCACACCAGTGAGAGGCGACCTGGTGGAGGGTCTGGAATCCAGAGTGGCTGTGCGACATTAGGCAAGTCACTTAACTCCTCTGTGCCACAATTTCCTCATCTGCAAAATAGGGTGATAATAGTACTTGCCTCACAGGGTAGCTGTGAGGAATAAATGAGTTGATATTTGTAAAGCACATAATAAGTGCTATGTAAATGCTTGTTTAGACTATATTAGGGTTTAATGTGTTGAAATTCAACCTTGGGATCCCAGAACCCTTTTCATCCTTAATAAAGAGACCCCCTCAATGAGCCTGTGAGTTGAGTAGGGGTGGTGGTGGTGGGAATGGTCATGGAGGATGGAAAAGATATAGTGAAATTCCTCAAGTATCCACAAGAGGGCACCCAATTTCCCCAAAGGGCCCACTTCATGATGGAGAGCCTTCTGGGCCTCATTGCCTTGTTCCCTTCCACTTGGGTTTCTGTGCCAAAGCAGGTCAATCAGAATCAGACCACAAATATGTGATAATGGCTGAAAGTGCTGCCCAGTGATGCTAAATGACTCATACAGAAACATCTTCAAACTCGCACTGCGTGCACCCCAATACACGCCACTTCTTACTCCTCAGAGACCCAGATATCCCCAGCCTTCAGCACTGTCCCCAACCTGCCCCCCGAGTGCTGTCTGAATATTTGGGAAAGGGAATGTCAGATGCTCCCATGCCTGGAGATGCTGGTTCCCCCACCCCTACCCCCACCAGGGGGAGTTAGACCCCTCCACTAGGCTCACCCAAAGGGGCCTCAAAATGGTTCTGACTCTTACACCATCACAGACCCCTCTCCCACTCCTCCTGCTCCCCCAGGTGCTCGAGCCTGACTAGAGTCTGGGCTGGGTCATGTGGGTCCAGGTCTGGTCCTCATCTCTGGTTTTCCAGAGAGAGCTGAAAGGGGGGGAAGTGAGGTGGTGAGACCCGAGTCTTCCCTCTGCCCCACTGAGAGGGTGAGGGTTAGGGTTGGGGTTGGGGTGGGGGTGGGGGTGGGGGTGGGGGTGGGGGTGGGGGTGGGCGACTAGGCCCAGTATCTGATTCAGCCGAGATCGCATGACTGACAAGGGACACCACTGCTCCTGAGTCCCCTTAGTAAAGGGTAGAAAAGGTGGAGGAGAGGGAAGGGAGGTCGCTGGAACTCTCCCCCTCCGCCTCTCCCTTCCTCCCCACTGTCCAGGCCCAAGGCCACCTCTCCTGCAGCCAGTCCTGTGGGGATGCAGGCCCCGGGGGACCAGATAGGACAGAATCACTCCGGGCCCCTCCCCCTTCAAACCTCCCCACACAGAGGGAGTCAGGGCAGAGAAAGAGCCCTGGACGCTGTAGGAGAACTGCGTGCTACACCTGGCACTGTCACCTACTGTCGTCACCTCCCTGACTCTCAGTTTCTTCATCTGTAAGTGTGGATAACTACGCCACCCGCTCAGGCATGGGGTGGCAGACCGGCTCCCGCAGGAGATGGAACCCCGGCTTGGAAGGCTGGGAAGGGTGGAGGTTCTGCCAACAGCAGATGGGAATCAAAAATGGTTCCTAAAATTGCCTAACAGTTTAGTCGCGGCAGGAAATGAGCAGATAGTGGAACCTAAGGATTCTCTCAAAAGGTAGGGTCCCTCATGTCTGCGGTCGCCTTCACCATCAGTCCCTGAGAGAGAACGCAGCATCCTCACGGTAGCTGACGGACCCTCCTCCCCAGTTAAGGAGCCTGGGGCTGTCGGGAGTTCCTGCCCCACCCACCTCACACCCAGAGAGAAACCTGGCTAAAAGGGGACAGAAAGTCCTGCAAGGGCAGCAAGTCCCAGGCTGGCAAAGATGAAGGCTGAGGGGGCAGAAACGGGCACCGGCCCCAGGCATCACCTTCAGCGCGCGCTCTGGCACCGACTCGGGGTGGCCCGGGGTGGGAGGGGGCCGGGCGCGTGTGGACAGCCAGCTTCGCAGGAGCATCGCGGGCAGAGCCGCTCCATCCAGGCAGCGGCTCGGGTGCAGCTGGCCCGGCGGCCGCGGGGCGGAGCCCGAGGACCAGAGACGCCCGAGCGCGGGGCCTCGGCCGGGCGGGAGGGACCCAGCGCCGCGTCCTCGGTCGCCTCTGCCCAGAGCGGGGCGGGGGCACCCGGCTGCTCCGGGGCTGCCGGGCTCGGGGCGCGCGGGGCAGGCGCCGGGTCTGCGGCCGTCTTGGGATCTGGTCACCCGCTGGCGGGGAAACCCGGCTGGGAGGCACGAGGGAGGGCACCGGGGGGCGGGCTTCGGGGCGGGCCGAGCGGGCGGACGGGGTCCCCGCTCTCTCCCTCCGCGCACACGAGTGCGGTTCCCTCCCCCAACACCGGCGCCCGGGCGCGGCCGGACCCGCACCGAGACCCCGGCCTGCAGCCCGCCCCCTGCAGAGAGGGCAGGCCCGGGCGCCCCTATCTTGGTGGCCCTCTCCCGCTTCTAGTTAGTTACTAAGGGGCGTGGGGAGGCTATAGGATGACGACGGATAAGGCACCTCAGGTCCCACGTATTAAAGGATTGAGGGTGAAGAGGTGGTTGGATCAGGGGACGCGGGAGTTTGGAAGAAAAGCTGTTTGGGGGGGGGGGGGGGTGGGTGTCGGAGGAAAAGCCGCTGCAGACGTGACTTTATGGAGGGGTTGGAGGGTCTGCGGACCTTTCCAGCCTTAAATTCTCCTGGCGTTTATTTAATTGCATCACTGTTGGGTTTTGCTTGCAGATAGAAGTGATGCAAATCAATTTTAGAAAATTTACAACAAAATTAAGAAAATTACAAATTGCTCCTAAACCCATCATCCAGAGACAATCATTTATATAACCAAACTATTTAAATTTTTGTCCTGCTTTTAAAATTTAACGTTATATTCAGAGCATTTTCCATATCCTCACAATTTGTAAAAGCACGATTTTTGAAGTCTCTATCATGTGTAACTGGAAGACTAGACAACTTATTTGGCCAATTCTTTATTGATGGAACGTCTGTCAATGTCTAAACAGTCTCTAGATGGCATTCCAGCCAGAGTCCTTGCACATGAATCTGTGCCAACATCTGCTTATTATTTTTTTTTAAGTTCATGTGTTTTTTGGGTTTTTTTTTTTGTTTTTATTGCTTTTTCTCCCCAAATCCCCCCAGTACATAGTTGTATACTTTAGTTGTGGGTCCTTCTAGTCGTGGCATGTGGGACGCCGCCTCAGTATGGCCTGATGAGCGGTGCCATGTCCAGGCCCAGGATCCGAAGCGCGAAACCCTGGGCCGCCGAAGTGGAGCGCCTGAACTTAACCACTGAGCCACACGACCGGCCCCTGCTTATTTTTGTAGGATAAGAACTAAGAGTAGAATCATTGAGTGAAATATTATGAATAATTTTTCTCAAGTTTATTTTAATTCTACAAGACGTACTTGTAAAATATATACAAGCAACCCTAAAGGATATGAAAGAGAACCCTGAGGTCCTGCCCGCACCCTTTCTCTGGCTCCCGGGAGGTGACACTCTTCACTCTTTTGTAGTAAGGGTTCAAGATTTTCCCATGTGCACTGAGAGATAAACCCACCCTAAGGCGCATATTTGTATATGATCGGGGAACAGCAAATCACATTTACAACCCTTTCCTCCTCTTTTTGAAATCAAATAAATCATTGTAAGAAAAATACATATTCATTGTAAAAAAAAACCAAAAAACCAGCTAATCAAATAACATTAAGAAAGAACATAGAGGCCAGCCCATGGTGTCGTGGTTAAGTTTGCTGTTCCGCTTCAGCGGCCCAGGGTTCAAGGGTTCGGATCCCAGGTGTGGACCCACACATTGATCATCAAGCCATCCTGTGGTGGTGTGCCATAAACAAAATAGAGGAAAGATTGGATGTTAGCTCAGGGCCAATCTTACACACACTCACACACACACACACTCACACAGTCTGGCAAGATGGGGACTGAGTACCAGTCCCTGCCTCTCACTGTCACCATGTCTGCTTTGGTGGTCTCAGTGAGAAAATCGTGGCCCACTCCCTGTGAGGGCCTACAGGAGAAGCCTTCAGGCTCATGAAGTTGGGGTGCTGGAGGGGAGACCCCAGAGTGGACCGGTGCAGGTTGGATGGAAGCTATCATCCTGGTGCCATTATGATCTGTGATTCTGGGAGTACAGGGACCCCAAGGGCCTGGGGAAGGAGTGGCCTCTTCGGTGGGACCCAGAGCAAAGACGTGCAGGTCCTCAGCCTTCCTGGGGGCCTGGCCTTCCAAGCCAAGCAAACTGAGGGGTCTTCCCTGCCCAGACACGGTCACCCCTGACCCAAGCGGCTCTGTTGGGCTGAATTGCTCTCCTCCATGCAGCTGGGAAGGAATTGCCTCCCCTCACACCCTCCCATAGGAGGCTGAGAGCCCAGTGGCTTCCTCCACCCTCCTCAGGCGGAAAGACACTCCTCTACGCCAACCCTCAGAGCTACGGAAATTCCAGTGACCCAACCAGCAAGCTGAGAGAAACCGCAAGGCTTGGTGTATGTGGGCAAAGAAAGGTTACAGGTCATTTAAGATGACTCAGTAGTTTAAATGAGAGGTCATGTAGCAGGGTCCTGGGGAAACCTGTCCCAGTGGGCCACCAGTGAAGGGGAGCCCAGGCTATCAAAACCTGAATCATCCTCAAGGACCTGTGTCAAGGACCAGTGGGTCAGCCAGGGGCGCTTAGACCTTTGTGCTTTGGTGTCAGCTCAGGTGGGTCCCCTTCTGACAGGCAAGTCTGGGCTTCCAGTGCACTTCGTGTACTTGTGTGTGTGTGTGTGTGTAAGGAATGCCCATCCCCCTCACCCCCCATTGCAGCCTCCACAGGCCTTTTCAAGGGTCTAACTCTGGACCGGTTGAGAGCTGACCGTGGCACGGTCTCAGCATTACTGGGGTCCCCTGGGACCTCACTCCCTGTGCCAGTACCAAGGGCAGTGTCTTGTGAAGCCCTCTCAGCCCTGGCTCTGACCATGCCCTAACCTGCCCTTAGGCCAGAAATCTTTCTGGAAGCCTCCATTGAATTATGTTATCCACCATGTTCCAGGTGCCCCTGCCCTGGCCTGGCTCAGTATAGCTTCAAGAAGACCTCTGTCACTTGGAATCACAACTGGGACAGCATCACCTCACAGCTGTGACCTCAGGGATAGCAGGACCCTGCCACCCAGGGCTTGTGTTCCATTCAGGAGGCAAGACAGATAACGATGCAGAAAGATGACTCGTGGGGAAAGCGTTGGTCTGGGAATCAGGTGTCTTGATTTCTACTTTTTTCTTCTGTAAAACGGGGCAACAGTGTTCACCATGTAGGCTGTTACAAGGATTAGAATCAAAAAGTCACATAAGGCTCCTGAGCCCCTCCCCAGCATATACTTTTCCCGTCTGGAACGTTTTTCCATCTGTTACTTAAGGGACTTTTAGATGATGCCTGTGACAGTGCTTATAGAGATGTGAGTTTTCCGCACTGCAGGTTGACAGTGGTGAGTCCCATGAGGTGGGCTCCCTCCTGCTCCTTAGGCCTGAGGCAGAGTTGACTCCCCCCAGTGAACCCCCAGGGTGGGGCCTGATTCGGTCAGGGCAGGCCAACAGGCAAGGTGACTGCAGCTCTCAGCTCAGTCTGGTCCTGGTTAAGTGCTCAGCTCTTCTGTCTTTTTTTTTTTTTTTTAAGATTTTATTTTTCCTTTTTCTCCCCAAAGCCCCCTGGTACATAGTTGTGTAATTTTTGTTGTGGGTCCTTCTAGTTGTGGCATGTGGGACGCTGCCTCAGCGTGGCCTGACGAGTGGTGCCATGTCCGCGCCCAGGATCCGAAGTGGGGAAACCCTGCGCCACCGAAGTGGAGTGCATGAATTTAACCACTCGGCCACGGGCCGGCCCCTAGCTCTTCTGTCTTATGTACCTGGAGTTAGAGTTTAATCCGGGCTTGGGGGGTTTCGTCATTATCATAACAATTATGTTTTTTCTTTCCCAGTGGTATTTGATTACTTGTTTCTACAATGAATGTGTATATATTTCACAATGATTTATTTGCTTTAAAACATCAAACAGGGGCCGGCCCTGTGGCATAGTGGTTAAGTCTGGTGTGCTCTGTGTCAGTGGCCCAGGTGGGCAGGTTTAGATCCCAGTCATGGACCTACACCACTGATCAAGCCACCCTGTGGTGGTGCCCCACATACAAAATAGAGGAAGACTAGCACAGGGCTAATCTTCCTCAAGAAAAAAAAAGAAGATTGGCAACAGCTGTTAGCTCAGAGCAAATCTTCCTCACCAAAAAATAAATAAATAAATGTGATTTTTGGTGTGATTTGCTGTTCCTCAATCATATACAAATATGCACCTTAGGGTGGGTTTATCTCTCAGTGCACATGGGAAAATCTTGAACCTTTACCACAAGAATGTGAACAGCGTCGCCTCCAGGGAGCCAGACAAAGCATGGGGGCAGGACCACAGGGTTCTCTTTTGTACCCTTTAGGGTTGCTTATATATACTTTATAAGTACTTCTTTTAGAATTAAAATAAACCTGAGAAAAATTATTCATAATATTTCACTCAATGATTCTGCTCAGTTCTTATCCTAAAAAAATAAGCAGATGTTGGCACGGATTCACGTGCAAGGACGCTGGCTGCAGCGCCATCTAGAGACTGTTTAGAGACTGACAACCTAACTTTCCGTCAGCAAAAAATTGGCTAAATAAGTTGTCATCTACTCTTCCAGTTAAATATGATACAGACTTCAAAAAACATGCTTTTATAAGTTATTTGATGACAGGGGAAATTGATCTTGATATAATGTTAGGTTTTAAAAGCAGGATACAAATTTAAATAGTTTGGTTATATAAATGATTGTCTCTGGATGATGGGTTTAGGAGCAATTTATAATTTTCTTAATTTTGTTGTAAATTTTCTAAAATTGATTTGCACCACTTCTATCTGCAAGCAAAACCCATCAGTGATGCAATTAAATAAACGCCAGGAGAATTTAAAGCTGGAAAGGTCCGCAGACCCTCCAACCCCTCCATAAAGTCACGTCTGCAGCGGCTTTTCCTCCGACACCCCCCGCCCCCCCCCCCCCCAAACAGCTTTTCTTCCAAACTCCCGCGTCCCCTGATCCAACCACCTCTTCACCCTCAATCCTTTAATACGTGGGACCTGAGGTGCCTTATCCGTCGTCATCCTATAGCCTCCCCACGCCCCTTAGTAACTAACTAGAAGCGGGAGAGGGCCACCAAGATAGGGGCGCCCGGGCCTGCCCTCTCTGCAGGGGCGGGCTGCAGGCCGGGGTCTCGGTGCGGGTCCGGCCGCGCCCGGGCGCCGGTGTTGGGGGAGGGAACCGCACTCGTGTGCGCGGAGGGAGAGAGCGGGGACCCCGTCCGCCCGCTCGGCTCGCCCCGGAGCCCGCCCCCCGGTGCCCTCCCTCGTGCCTCACAGCCGGGTTTCCCCACCAGCGGGTGACCAGATCCCAAGACGGCCGCAGACCCGGCGCCTGCCCCGCGCGCCCCGAGCCCGGCAGCCCCGGAGCAGCCGGGTGCCCCCGCCCCGCTCTGGGCAGAGGCGACCGAGGACGCGGCGCTGGGTCCCTCCCGCCCGGCCGAGGCCCCGCGCTCGGGCGTCTCTGGTCCTCGGGTTCCGCTCCGCGGCCGCCGGGCCAGCTGCACCCGAGCCGCTGCCTGGATGGAGCGGCTCTGCCCGCGATGCTCCTGCGAAGCTGGCTGTCCACACGCGCCTGGCCCCCTCCCACCCCGGGCCACCCCGAGTCGGTGCCAGAGCGCGCGCTGAAGGTGACGCCTGGGGCCGGTGCCCGTTTCTGTCTCCTCAGCCTTCATCTTTGCCAGCCTGGGACTTGCTGCCCTTGCAGGACTTTCTGTCCCCTTTTAGCCAGGTTTCTCTCTGGGTGTGAGGTGGGTGGGGCAGGAACTCCCCACAGCCCCAGGCTCCTTAATCGGAGAAGGGGATCAGGCACGGGATACTGGATATAATGATATGTGTTTTGTCCGTGGGGTACACTGTCATGGAGCCAGGGTTTGGGACCCCTGCCTGACCACCAGAGGGAATGGGAACCCAGCGGGAGGTGTTGTGAGCAGCAGAGCCGGGGACATCCCTGGCTGATGAGATCTCTAGTCTGATGTGTCTAAAAGCAACACTTACTACCTGCTTGGCGGTCGAGAGTTTATATTCTATTCAGTACCACCGACCTCTTAGACATCCCGGTCAGCTCCTGAGGGAGAGTGGGGGAGGGGGGAGCCCGGTATCCAGGGCTGAGAAACAGGTTGTCCTGCTGCCTGGCCTTTGCGGAGGAACCGGATTACGCAAATTATGGCAATCTGTGCAATGCGTTTGCATTGACGTGGTAGATTAAGTACCCTCTGTACTGTCTTTCGCACCAAATCCCACAAAAGGACAGGAAAGATGAGGGGGGATAGCGTGGGCAGACTGGAAATGCTGAAGAATTTCTACAATATGCCTGGGAATTGTGATGATCAGCCTATCTGACGAAGAAAAGCACAGCGCACGTTTATGAAGAAGACTGCTCTGGAGCAGGAAGCACGGGCGTCAGTTAGATGCTGCATCTGGAGCAGTGGGCAGTGCCACGCTTCCCCTTCAGTCATTCCTGCTGAGCAGCAGGCATGAGCGGCACTTGCAGAAATGTTAGAACAGAGTGTGGGCCCATGGCTGGAAAGGCAAGATCAAGACGTCCTCACGCCCAGAAGACGAACTCCCAGCTCGTCCCTCCTGGCAGCACATTGTGCTCCCGTGGAAGATGTAACATCCTGAGAGTTAACTGAACAAGCGTGAGACGCTTACCACAGTACAGTTAGTATCTCCAGAGGGACGGCTGGCCTCTGTCACATGGGCAGTCCCCAATGAAACACATCTTCTGGTGTGCCGTCCCTTATAGTCTCCTCTCGTGGGGCTCTGGGCTGGCCTAGGACCTGCTTTAGTTACTGCAGAAGTGTGCCGCTTCTGAGTTTAAACCTTAAGAAGGCCATTGGCAGCCCTGAGCCGTCATTTAGGAAGTCCAGATACCCTGCTAGAGAGATGAAGTAGAGAGACAGGACAGAAAGGCTCTTAGATGACATGGAGAGATAGAGAAGCCATCCCTGCTGACCCCACCCCAGCTGACCTGCCCGCTGAATGCAGCCGTATGGACCATTGGTAAGACCGATAGAAGAACTGGCCACTGAGCCCTGCCAAAAGTACAGAATCGGGAGCAAATAGTTGTTTCAAGCCATTTAGTTTTGAGGTAGTTTGTTACACTGCAGTGAGTGACTGAAACAGAGTACAAGATAACATTACACACACACACACATACACACGCAGAGCCAGAAGAAGTCCTGGAAGTTAAACTTTTGATTGTTGGGGGAAAAAACTTCAGAAAATGGTTGCATAACAGTATGGATGCAGCTGATTAGTAAATTGGACCACTGAGCTGAGGAATCTCCCCCAATATGGTGCAAAGGAAGAAAGTGATGGAAAGAGTGGGTGAAGAGCTTAAGGCATATGCGGAGCTTCTCCATCCATCTAATAGGAGTTTTTCAGGAAGAGAGTAGAGAGAAGGGGAGGGGGGAGCCGCAAAGAAATATAATAGCGTTTTTTTATAAGTCTTCGGTTTGAGAGAGCCCACCGAGTGAGTGTAGTGCAGGAAGAATTAAAACGACCAACCCACAAATACATTGTGTTGACATTACAGAATCCAGTGATACTGAGAACATTCTAAAACTTCCGTAAGTTCACACAAAAACCTGTACGTGAATGCTCAGAGCAGCTTTGTTTGTAACAGCCAAACACTGGACTCAGCTCAGACGTCCTTCAACAGACGAATCGTTAAACCAGCTGTGGTGGACACACACCGGAGAGAACCGCTCAGCAGTAACGAGTGACCAGACATCAACTTGGATGAATCTCCCGGGAATCATGCTGAACGAAAAGAGCGTTTCTCACAAGTTGTATACTGTACATTTTTAAAATGACAAAATTTTGGAAATGGTGGTCAGATTGGTGGTTGCCAGGGGTTAGGGACGGTGGGTGGGGCGGATGGAGGGGAGGGAGGTGTGATCATGAAAGAGCAGGAGGGCGTCCTGCAGTGTTGGCACCATTCAGTATCTCGACTGTGTTGGTGGATACACAATCCTACACAGGTGTTAAATGGTATAGAATAAACACACACGCGCCTGCACGAGTGAGTATGAGCAGAACTAGGGAGCTCTGAACAAATTGGGTGAATTGTATCAGTATTAACATCCTGATTGTAACATTAGACTATAGTTTTGCAAAATGTCACCTGTAGGGGAAACCGGACAAAGTGTGTAAGAGATCTCTCTGTATTATTTCTTACAACTGCCATGTGAACCTACAATTATCTCAATGGAAATTTCAAAAAAAACCCACCCCAAACCACCTGGATATATTTACTGCAAACTGATAAGACCTCTGCCCTCGGAAAGTGGGCTTCAGGAGGGGGGACGGGAGGAAGAGCCGCTTTCACCTTTCCTTTTGCAAGCATGTAGTATTTTACTTCATTCAGCAACAAGAATGCATCACTTTTGTCATAAAAAGAAGCAAATCTCTGTCTAAACTGTTTGAAGAACAGAAATATAAACAAATAATTTAGCTTTATTTTTTATATTAAGTTCTTAATATATTTGTAGTTTATTATAGTGTATCGTGTTTGGTAAAAATCTGACTTTATTTTTGATCAAATAGTTCATCAGCTGTCATAGTACTATTTGTTGAACTGTTCCTCCTTCCCTTCCCACTGGGTTATAACGCCGTCTTTAGCACACACTGAATTCTTCCCTGTGCTCCCGTCTCCTCTGCTCAGTGTTATTTTTCATAGTCTGTTTCATGATTGTCAGTAACACATGTAACCTAATTAATTTAGAAAGTATTTCAATATCTGATAGGAAAGTACTTAATTTTAACAGGGTTTTCAATTTTTTTTCTTAAATCGTCTCATATGTTTATTCTTCCAGGTGTCTAGAAAACTGAAAACATTTAGAATCACACTCTCAAGTTGCAAAGAAGATGCCGTATTTAATTTTTATTACAAAAGTAATTTATATTCATAATAAATCTAAGAATGCTAAAGACGTTATGGGCATGATGATAATTTCTCTCTCTTCTCACCCTATTCCATACCCCTGACACAACTACTGTTTAAAGTTTAGTGTGTGTCCTTAAACACCATTCTTTATGTTTATATATACACACAAATACATACACACATTCATGATTTCTTCTTTTCATTTAAAGAATTAATATTGGATCTTATTACCCTGAAATTTGCTCTTTCTATTCAAGAGTAAATCATAGAAATATTTCCTGGTCAATAAATATGTCCTATTCGTAGTTTAATTTTTAAAATTTACCTTTCCTTTCTATCTTTTTATCACACAGTGGTTTAAAGAACTAAATCGTTCGGAAAGGCTTGTTAAGAAAAGCTTGAGCCTCCCACAGCCCCCATGGCTTGTTTCTCAGAGGCAACACCCTTCAACTCTTTTAGCTCAAAATAACCCATTTGTACAGCTGCTTACTCATTTTTCAATTTGCGCTGTCATCTGTCTATTTCCCAGTATGGAAGATAAGGATTCACCCTTCCCCCACTCTGACCCCATCACATACATGCTCCCTTCCCCACACGCCTTCTCAACATAACTATACCATAAATGGGGCTGGAAACCTGATAGCTGCCTCAGCACTCCACGTTTACGTTATTGGCACCACGTAAAACCCTATTCATAACTAAAACACAGAATACTGAGTACTTTTCATTTTCTGTACTACTTTTTTCTCTGGTTAACAATTGCTTTGTTTGCCTATTTTTCTATGAATATATCACAGCTCCAACCCTAAACTTTTTGCCAATTGTCTAAATCTCTTCTCAATATTTTTGGGCACATCAAGTATTTTGATCGGTTTCATCTTATGGAAGAATCTTTCCCGAACGAAATCTTCCCCCCGGATCCAGTCTGGGCTGGTCGCTCTCCATGTCTGCCGCCCGCTGTCACTTGGAGGGTCCTTTTGCTTCTCTCTTGAGGTGGATTCCTGGTTTCTGTGTCCTATGTCTTTTTCTGTCCTGGTTTCTGCCCTCATTTTGGTAGAGTATACCCTCCAGAAGCTTCCTGAGAAGGAGTGCAAAGCAGGTAAGTATTTTCAGAATTTGAATTTCTTCTTTCAGTTCACATTAAATTAATAGTTTTCTTGGGTACAAAATTCTAAGAAATAACTTTCCCTCGGAGAAGTTTTGGTTCTCTGTCTTCTAACTTCCAGTGTTACTCTTGAGAGGTCTAAAACCTTCCTGATTTTTGATCTTTTCATATGTGAACTTTTTAAAAAATTTTTTCAGGAAGCTTGTCGGATCTGTTCCAGGTCCTTGTATTTGGAAGTGTTGCAGTGGTGTGCTTCGATGTGAATCTATTTTAGATTTCCAGTCAATTTTCTCTGAAGAAATCCCTTCTGAAAGCTTTTGGCCTCCTCCAACTTGAGATGGTCGTGATCCACACTGGTGATGGGTTGTCATCTTGGAAAATGCTGTCACCAGCTTTTCAGAGAGCGAGGGACGCTTGTGTCTGCTATGTTTCAGAACAGGGCACTAAAAATTTACTGGAACAGCTGAGTTCAGGAGTGGCTTTAGCTACAGTGGACTCAGGGAGTGACCAGGCTGGACCCTTTGGGGGAATCCTTTTGCATCTTTCCTTATGAGCTGGTCAGATTCTCTAGGAAGAGCCCTTTGACCCCTGGTCTATGGGGTTTAAGCCCCTCAGCCAGGGTCAGGGCGTTGAGTGGGAGAAGAGGTATGGGAAGGGGGTCTCAAAATTTAACAGGTAAACATTACCTATCCCCCTGCTTCCTGAATAGTAGTCGCACCCTCAGCTGCATCTGGCCTCTCACAGCTCAGAGACCATTTATGTGACTCTCTCCTCAGAACAAACCTCCAGCCTTCTCTTGGGAATTGGAAGGGAAGTTACTCAGCTGTGTTGAGTGTGGAGAGAATCTGAGGATGTACTGTTTCCTAAGCAGGTTTTTAAACAATCCTCTTTTTTTTCAACCCTACTTTCTCCTCTGCTTCCAAAAGTATCTGGTACCTTCTATACCAGCACCTTTGGGGAGTTATGCAAAGATCAGGGTCTTTACTAGGCTTTTTCCACTGATAGCTTCAGTGTTTTCTCAGGTCTGTTATTATTCACCATTTGTTTCCAGCTTCCAAAATTTTGTTGATACTGTCTCCTACCTTAATCACTATTTTTGTCTTTTTTTTTTTCCTGAGGAAGATTTGCTCTGAGTTAACATCTATTGCCAGTCTTCCTCTATTTTGTGTGTGGGTCACTGCCACAGCATGGCTGCCAATGAGTGGTGCAGGTCCTGCCCAGAACCGAACCAGAGCCGCTGAAGCAGAGGGCGCTGAACTTAACCACTAGGCCACAGGGTCAGCCCCTAGGTTTGTCTTTTTAATGTCTATAAATGTATTTTTAAAATAACCCTTTGAATGTCATAAACAGACAGAAACTTGGCTCCACTGAAAGAAATGAAGAGTGATGGAAATGGTAAAAATTAATGATAAAATTTATTTCGTCTTTTTAAGAAAAATTTATGTGTGTGTGTGAGGAAGATTCGCCCTGAGCTAACATCTGTTGCCAATCCTCCTCTTTTTTTTTGCTAGAGGAAGACTGGCCCTGAGCTAACATCTGTGCCAGTCTTCCTCTACTTTGTACGTGGGACGCCTCCACAGCATGGCTGATGAGCGGAGTGGGTCCACACCAGGATCTGAACCCACAAATCCAGGCCACCAAAGTGGAGCGTGCAGAACTTTAACCACTCGGCCATGAGGCCGGCAGCTATTTTATCTTATTTTTAATCATTCTAAAAGAGAATTTACTATGGATCACATAATAAAGTAGATCACAGACCTAAATGTTAAACCACGAAACTTCCAGAAGAAAACATAGGAGAAAATATTTTTGACTTTAGGTTAGGCAAAATCTCCTAAATACCACATCAAAAGCACCATCCATAAGGGAAAAAAATTGATAAAATTGTAATTCCTCAAAATTAAGAACTTATGCTCTTCAAATGACACTGTTAAGAGATTAAAGGGACAAGCCACAGCTGGGAGAAAATATTTGCAAGAAGTGTATCTGATAAAGGACTTGGAGCTAGAAGATATAAAGAACTCTTAAAACTAATAATAAGATAACAACCAAGCAAATAATAAATGGGCAAAAGATTCCAACAGACGCTCCAGCAAAGAAGATATATTAAGAACAAATGAGCACATGAAAAGATGATAAGATCATTACTCTTTAGAGAAATTCAAATTAAAACCACAATGAGAGAGGCCAGCCTAGTGGCGCAGCAGTTAAGTTCGCACTTTCTGCTTTGGCAGCCCTGGGTTCACCAGTTCGGACCCTGGGTGCAGACATGGCACCGCTTGGCACACCACCCTGTGGCAGGCATCCCACATATAAAGTAGAGGAAGATGGGTACAGACATTAGCTCAGGGCCAGTCTTCCTCAGCAAAAAGAGGAGGATTGGCAGCAGATGTTAGCTCAGGGCTAATCTTCCTCAAAAAAAAAAAAAAACCCACAATGAGATACCACCACATATCTATTAGAATAGCTAAAAACAAAAAGCAAACAAAGAAATCCCTGAAAATAACAAGTGCTGATGAGGATATGGAAAAGTTATAGATCTCACACGTTCTTAGTGAGAGTGCAAAGTGGTACAGCCACTTTGGGAAACAGTTTGACAATCTCTAATAAAATTAAACATACACTTAGTTTTTTAAAAGTCAAACATATACCTAACATAAGACTCAGCAATTCCACTTCTCAGGATTCATCCACATGAAAAGAAAACCTAAGACACGCACACAGATGTCTATGGTGGCTTTATTCACAATTCCTAAGAACTGGAAATAACCCAAATGTCCTTCAACTGGTGAAGAGATGAATTATGATACATTATACAATGGAAAAGTACTCAGCAATAAAAAGAAATGAACTACTGATACGCTCAATCACACGAATCTCTAATTCATTATGGTAAGGGAAAGAAGCCAGATTCAGAATGCCACATACTGTATGATCCCATTTATGTGACATTCTGGAACAGGCAAAACTATAGGGACGTGAAACAGATCACTAGTTGCCAGAGACTGGGGATGGGGGAAGGAGCTGACAACACAAAGGCACAGGAGAATTTTGGGGCATGACTGTGACAGTGGTTTCACAATTGCAAGTGTTTGTCAAAAATAATAGAACTGTACTCTAAAAGGAGTGAATTTTACTGTATGGTAATTATACTTCAATTAAATCTTGCTAAAATAAATCCATTTGATTTCATTTAATGGTGTTTTGGCAGGGAGAAAAAGTATGTATATGTGTTCAATCTGTAGTCTTTACCTGAAAACCATCCCAGACAAATTTTTAAAGTAGCTTTATTTATTTATGTATTTAAGGAAGATTCACCCTGAGTTAACATCTGCTGCCAATCCTACTCTTTTTGCTGAGGGAGATTGGCCCTGAGCTAACATCGGTGCCCATCTTCCTCTACTTTATATGTGGGACGCCTACCACAGCATGGCTTGTCAAGCAATGCTAGATCTGCTCCGGGGATCCGAACTGGCGAACCTGGGCAGTCCAAGCAGAGCGTGTGAGCGTAAGCACTACGCCACAGGGCCAGCCCTTAAGTAGCTTTGTAATTTCTATCGTGTTGTTTATTCATTCATTCATTCCTATGGGTTTTGCTATTAAAACCAAAGCTGTAATAAATATCTGCTCCTCACCTGTGCTCTCACTATGTGGGACACAGTTTTAAAATTGGGATGCCAGAGTCAAAGGGGGCTTCTCTTCATGAGTGAGTGAAAGCAGGAGTGAAGCTTCGAAGCCCCTAGGACCTGGAAGGAGTTAGTGCTGCTGCCCGAAATGAGCGGAGCTCTCCAGGTCACCACCCTCCCCCTAACCTCTTCCCTAGGCTGCCATCTTACCCTACTCAGGCTCAGAAGTCTTAGTGACGGCCGACAGTCAGTACCTTGCTGCAATTAGACTGACGTTCATAAAGCTTTAATAACGCCTGAATGGTACATAAAAACTTACATCAATATGACCACAGCAAGGAAAAACGAATGCAATGCACTAAAGGAAATGAAATGATCTAAAAGGCAGCATTTATCATTGTCTTTGGCAGCAGAAACATGAGTGATTATTTTCTCCTCTTTGAGTTTCTGTCTTTTTCTGTGTATTACAAGGATCAAGTTATTTTTCAAATCACAGAATAAATGAAAGGTTGATGGGAAACTTTACAATGGAGGCTTCAAGTTGTTACCAACGGAAGCCACAAATCAATATTGGCATCGCTAAGAATGAGACAACGTGACATCATGGGCCTTCTGGGGACATGCAATGTGAAGTACTTAGCATCGCATCTGAAACGTTATTATCCAAAAGGAAAGTTAAATGTGAATCTAATCAAACCTTTAGACCTCACTTTGTGTTCACAGGAAATATAGAGGATAAAGGAACAAGTTAAATACCATCACAAAGACACAATAAGACAAATCCGGAATATGGAACATTCTGCAGGATAACTGGCCTGGTTTCTTCAACAACTTAAGAGAACGAAGAAGAGCAAAGACAATTAAGAGATTTAAGAGACGTCATCAAATGCAATGTGTGGACCTTGACTGGGTCCAGATTCAAATCAATCGATTATAAAAAGACATTCATGGAACACTCATAAAATTTGAAAGTGAACCAGACGTTAGATGACATCCAAGACTTATCATTATTTTTTAGGCACAATAATGGCACTGTGGTTTTGAAGAAAAGGTCCATTTATTAGATGCATACTGAGATTTGTATGGTTGAAAAGCTGTGAGGTCTGGAGTTTAAAACAATGATAACAGAAAGAAAGGGATATGCTAGTGTGGCAAAAGTTTGATAATTGCTAATTCTGGGGGATGAAATTTATGGAGGTTTGTTGTATGTCCTCTCTACATTATGTGTTTTATATTTTCATAGTAAAAATTAAAACTTTATGCAATAGGTGGTTACATTATGAAGACTACAAATAGCAAGTTGGTATCTAGGGACAAAATTTCCAGGGACACCATCGCACGATGCAAAAATTGCTTATTCTCAAGTAGTCAGGTGGAAGAGCTCAAATAGTCCTAGCAGTGAAAACAAGAATAATGATGCCAGAGGAGCAATTTGGATCAAACAGTTTCATATAATGGGAGAGTGATAAAGCAATATGTCTAAACTAGTCGATAATATATTGTATTACTTTATGTAATGTCATTTTCAATATAAAAGTGTAGTAAGATGAACAACTTACAAGTTTTTAATAGTAACAAACAATGTGAGAGATGAAAGAACAAAAACTTTCATTTCTTGGGTGGTCCAATTCTTCCAGCACCAGGAAAACACGTCCCTAGGCCTAATTCTTTTCAAGATTCTTTTAAGGAATATTCTTAATCTTCATTATCCTTTATATTGCATTTTTGGTGCATATAAACAATACATGTGGCATATAGTTAGGACTTAAAGTGTAATGTCAAAATAAATGCCTATGAATCAAATATTCAAATTAAGAATCAAAACAATACCAATAACTGCCTCTCTCTGTGACCACTTTCCTGTTCAACTCCCTTGGTCTCCGCTGGAGTTTACCACTATCCTGAGTTGTGAGCTTACTATTTCTTTGTTAAAAATTTTGTTATCTTATGCTCATGTACTCTTAAGGTAATTTTAGTTGTGCTTCTTTTTGAGCTTCGTAACTCTTTTCAAGTCTCTTTGGGATCCTAGTCTATTGGGTACAGCAAGGCTGTCTCTGAGTTAATTTTCTCCGAGGTGAGGGTGACAGGGAAGAGTCTGGACCCTCAGTTCTTCTTGAGACTGGAAGCCGTAAGGCCACTGGAGCTAATTTCACCATCAGCATCAAATTTTTCCAACCTGGTTGGCAGGCTGGCCTGTGAGTTATCAGCACCCTGGACAGATCAGCGTCATCTCAACTGTCCGGCAGCGCTTCCTTTCCCTGAGATAAAAATAATCTCTCCTCCCTTCACCCTTCAGGATTTTGCAACACTATCCTAAATCATTAGTGTTCTCAACTCTAAATTAGGGACCTGTTGATTTTTCTGGTTCTGGATTTTTCCCCAGGATATGTACTGGGTCCAGGCTTGGAGTTAAGATGCTTGGGCTTTCCTTCTCCACCGGATGCTGGACGTGGACCCAGTTCTCACTGCTACCGCTTCACCACAAGTGGCAGAGAGAAGATAGCGGAAAGGGATAGTCATAGCCTAGCCTGGCCTCTTTCACTAACATATCAGAATCAGAGGAATAGACAGGAATATTATCTAGATCTGGATGTCTCACAGAGAATGTTCCGTTGGGTATCTCGAAGTCTCAGGAAGGTTTCTGTGCTGCAGATAATGGCAATTTTGAGCTCAGGCAGGAGATATTTGGTGCCATTGGATTATAGATTATCCCTGTCAGGTAATCAGAGGAGTGATCATCCTGGGATTTCTCTCTCTAACACAGGAAGCTGAATCAACTGCTAACTGGTTTAAGTGGCTTTGGCCTTAACCATTACCATGGGCTTTTCCTTGTTCTTCCTGTTGCTCAGTATTATGTCTGTGATATTCATTCATGTTGTTGTAAGTAGCAGTACTTTCTTTTTTCATTGCTCTGTTGTTCTGTTTTCCACTGTATAAACATTTCACAGTTTATTTATCCATTCTCCTCCTGATGGACATTTGGGATGTATCGAGTATTTTGGTAATAATGAACAATCAATGTTAGGAACATTCTTGTAACTCTTTTGGGGAACACATGCATTCATTCCTGTTGGGAATATGGCTAGGAGTGGAATCATTGGTCTTAGGGTATGTGTATTTTTAGCTTTAGTAGATATTGACAATTTTCCAAGTGGTTGTACCAATTTACACTCTCACCAGCAACGGATGAGAGATCTATTGCTCTATATACTTTCTAACGCTTCATATTATCAGTCTTTTTAATTTTAGCCTTCAGACAGAAATAAATTTTGAGAATTAAGAAAGGGGTATGCTAACAGTTATTGGGTTAATGAAAATAATTATGAGTGAACAACACATACAACTACGTACTGATATCCTTGGAAATGCGGATTAAATGGGTAATTTTCTCGGGATACAAATGACCAAAATCCACTGGAGAAGAAAGAATAACCATTGTCACTTTAATATTGAAAAAAACAAAAATTATTATCAAGTATAACAAAACATAGATATTTGAGTGAGTCTGTTTTGGTTAAAAGGTTCTGGAAGTGAGTGAAGGTTGGTAAGGACTGGAGAGGAGAATGGATGACGCAGTTGCTCAAATGCAAATAGACTCTGAACTATTGCTGAAGACTTTGACATAATCTCATATCTATGAAAGTCCTTGTCCATCCATAGCTGGGGAATTTGCCCCCCAACCCCGGCGTTCTCCTGCCCATGTGCAGGAGCAGACCGTGGGAAGATCCAAGGTTGGAGACCAGCAGAAAGGAGAGAGGTACAAGGAGGCAGGAGGTTCCGTGGAGAGGCTGGTCCAGTCGGTGAACATGGAGTCCAGGGGCAGCGAGGGAAGCAAGGTGTGGATGGGGCGGGTGGACTAGAGAGCTCTCCAAAGGCAGTGCCAGCGGCCTGTCTCAGTCTGTTTGGGCTGCCATAACAGAATGCCATAGACTGGGTGGCTTATAAACAACAGAAATTTATTTCTCACATTTCTGGAGGCCAAGAAGTCCAGGATCAAGGCAACACAAATTTGGCGAGACCCTGCTTCCTGGTTCATAGATGGCTGCCTTCTCACTGTGTCCTCACATGGCAGAAAAGGCCAGGGAACTTGCTGGGGTCTCTTCTATAAGGGCACTAATCCCATTCACGAGGGCTCCACCCTCACAACCTAATGATCTCCCAAAGGCCCCACCTCTGGATAATACCATCACCTTGGGGGTTACGTTTCAACACATGAATGTTGGGGGACGCAACATCGTCTCTAGCACCAGTCCCATGAATGCCATCTTTCCCCTGAACTAGTGCAGTTTGCTCTTTGCTGCTCTCCCCAAAACATCCGTGGCTCCCCTCCTTTCCATTCTGCTCACAAAACCCGCAGTGTTCAAAATGCAATTCTAATAATGGTTGGCATTGTTGTTTAGCTTACCTGATACTGGACTCGGGTTGCCAGTGCCTGGAATCTACTTCCTTTGGGGTACACTACCTTACCGTTTGATTTGGCTTTATAATGAGCATGTATTTATTTATTTGTGTGAAGGGGAGGAAACTGCTGTTGTTTGCCTGATATGCCATTCCCCACCGTGTACACACCTCAGTGTTTGAACATACACGTGTATTTATACACGGACGCACACATTGAACAAGGCAGGGCCACGAGCACCAAACGACTAATGGGGGGACCCCCGGGAGTGGGAGAGAATGTGGGGGCAGGATGTATATTATGTCTTATGTCTTTTATCCTTCTCTTTTTGTTTGAATATTTTTCTAGGAGTGTGTATCACTTTCAGCATAAAAATAAACTGAGATAAAATGTTCCTGCCCTTCAGCCAGTGGCCATCAACCCAGGTTGTGCACGAGAATCACCGAGGAGCCTTTTCAAACCAGCAAGGCCCTGGCTCCGCCCAGACCACCCTGGTGCGGTCTTTCGTAAAGCTTCTTGGAGCAACGCAATGTGCAGCCAGCCTTGAAACCCACTGCATTAGATCCATTTTTTTTAGTAATTTAGCCTAAAAAATCAAACGTGGACAAAGATTCAAACATTTTCATGGCTGTGTTATTGCGATATATTTTCAAGGTTCTAAATCTGAACTTCCTATTCTTCAATGGAATATTATGCATACTTTGAAAATCACATTTTTGAAGACTGTGATATGGGAATGTGGTCCTGATGTAGGATCCAAAACTATATATGGTGTGATCACATAATCTTTATGGAAGAAAAAGTTACTAATTGAAGGACAGTCCCTGGGATATGGGATTCTGGGCTATTTTAACTTTTTCTTCATTTTCTTTTTTTGTTATTTTCTAATTGTCCAACAATGAACACGCATTATTTTTCCTTTTTTTTTTTCCCCCTAAGGAAGATTAGCCCTGAGCTAACATCCATTACTAATTCTTTTTTTTGCTTGAGGAAGATTAACTGTGAGCTAACATCAGTACCAATCTTCCTCCACTTGATATACGGGTCGCTGCCTCCACATGGCTGATGAATGGTGTAGGTCGGCCCCCAGGATCTGAACCCGGAAACCTGGGCCGCCTAAGCTGAGCGCGCCGAACCTAACCACCCGCCTGCGGACCGACCGCCCAACAAGCATTATTTTTAACAGGGACGGGGAGGGGGTAAAAAAAATACTTGTGCTGTGTTGTTGTTTTAAAGAAATGCAAGGAAAATTGACAACCTGCAAAGAGAATCACCGCCTCCTCTCCATGACATGGGGCCTAAATTATTCTGCTTCCCCGCGTCCCTGCCTCTACACCTCTTGTCTTCATCCCTTATTGCTCTTCTGGCCCATGCTGCCCCTTGTCTGTCCTCCTGTCGGTCAAGACATACTTTTCCGGAAGTTCATTCCCGGGACACACCCCACACCCGTTGAGATGGAGGGGGCGAATGGACGAGCTGTTGGGGGAGGCCGTCCAAGATTGGGGCGCCCTGGGCCTGCCCTCTCTGCGGAGGGCGGGCTGCAGGCTGGAGGGCTCGGTCCGGGTGCAGCAGCGCCAAGGTGCGCGTGTTGGAGGAGGGGCCCCGAACTGGTGTGCGCGGAGGGAGAGCGCGGAGACACGGGCCGAGCTCACGCGCTGCAGACAGAGGCGACCCACAGAGGACGCGGCGCTGGGTCCCTCCCGCCCGGCCGAGGCCCCGCGCTCGGGCGTCTCTGGTCCTCGGGCTCCGCCCCGCGGCCGCCGGGCCAGCTGCACCCGAGCCGCTGCCTGGATGGAGCGGCTCTGCCCGCGATGCTCCTGCGAAGCTGGCTGTCCACACGCGCCTGGCCCCCTCCCACCCCGGGCCACCCCGAGTCGGTGCCAGAGCGCGCGCTGAAGGTGATGCCTGGGGCCGGTGCCCGTTTCTGCCCCCTCAGCCTTCATCTTTGCCAGCCTGGGACTTGCTGCCCTTGCAGGACTTTCTGTCCCCTTTTAGCCAGGTTTCTCTCTGGGTGTGAGGTGGGTGGGGCAGGAACTCCCCACAGCCCCAGGCTCCTTAATTGGGGCGGAGGATCCGTCAACTACCGTGAGGATGCTGTGTTCTCTCTCAGGGACTGATGGTGAAGGGGACCGCAGTCATGAAGGGTGCTGCCCACTCCCCCTTGACCGGTGCCTGAGCCCCCACCGTTTGGGGGAGATACTTTGTATCCTTTTCTTGGCAAAAGTATTGGGAAACTTAAGGCACCAGCTGGCGTCTGCACACGTGCAGGGGAACTCTGCTTCCCTCTCCCTCAGGGAGGATGTCCCGCTGCAGTGGGAGGCCCCAGGTATGGGGGCAGCAAAGCCCCTGGTGACTCTGGTCCAGGTCATTGAAGCCACCCTTGTCTGGTGCTCCACTGCTTGGACGATGCTCAGTCCCACCATCTGCTTTGACAAAGGAGAGAAACCTGTAAGGGAGCTGGGGCTTTAGCATTACAACCACTCTGCAGGGGTGGCAAAGGAGGAAGAGAATAAATGGTAGAGCCAGACCCGGAACTCAGATCTTTTGGCTCTTAGTCCATTGCTCTTCCCTGCCCGCCCACCTCGCAGGTGGTGGAAGGGGAGTTTGCTGACCTCTGATGGCCTAATTTGGAGGACAGAGGCTGCCCTGGGCCTGGAATATTGTGCTAAGTGGTGGGGAAGGGAGGGAGGGCTAGTGTGCCCCGCCCTCCCCACCTCCCCACCTCCCCACCTCCCCACCTCCCCACCTCCCACCTTCTCTAGCTCTCTCCTGCGATGACTTCCCACATCAAACAAGACTTCTCTGCTAAACGGACACGGGCCTAGCTCCCTTCCCACCGCCAATCTCATCCCTCCCAGGAGGGCACAGTGGATCCCACCCGCTACCCCACTCACACCCTTCAGAAGCACCACACAAGGAATCGTCTCAGGCCCACCTCTAACATTTGGAGGGCCCAGGACAGGAGTACAAACACAGGCCCATGTGTCATATGTTAAATACTTAAGCGTTACAAACCAAACCAACGACTTAGATAAAAATATGTTCTATCTTCCAACCTTGACAAAATATAACTTCGCTATGACCTGAAAGGCCAGGTTTGAATTTTGAATTCTCAGACTCCTCTGAGTTCCTCTCCAGGGTAAGCAGACGTGGCCCTAGGCCAGTGGCTGACCCCAAGTCTGTCATGCATTGGGAGGGGGTACACCCACCGGCAGGCACAGTCAACCCTCGACAGGCTGTACCTGGGAAAGATACCTGCACTGTGGTCGAGAAGCCAACTGGTCAGGAACTCCAGGGGCCCAGGTACCGGGAGTGTCATCTGTGAGGGGTCGGGTACCACAGTCCTCCGCCTCACTGATTCTAGCCCCATGGGGAGGGGCGCTGTCAGAGGAAAGCCAGGGCCCAACCTTCTCAAGCAGGGGCCCTGGCAGGGGCACCTCTTGTCTGGACCTAACGGGAGGTCCTCTTCCTACTCTCCACTGTTTGGAAGTTCAGAGTTAGGGCACAAGACTAAATTCAAGGTTCCAGCCCAGTGTGTGATGGCTCTGGGGCTACCGAAGAAGAATCTTAGTGGAAACTTAGGAGAGAGTTCTCTTATGAGGGTTCCATGGGGGTGGGGGTGGGGGTCCTGGACCAGTTGTCCTGGGGGGCTGTTCCCTGGCAGTGAAGAGGCACCAGTAAAGGGGACCTCATTGTCCTCCCCCAGACTGTTTCTGGGAGTGGTTGAGGACACCTGGGTCTCCCAGAGAAGGGGCTTCCTGACCCAGTGAGTGTTCTCTGAGAGCGAAGGTGGGCAGAGCTTGAGTGTACTGGGAATCTGCAGCAATGTGGGCTGGTAGAGTGCCTGCCACTGTCGTTTGTCACTGCCAAGCTGGGCCCCAGCCACTGCCAGATTCGTGGGGTCCTGATGCTCTGAGCAGACAGCGGGCGCAACCACCTGCCAGGTGGGCTCAGGATGCGCCTGAGTTGGTCCTTTCAAGAGCCACAGGCGCCCTCTCGAGGATGCTTGAAGAATCTCACCACCTCAGTCCTGGATACACAGACTCTGAAGCTGACTGTCATCTTGATTCTCTCTCCTGCTGCTCCTGCCCCAATCCTTCCAATTTCTTCTTCCACCCACACCCTTCCCACAGCCCAGCCCAGCCCAGCCCACCCATCACTTTGAGAGGCCTCTCCTGTTAGGAACCAGCGAGGCCCAGCATCCCCAGGGTCCTGGCAACACAAGGCAGAATGCCATCGGTTTGGACTTACCCAGATGAAACTACCCCCTCCACATACATTAGGGCCTGGAAACATCTTTCAGTGACCTGAGGATTTTGTACTGTGTGATGAGATATGTTAATGAGACACAGGTAGCACTCTAGAACCCCCACTCCCAGGGCTAAGCTCCCTCAGCCCCTGGGGCACCTCGCCCCAGAGCCGCATGCTGAGCTGATGCTGGTCTGTTGGAGATCTCAAGAGCTCTCAGTGACCCTCTCTGCATTGGCTCTTAGGGGACAGGTGTGGCAAGAATCGGGGTGGATCTGTCCTACACCTTTAGGCCAGGTGGTCCGGTTACGTGTCTGTACCAGGAATAGGTCATTGGTTGAGCAAGCCTCGGCCCAGACCAGCCTGTGAGGGTCCCTCTGAAGTCTATGCTGCCCTCCCTGACCACCTAAGGGGCACAGAGATGGGTCCCAGGGGGAAGGTGCTAAGTCCCACCTCCTTTTCTGCCCGTGCTGAAACAAGAGAGTCTTTAAAAGAGGAAGCCACTTGTTCAGTGAGTCCTTTCCAGGAAGGGGGCATCTTTAAGCTAATGATCCAGCCGCAAGTGTCCCCCCTGAACATTCCCTAAAGAAGTTGGACAGGGCCAGAGGCTGTAACCCCTGATCTCTAAGGTGCCCATGGAGAACTGGGACCAGAATAGGACAGCCTAGGAAAGGAGATCCAGGGGCCCTTCTAGGACAGATGGAAACCAGCAGACTCAAGGTCAGACAGCAACGCCTTTGCCTCCTCAGCAGGCATCAGCCAGGAACTGCGGGTACCCCTCCCCACTGCCCCCACTGCTTGCCTTCTCTGCTTGCAGCAGAGCAGTGGGAAGCCCCACTCACATCCACCTCGGCTACCTGCCATCCGGGGGAACAGGGAGGCAAGTGCTGGCCTGTCAGCCTCCTTCCACCCTGAATACCCACTCCAGCTTCAGGAGGATCGGGACCTCCCTGACCTCAGGGAGGGGCCATGAAGTGCCCTGTGAGAACTGCAGAACTCAGCAGTAAGGCCTCCAATCAGCCCCCTGCACCAGACACCAGCCCAGCTTCCAGCAGCACAAGGCCGTGTCCCAAGGATATCCTGAGGATGACCCAGCCCCTCTTTAAAATGCCGGCAGGAGGGGCCGGCACCATGGTCGAGTGGTTAATTCACATGCTCCGCTTCGGTGGCCCAGGGTTTCACCGGTTCAGATCCTGGGCTCAGACATGGCACTGCTCGTCAGGCCACGTTGAGGCGGTGTCCCACGTGCCACAACTAGAAGGACCCACAACTAAAGTATGCAACTATGTACTGGGAGGATTTGGAGAGAAAAAGCAGGAGAAAAAAAAAAAGAAGAAGATTGGCAACAGTTGTTAGCTCAGGTGCCAATCTTTAAAAAAAAATAAAATAAAATAATATGCCTGCCTGAGAAGGCTCGATGCTGCCACGAGAGCGTACTGTGGTTCTAGCCAACACCCAACAAGAGACCCCCCCCCCCCCCCCACTTCCCCTTCTTAGAGCATTTTCCAAAAAGGGCTCACAATTATGACTCCTTCCTCTGTCCCTTTGAGGTCTACATGCCTCTCCTACAACTCAGGACTGTCTTTCTCAAGGACCTGAAAGCCGCTCCTTTGAAATATCATCATCGAGAGGGATAGAGCTGTCTCCCAGCTCTGTGGGAGGAGAGAATCCTGACTTTGATAACTGCCGTGGAGCAGGCACCCCTGGCCTAATCACAGTTACACTGAGCAACCCTTGCTAATCTTTCACTTCTCTGACTCTACTGGAGCCCCGCCCGGCCCCTTCCCACTCCCTCATTCTCCCTTTAAACGCCCAGTCACCTCTGCACAAATCAGAATGGAGCTCAGCTCTTCCCTATTGTCAGCAGTCACTGAATGAAATCTGTTTTCGCCACTTCAACTAGTGTCTGTGTTTATCTTTGACAGCTGGCTCCTCAACTGGTTCAGCCTCTTTCCTATGTCTGGTTTCTTACAAATACATATGCACACACCCCCCAAACCACCCTTTATTCAGAAGATTCAGGGAATTGGGAGGTTATAAGTATTTTCAGCTGGTTTTTTCCCCTGGCAACACAGGCATCTCCATCAGCCATTCAACAGCTAAATTTAAATGACAACTTTTAGCTCTTTCTGGGTAGAGTGGTTTGGGGTTGGTAAGTTCAAGGCAGTGAGGTGAAGACTGACCCTCTTGCTCATCTCCCTCTTCCTTGGCCACCATTGTTGGGCCCAGGTGTTTCCTGTGCTGTTCAAGCTCTGACCTTCTTCACTCATCCAGAGAAGTAGGTCCCTGGCTTTACAAACTGGTGTGTTCCGCCTTGCACCTCACCCAAGCTGAGTCAAGATGTAGGGCCCTAAAGCCCACATCCCTCCTCTTTGCCCCAGGACCACCAGATCCTCCAGCAAAGGCCAGGGTCCGGTCTGTCCTGGGCTGCCCCAGAGCCTAGTGGTGAGCCGTCCTGTGTGTCATCAGACTAGACCGAGATAGACATGAGAACAGGGCTCACCATTCCTTCCTCAGACCAGACTTGAGCACCCTCCACCCATCTTCCTATGTCTGAGAGGTGGCCGCCACCCTCTGCACCCACAGCTGCTTTGGGCCCTTCATACTCTGTCCACAGAGCCCAGCCTGGGGCCCGAGCTCCAGGATCCCCTCAGCCTGGCCAGAGTGCCCCGTCAGCAGTGACCCACCAAACCCTGGCCGAATGGAGGGTTTCTAAGAAGACGATAGTCCTCCAGCAGGGAATGCCCCAGCAAGAGCCAAACCAATTTGACCATTTTCCCAACAGTGAGTCAGTGCCTGGGCTGGGAGAGGATGCTGGGCTAGACAGCACAAGCCAGAGGGCTTGGTTCCCATGGGCAGAAGAGTTGCTGGTCTTGTCTCCATTTGAAAAATAACTTTGGGTTTGGTCTATTTGAAACTCTAGTTCTTAAACTACGTGGAAGTTGAACACAGGCTGGTCAGTTGGGCTCTACATTGCTCTGAGTGGAACAGGTGGGGAGGAGGGCAGTGCACCTGTTTTAAAAGGATCCTGAATATGCACAGCCTCTGGCTTTTTTTGGAGTGGGCTGAGGTTATTTCTGCTACATGCTGTCAGGACAAGCGTGTTTGTTGTAACTTCAACACTCTCCATAAATAAGGTGTGGGAATGTTGACCACCACCCCTCCCGCAGGGCTGGGGGAGTGCGAAGAAGAAAAGGACTCGGATTGGAAGGGCTGCCATAGCTCAGGGGCCCCCAGAGGAAGCATGACTTCCTCTAGGGACATCTCTCAAGCCAGGGCAGGGCCTGGGGCCTGTTGTTGCAGTGGAGTCGGGTGGGGGGCTAAGAGACAACTAATGAAATCAGGAGCCTGGGACACTTCACACACGTTCCTGTAAGATACGCAAGAATCAAATGAGGGAATGAAAGCTCTGAACAGAGAGGTAAGGCCCTTGACCAAGATCACACGGATCTGGAATAACAGAGCTGGGATCTGAACTCAGCCTCGGTGGCGGGGGAGCAGGAGAAACTGGAGCTTGCCCTGCTCTCCTGTCCCCTCCTCCTTCTCACCTTTCTTGAACGCTGCTCGCTAACTGAGGGGGGGCGGAGGGTGGCAATGCAAGGGAGAACAGATCTGACAGAGGACGCTGGGGTGTCAGCCCTCCACGCCAGAAGGGGACAGGGACCACACATTGTTTTCTGCCTGGTTGGAGTTTGGATTTTTCCTCTAGGCACTCAGAAACAATGGACGTATTTGAAGAGGCATGAGGTGCCATATTTCTCTTTGAAAATATTCCCTGAAAGCCAGCATTCAGATGGAAGTGATGGAGGCTTTGAGACTACTGGAATAGTCCAGGCAAGGGTGTATGAGGGCCCAGCCTGGGCCAGGTGCAATCAACAGCAGGGGCCAGAGCTGAGAGGTACCTGAAGCACAACTGACAGGATGGGAGGACTATGGGAGAGAGCTGACATTGGATTCTGAGCCCAGGTGAGTGGGTGGCTACAGGCCTTCAGAGCTTGAGCACACGTGTTTTTAAATGAATGGTCACGGGCCAAAGTTTGAGACAGTCTTTATTGGAGCTTGGAATGTCATAGCGATTCACCTTAATCAGAGGCAGACTGTGAAAATGAGCAGCAATGGTGGCAGACACCCAGCAGGGGAGACGTCGGGCTACATTAGGAATGCTGCTCGCCTGCAAGCAGTACACGGGTACACACACACACACACCACACTCTTCTAACACAAGCTTACACTCTCAACATGCTCACGCACTGCCAGTGGGTCTGAGGCCGGGCATCCTGCCGGCTCTGTCTGTCCCCTGCCTCTTGGAGAGGCCTCATCTGCTCTGGGGGGACCCTCTGAGTTGAGACTGAAGGAAACCACTTGAGGACCAGGGACAAAGGAGCTCGAAGCTGCAGGCGCTTTGTGGTTTGGGAGGAGGGGATCCAGGAGGACGGGAGAGATTGCCAGAGACCAAGCACAGGGCGCCCCACTGGGCCAGGGCACAGGGAAGAAGATGCCGGAGAAGGGTTCCAGAGGGACAGGGTGGGAAAAAAGGCCATCTCCTCTCCCTCACTCACTCCAACCACACAGCTGGGGCCAGAGCCCTGCGCACAGGAAGCCTGGGGGCATCAAGGGGTCCCCTGTGTCCTAGAAGGCACTGAAATGGGGAACAGATCCTGGAAAGCCTGGAGTCTCCCCCAAGTACCCAGGGGACAGGGAGGGGGATGACAGAGCAAGAAGGGTCTTACATGCTGGTTGTCCGGGGCAACAAAACTGGGGAAGCACGAATCCTGACTCCCACCTCAAATACAGGGAGGGCGATGGGCTGAGATGCAGCCCCTCTGGCCAGCAGAGGGGAACGGCCAGAGCCAGGGGGCCCCTTTGGTCTCTAGGGCGGTGAGTCGGGGAGCCTGTCTTTGCCCATGTGTCCGTGGTGGGGGTGGAGGCAGGAGGGAGGAAGCAGAGCCTCCTGCCCCCAGGGCCAGGGCTACCAGAGCACAGCCCCGTCCAGGTTCCCGTAGCCTGGCTCGGCCCGAAGCCGCCAGTATGTGTTGTTCGTCACCCACCACTCCTTCCCACTGCTGTCCGTCTGCCGCCTGGGGGAAGAGCGAGAATTAAGGCTGGGGTCCCGAGACGCTGCCTCCCACTGCTGGCCCCACTCAAAGCAGGAAGGAACTAGAGGGGACGAGGAGGGGAGCCTGGACGGCAGAGACCCAGGGCGAGGGCAGAGGCACCTGAAGAAGCGAGCCTGATGGATGATATTGTTCTCCTCCATCACTCTGCGCCTGTCTCGCTGGAGCTGCTCGATCCTTCTCTTCTGGGCCTCAGCGGCCTGTATGTTCCCCTCTTCCAGGTACCTGAGCATCCAGACTATAGTCAGGGAAACTGAATTTGAGGGACCCCCAAATCCAAGGCCTCTGTCCTCTGCCCAGCTCTGCTCCCAAACAGGCCTCATCTCCCTGAGGCAACTCAAGGAAGACAGACCCAGGCCCAGCTGTGTGTGGAAACCCCAAGGAGGAGGGAGGAGCCTGGGGACACTAGGGCCACAGCTGCCGGGCACTGACCTCTGGTCCGGCCGGAGCCGCGTGTCCGTGGAAGGCAGCGACCGTTTCAGCTCTGCCGTCAGCTCATTCAGCTCCAGGGCAAACTGAGTGAAGCCGAAGTTCCGCTCGTGGTCTGGGGGCATCGAGTCTGTGGGGAAGGTGAGAGGCTGGGGCAGGTGGACTGTGCCAGAGCTGCCCTCCCCCTGCCCGGCCCTCCCCAACCACCCCACTTACTGGGTTTCCAGATGCACTGACTGCTGGGCGGGGGTCCCCGGTATAGCCCCTCGTGCCACTTCCCGAAGAGGCGGTGGAGGACACGGCCGCTCCGGCTGAACACAGCACCCTGCACCTCATGCACGTTGGAGCTCCAGTACTTGGCCTGGGGTGGGGTCGGGGCAGGAGGCTTAGGGAGGTGTCCCCTCCCCTTCCCCAGGGTGAACCGCTGGGGGCAGCCAGGCGGGCCAAGGTGTGTGCCCACCTTGCAGAAGGTGATCTTGCAGTGGCAGGAGCTGTCCTGCGTGTTCCGGATGAGCACCTCCCCATAATGCTCGATCCAGCGCTGGCCACTCAGGATGTTGTGAATACAGGACGTCACCTTGTTCCACTCAAAGTGGTCCCCAAACCTGAGAGAGACAGTACGGGAGGGCAGTTGGCCGGCCCTGGGGTACAAGTGCCACCCTGAGCCAAGGAGTGCCTGTCTGGCTGAAGCAGGTCACGTGGGTGTGTGGAAGGAAGGCCGGCGTCCTGGTCCTGGCTCTGCCATGAAGGATGAGTGATTCATAAAGCAGAGCAGCCTTCACAGAAAGTATTCCATTAACACGCCTCCACTCACAGATAAAGCTCCTGAGTGCCTAAGTCACGGGCGTGAGACCACAGACGGGGCCCCACGGCTCTGTTGCCATATATCATTCTGCTTACGCCCCACTTCTATCGGGTATTCCTTATTCCTCTCGTTTTATAGAAGGGCACGTTCAAGGCTCTGAGGCATCTTTTTGTTGCTTGCATAACTATTCAGTGACAGAACCAAGACTCGCACCCAGGACTTCTGATCCTGAAGTCTGGGATCTCCACACAGAACTTTACGAACCCCTGGACCGTGCTGGCCATGTAGGCCCCTCTAAGGTCCTCTTTGTCTCTGGCTGCAGTCCCCACCTCTAAAATGAGCTAGATGATGTGTTTCATGGGTAGTTTGTGACCAGCCCTGAGTTCACTTTAGGTTTCGGTGGTGGGGGTGGGTAGGTGGGGGGGGGTGTGGATGGGTGTGTGTGCGTGTGCTGGCTTGAAGTCTCAAATGCGTTTCTTACTGTGAGTCATGGTCAAAAAAGTGTGAAAGCCACCACATCAGATGACCTCAATGAGCCCTCCCAGCTCTGCCATTCCAAGATTTTTCACCTTTCTTTATTGGCAACCGCTGTAAATATAGGTGTAAAATGTACAGACACTGCCCCACCACAAGCAGCTTCAGGCCAGACCTTTCTGCCCTGTCCCTGCCACCTCCCCATCCCAGCCTGGAGGACAGCCTGGGGGCTGGGCCTAGCTGCACAGCACTTAGGAATACTCACCTGGGCAGGCTGACATTGACTGTCCCCACAGGCACAATCTCCAGGGATTTGCCCCAGAACTTGTTCTTCCACTTCATGTCTGGAGTTGGGGTCGGGGAGGGAGAGGAACACACAGATAAGACCAGAGTGTGTTTCCGCCCCTCTCCATCTGCCCTTCACCCCCAGGCCCCCCTCACCTTGCCAGAAGATGAAGTTCTCAGACTCCGCATGGCACGCTGAGATGGGGGGGTGATGGGAGACCTGGATGAGCAAGGAAGTTCTCTTGAGCCTGCTGCTGAGGACCGCGAGGTCTGCTCCTGACCCCACGGCCCCCCAAACTCCCTTACCCCCACGCCAGTTCTCCTGCAAACCAGAAGACCAGTTAGTTCCAGGTCTCTTGTCCCTGTTGTCTGGCCACCACCTAAATTCCATCATCCTCTCTTTTCCCATAAGGCCCCTATGTCCTCCCTTTTTACTCACTCCCCTCTAGGGTCCTCCTTGCCAGTGCTGTCTATGGTGTCCTCCAGAACCACTGCTCAAGCCTACAAAGTCCCCCAGCAGTGACAGGTGGGGCCTCCCCGCACGGCCTGCCTGGAAGCCGGCCCTCCCCTGTGGACTCTCTTCCCTCGCCATCTTCTCCCCAAAGATGACCGTCACCCTGCACCCTCCACACTACACCCTTGGAAAACCCCTTGGAAAACCTGGAACCTTGAACTCTGGTATCCCACAGCCTGCCTGCCTGCCTGGCCTCTCCCCATCCCCTGCTGAGACTGCCAGGTCCCTGGCTGCTCTGTTTTGTCATGGCCTGTCAGCCCCAGCTTCACCCCCTTCCCGCCCAGCTGAGGCTGCTCCCTCACTTCCGCCCCTCTCACCCAGCACCCTCCACAACCTCGTGCCACCACTCGCCACAACTCCCAGCACCGGCTCCCTGCTCTTTAGACCCCCACCCTGTCTCGAAACACAGACACAGCTAGGGAACTTCTAATCCTACAGCATGTCTACATCTGGGCCCTGAGCATCACCCACAACCCTCCTGAGGGCCTACACCCAAGCCATCCCCTTCAGATCACATTCACCCCCACAATCCGAGGGAGAACAGAGGGCAGGAGAAGGCAACCCCTTCCATCCCAGCCTCACGCCCGTACGGGCTCCCACCCGGGCCACTCCCAGGCCCGCGCCCCTCTCCTGCTCCACACTGTGGCCCACCGCCCCTGCAGGCCCCTGCTTCTCCCATTCCCCCTCTCTCTGCACCCCGGTCTTCCCCTCTATATTTCTCTTTCTCCCTGAATAGAAACATCTCCTGTTCCTTCCATCTTAAAAAAGAGTCAACCTTCCCCTTCCGGACGTGCACGTCTTTGCTCGCGTATGCCTGAGGCAGACACTGGCAGTGGTGGTCCCCTCCGAGGGGCGGGGTGCGAGGGAGACCCCTTTCCTACTGTACACAATATTGTACCAGGAGAACTTTTCACCACGTCTTCAAAACATTTAAAATCTAAACAAACAAAAAAGTTGCCTCAACCCTTCATCCCCTCCTCTGGCTGCCACTCTCTCTGCCTCCTCTTTCCCTCATGGTAAACTCCTGCATTTTGATCTGTGTCATTGTTTTTTACTTCCATGTTATTCCACACCCACTGTAATCCAGCCTTGGCCCCCAGCCTTTCTCTGAAACCTCCCTCACTCAGGAAGCCAATGACACCCTCCCGAGTCCCGTGGACCATCCACCCTCCTCCTGCTCCACCTCGGAGCTCCTCCACCTTCCCTGCTGCCCTTGAGCCCAGACCCTCCCCCAGGAGCACTCTGGGACTTCACCCCCATCAAAGCTGGTGACTCCGCGATTTGTGAGCCCTGCCCAGTGCTCTCCAAGGAACTCCAGGCCCACATGCCCCAGGGCCTACTGGGCCCTCCCTTTGAAGCCTAGCCCTCACGGACAGGGAGTCTCCCCAGTTCAGTGGGCTTCCTCACATGTTCTTCATCCTGTTAAGTGGCACCACCGCACACTCACTGAATCCCCCAATCCAGGAATTCAAGGCCACCCCAGACTTCTCTCTCGCATCGACCACCTCCCCTAGTCCTTACTTGTAAGAACATGCTGCTGACCACTGAGTCTTGTCAAGGGCAACCCACAAATAGCTCTTGAATCCAACCTCCATCAGTCCAGCTGCCACGGCCTACCTGCAGGTCCTCACCAGCTCTTAGGGAGATGAATGAAATGCCTCTAATGGCATCTCTGACCTGTCCGCACACCACTGCCTGGGTCTTCTTTATAAAGTGCAATTCGAGCACGTCACTCTCCTGCTTAAACCATCCAATAACTCCCCAGGATTTAAAAAGAAACAAACAAAACGCTCCTTACCTTCACCTGCAGGGCCTTGTCTTCCAGTCCCATCTCAAACTCTTCCCAAACATGCTCCATCCATCCTTTACACTGCCTGAAACATCCCATTCTCCCTGCCCCTTTGTACTCCTGCGAACTCCAATTCATCCTTGAAGACTCAGCTCAAGATCGCCCCCTAGAGCTTGCCTTTCCAGGGGGAGCTGAATAACCTAGCAGCGTCCACGATCCCAGCTCTAGAACCTGGCACAGTGACTCCTATGGTTCAAGTCTGTGTCCCACTCTAAGCTCCTGTACTAAGCGGGGTAGCTCCTTCAAGTAGAGTGCTCTACACCTCCACATGTGGCACAGTGCCTGGCACAGAGCTAGCTGCCCCCTGCTCTCTCTCCATGCCCCGCCCCAGCCACCACGAGGCCAGGGCTCACCTGCTCACTGATGAAGCGGAAGCCCCGGTCAGGACGCTCACACTCATAGGTCTCCCCCAGGACAGGGTTGAAGGGCTTGCAGCCCGCCCGGTGGTACGTGGAGGAGTAGGCAGAGACAGCAAAGGCTGCGATGTACACCTGTGGGAGGAAGGCCAGGAAGATGCTGCTCGAGGGATCAGAGAAAGAGATGCCACCCCACCGCAAGGAAGGACTAGGGTGCTGGGGTGGAATTTCAGCAGCAAGGAAGAACCCAGCCAGGATTTTCTGGAAGACAGGGGCCCAGGGGAGGAAGTGGTAGCCTGGGGCTGGCCCAGGGGTAGGTGGGGCCGGTACCATGCGCTCGCAGGGGTCGGTTATGCGGCTGGCCTGGTCCAGGAGGCTGCTGTACTCGAGCTCCTCGCAGAGCCGCTGCAGGGTGTTGAGCGGCTCGTTGAGCTGCACGGGCATCGACACCTTTGACAGGTCCTTGCCAATGTTGTTACGCAGTATGTTCCACAGGCTAACGTCAGCCCCAGGCCCGCTGGCCGCTGGCAGGCAGCGGCGGCGGGGTGGCCCTGCAGCTCTCCCTGGAACACACCCCCCTGGGGCCCACCCAGCCGTGTCACTCTCCCTCTGGGCACTGGCATCCAGACACGCAGGGCCATGGCTCGGCTGGCTCCCACGCTCCTGAAGCATCTTAGATCCCTCATTCCCAAGCTCCAGTCTCCACTCGCGTGGGGCAGGGCGGCTGGGGATCTAATTCTTGACGAGCTCCTGGGGGGACGGAGGTGGGCAGCAGGGCTGAGAACCACTCAGAGAGGATGCTTCCCACCGCAAGAAACCCTGCACCCCTGAACCGTCCCCGAGTCCCCGCCCTTCCCTTCTGTTCCTTTCACAAACACAGAAACCAACGTCAGGATGCAGATTATTCAGCTCATTTTACAGATGAGGATAGGCTCCAAGATGCAACATGACGTGTCCAAAGCCACCGTGCTAACGAGTGGCAAAGTGGACCTTCTGCCTCTCTATCAGGCCCTATGTGAGCCTTCTCAGAAGACTGGAACCGAGGCGGGCCCCCCAGGCCTGAGCCTGACCCATCCCTGGAGCCACTCCTGGAGCATTCTGTAGCTCACGGATTCACCTTCCTCACCTCCTGGGGTGACCTTTGGAGTCAGCATCCAAAGCTGTGAGCCCACCAGTCACCACAAGGGACTGCTTCCCTGCGGGGCCTGGGTCATGGACAAACCCCATTTCTCCGCCCACCTCTAGCCCCACCCGGCCCACAAACCCACCTTTCTGACAGCGTTCAGCAAGCCTGAGGTCCAGCACCTCCTCGGACAGGCTGGTGGTGACTTCACTGGTGCACGACTCCTCCTCCTCTGAGCCCTGAGCCGGGACAGATGACAGGCCGGGCAGACTGGGCCTCCCCGGGCAGCCAGGCAGTGCCCAGGGCCTGGCAAGAATCTGCCCAGTTAGCCCTTTGGTGGGAAGGGGAAGAGAATGTATTTGGGGTTCTGAGCCCTAAGACACTGCCCCAGGAGGGCTGGTGTCACAGAGTGTGCCCTGCCACCTTGGGAGGGGGAGAGCCTGGCCCTACGGCTCAGGGACTCGGCGGGACACAAAGGGAAGGGAGGTTGGGAATTACCAAGACTCAGGGTCTGGAGAGTAGGGGGCAAGGGAACACCGAGGCTGAAATGGGGTCACAGGAAGATGACTGGGGTGGAGTGGAGGCAGTAGTTTTGGGAGAAGCCAATGAGGATAAAGCATGTCAAACTGGAAGAAGGGTCCCCAGCAGAGGTTCCTGGGCAGGGCCACACGAACCCAAGAGGTTTGGACATGTTCCCAGAGATAGTGGTGAAGGTGGTTAGAAGGATTTGGGAATCTACAGATTCTAGTCTCTCAGGACCCCACCCTTATATTTCCAGGCCCCACCCCTCACCGCCAGCTTCCCTCCTCCCTCACCTCATTCTCAGAAGAGCTGGCAGAAAGGAGAACCTCGCAGGCATCAAAGAATTCCGTGTGGGAATCAGCGAGGGACAGGATGCTGCTCTGGGACAGCTGGGGTGTCAGCTCCCGCCCCTTCATGTACAGAGCTTCTTGCTGTGGGATCAGGCCGGGTGTGAGGCCCCAGAGGCCAAGCCAGGAGTGTCAGGCACTCCCTCTTGCCCGAAAGCTACCTTGAGAGGGAAGCATACCCAGGGACTGCACTGTCTGAGTGTGCAGCCTGCCGAGCAGGAGGAGATGCAGAGGACAGCGAGCATAGTGGGATAGGAAGGTGTGGTGGAAGGAACACTGGCCAGGGAATAAGGAGACACAGGTTCCAGTGCTCACACTTCCTGGGCGCTGACTCTGAGCCCAGCTCCAAGCCCTTTGCATGTACTCACTCAGACAATCCTGACACTCCCCCAACGAGGGAGGCGCAATTATTACCCCCACTTTGCAGATGAGGACACTGAGGCTCAGGGTCACAAAGCCAGGCTGCAGCAAAGCCAAACTCAAACCCACGGAGTAGGGCCCAGAGTCCGTGCTGGGAACCCCTAAGTCCCAGCTCTGTCCGTCCACAACTGTGGGAGCCTGGGCCCACCAGTCAGACTCTTTGAGTCTCAGTTTCCTCATCTGTGGACTGGAGGGCAGAGTCACTGGCTCACAGGACTCCACCTTAAAAGGGAAAGCATCCTGCACACTGTGAAGGCAGGGCCGACCAAGACGCGGCTGCTGCTGCTACGTAAAGGGGCTGGAGCCAGGGCTTCTGGGCTGTTTCAGGTCTGAAAACCAACCATGCCTTCCCACTCCTGCTGGGAAAAAAGGCCCAGGAGAAACGGCCCCCCAGCCCACCCCGGCTCCTACCTCCTCGGGGTTGAGGGAGCTGAAAGAATCTGCAGTGGTGTCCGAGGAGATGGACAGTGAGTGGAGGCGCCTCGGGCCAGCTGAGGCCTCAGAGACCTACAGGGAGAGGGTGAGGGGACAGGGTGCCAGGAGGATGAAGCCCTTCCCGCCCCGTCATGCGGAGACTGCCTCTGCCAACCCCCTTCACGCCCAGATCTGCTGTTACCCTCAGGCCTGCAGTCCCAGCCTCAAGCTCTCTCCTCCCACCAGCCGCCCCGTCCCCAAGCCTCACCCCCATCCTTGACAGCTCTGAACCCTGGTGCAGGTCCCTCAGTCGGTCCCGTTCAGCAGTGAGGGCGGCCAGGACACTGCTGAGGGAACTGTGCACTGCGGGGGCAGGGGGAGGCCATCAGACTCCTCACCCTAGCCCTCTCCCCACCTGCTCCTCACTGTCCCTCCAACATGTACTCACCCTTCTGGGCCAGGGCCCAGAAACTGCGCTGCAGGTGGGCATAGTCTGGGGGTGGCAGCCCGCGGGAGCCTGAGGGGTCCCGGGACTCCAGGTAGCGAGACAGGTTGGGAACAGAGCCATGGAGACGACCAACCTGTAGGTGAAGGGGAAACACTGACGGGGACAGCCTCCTTCAGAGCACCCCACTCCAGCGACTTGGGGTCCACCTCACCCGTCCAATGGTGTCGTCCTTGGCAAAGCTCTGTGTGCACCACATGCGGCTGGTCCGTTTCCCCTTCTTGGGTCTCTCGGTTGTCACTGAGGCCTGGCAAGTCGAGGTGGGGGAATTCCCCTCTCAGGGTGGGGCAAAGGGGCAGCAACCAGCAAAGCCAGGAGAGAGGCAGTGGCCACGGAGGAGGGTGCAGAGACAACCAACATCCCGGAGGAAGAGGACCGACGCCCTGGCAGACGCGTGGGCACAGGAGGAAGGGGTCGCTCCAAAGGGGCAGAGAGACCACCCCGAGGCAGTTGGGATACGGAGGGTAGAGGCAACTAGGCAGACGCGTGGCTCTCCAGAAAACTGCGGCATATGTGGGGGACTGGGGACCTGTCCCAGGGAAGTGATGGGGATGAAGATGGCAAGCAGGAGAGAGAGCCCTGGGCACGTCCCTGCCTCCCCCGTGGACCTCACCTGGTGTGTGGGGATAACAGGGGCTGAGGGGATCCGGTGCAGGGACTCCAGGCTCTGCAGGAGTCTGTGTAGTTCCTGGAGCTTCCCCTGACACTCAGAGAGCTCTATGGGAAGAATGAACAAGGAAGTCCCTCTCCCAACACTGGCCGGGCACCCCAAAGTCTGTCCCTCAGCTTCCCTTCCTCCTCCAAAGACTTCACCTGGCAGCCATGGAAATCCTGAGCCTGTCTCCCGGTCCCCTGCTCATCAGCTCAAAGCAGTTCCCAGTTCCCACCCCTTGGTCTGGCCTCATGGGAGGTCCAGTGCCCCAAACTCCACTTTGTCTCCAGACCACATCTTACCTCTGCTTCCTCCGCACAGGCCAGGGGGCCCTTGTTCTTTCTCTCCCCACCTAGTATGCACTTCCCTCTCCCAAGCCATGACGGCCCCCTACTCCAGGAATCCAATTCTGGGGCACTCCCCTTCCCCGCCTGGCACTAGTCCTCAGGACCCCTCCCTGCAGTGGCATTCAGTATCTTTTCTTTCATGAGTCCTGGTGCTGTGTCCATGTCTGTCTATGTGTGGGGCACAGCCCTTTCATCCTCTGTAAGACGGGGCTCCCCAGGGCAGGGCTGGAGCAGACTGATCAGCTGGGAGGCAGAGGCTGTCTCCTCCATCAGACTGGGGCTCCCTGAGGCAGGGATGGAGGTAACATTTTCTCCTCCTTGTGACTGCTGATGCCACCTAGACCTGATGGCATGGGCCCCTCCCACAGAAGTGTGTGCCAGCAGCCCCTCACCATGAGAGCAGCGGTCCAGCCCATCATTGTCCCTCAGCCAGGAAGACACCTTCTCCCGGGAGCCAACCCCAGGTAGAGCCGAGGCACCACTGACTGTTGGAAGCTGTGCACCAGCAGCCTGTGGGTAAGTCAAGGGTCAGGGAGCACAGTGCCCGCCTCCCTGGGTCTCGCGGTTGTCCGAAGCCACCAACCCTGAATCTCCACATCTCCTGCACCCCAGGGCCCATCTTACCTTCCGATGAGTGGTGCTTGGCAGCGAGCCTCGGGGCATGTCCAGGCGCTGGGCCAGGCGGTGGGCACGCAGCTGGGCCACCCAGCTCTGGAACAGGTCCTGGGATTTGATCTGCAGAAGTGATGGAGAAGGGGAGGGATGCATGAAAGGAGGGGCTGCTTTCCAGGGGCAACAAGTCAGCGCTCTGGTGCCCAGGCAAGCAGGGCCTCTCCCTATAGAGTTTAGGGAAGGCCAGTTTATGGAAAGTTTATGGAACTTTCCCAGTTTATGGAAAGGCCCCTTGCAGGGAGGCAGAACACAGCTTCCCCAAGTGTCTGAGCCCTGAGCTCCGTGCCTGTTCACATTACACCAACGGGGCAGTTTGCCATTGGCTATTGTATACAACGGGAACTCCCTTCTTGTCAAACTCAGGGAAACCCTCAGCCCCTGCCCCTCTCCTGCATGCTCCAGTGCCTCGGCCAGGCTTGGGCCCAAACCACCACCTGGCTCCTGGGGATGTCACCTTGAGGTGGTAGATGTTGTCCTCGGTATCAAGGTCAATGCGCTGGGCCTTTTTGTTGATGGACATGACAGACAGTCGGACATCAATGGAGCCATGAAGCTTCCCCTTGGTGATCTGGGGTGGAGGGTTGGTGAGGGAAAAGGGGCTGGTTTTAGGCCCCCAGGGCCATAGAGCTGCCATCTCCCTGAGCCCACTCTGGGCTCAAGGTTTAGGCAGTAGATTCACCCTCATGCCCGAGTCACAGTATCAGCGGGGACTTGTCAGGCGTCCTCCTGTGCACAGAACACCCCACTGTTAAGTGACATTCTGAGCTCAAGGGATTCTCAGAACAAGGAAAACTATTCCCACCCTCAGGAATCCACAAAGCTGAGGAAGGAAACACCCTCTCAGAGAGCCCAGGTGTCTAGGCCTTCGACTCCTTATTCCCACCACGAGAACAGGACAAAGATGAGGATGACAAAGCTCCCATTTCTTGGGCACTTTTGTGCCAGGCACTGTACTGAGAGCCTTACCAAGACGATGACCTCAAAAGGGGGGATTGTACTCTCTCCATTTCAGAGACGAGGGAGCTGAGGCCTAGGGAAGTAACTTGTCCGAGACCCTACACCCAGAAATGGTGCACCTAGGATTCAGACCCTGCTCAGGTGAACTCCAGAAGCCCTTCTGCCTGCCCAGGCATTCTGGGGCCAGACTTCTCCCACGACCCCCAGCCGAGGCCCTGACTCACATCTTGCCGAGTTGTCGCATAGTGAAGGATCCCATCCTCGAGCACAAAGTATCTCTGTGACGTTTCCCAGGAGGAACAGGACAGGGAGGCCGACAGGAAAGGGTGGGGGAAGAGAGCAACCACACACAAGGACTTTTCTTCTCCTTCTCGACATGCAAACACCTTGTACTGCCCAGCAGCCTCCCCCACATTCCCATCCTGCCCCAGCATCTGGCCCCACCCTTGGCCCTGCCCACTCTACCTTGTGCCAGCCCTTCAGAGGCCACTTCCTCTTCTTGAGCAGGTGGCCTTCCTGCCTCTCGGGCATGATACCCTCTGCCCCTAGCCGGCCCCGAGGCTCCTCCACAACCTCCCACAGCTCAGAGACCTGCAGTCCAGGACAGAGGCGGGTAGAGGCTGGTAAGGCAACCATATTGGCCCCTCCCCTGGGCCACGCTAGGCCCACCCTCTGCCTGCTTCCGCACCCTCAGACCTGCTGGACACTGCCAGGCTTTGCAGACTGAGTGCTCACGGCCAGGGAGGGAGGGACCCTCTCTTGGAAGTCCATGGAGAAGGCAGCGGCCACTCCCCGCTGAGGACGTAGAGCAGAGTGGAAGGGAAACGATGTCACCTTGTCCTGATGAGGCCCTTGAAGGAAGAGAGAGACCCCATTAGCACAGACCCTGCTATCACCTCTCCACTTCCACCGTCTGAGATAAGAGCTCACCAACACATCTTCCACTTACCTGCCAAGCCTCTCCTGAGTCTGACCCTGCCTACACCCTCCCACTGTGGCCACGGCTCCAGAGGTGAACTGGCCCGCAGGAGGCAGGCCGGTGCTGAGAGAAAACCACGAAGTCTGCCCAGCCCCACCTTGGGCACACATTCTCAGGCTCCAGGAAACACTCAGTGCTTTCTCTGGAGGATTCCCTGGGGGTGATCAGAGGTGAGGGAGGGGAATGAAGGAACTGGCTCTGAAAAAGTACTGAGGAATTCAGAGACTGGACAAGCCAGATCTCAGTCCAGCTCCCTTTCCTTCAAGCCCCCTGCACCTCCACCACCATGGCTTGGAGATTCCTCTGCCATGATCCTCCTGCAGAGCCCCCACCCCTTCATCCTGACTCGCCACCAATCAGTCTCCATATCCCCTAGTTCCTAGGCTCCCATTTTCTGCATGGCAAACTGAGGCCTGAGACAGCCCCCACTTTTCCCCGTGCCTCCTCCCATCAAACATCACCCTAGGATTCCCACCTTGGACACTCAGTCCCCCTCAAATCCTCCCCATCTTTTTTCTACCACCCCCATCCCTGGGGCTCCTGAGAAGTACCACCCATTCAGAGAAAGCAGGGGGCTGAGCTGATGGAGATGCTGGGTGGGAGAAGAGGTGGTCAAGAACACACTGAGGTCCACACAGGTCCCACAGCAGTGCCCACAGGCGCCCTTGGCACCAGCCCTGGCCATCCCAGCTCCACGGAGAGATCAATTATGCATAAGGCTGTGTGTGTGTGAGATGGGGGAAGGGACCGGAGGGGCGAGGTTCACCCGAGGCTGGGGAAACAGCTCAGATCTTCCGATGGAACTGAGGCCGGGAGGGGACAGCGACGCAGTGGGGTAGGGGTGGCCAGAAGTTCAGGACAGTGGGGCTCAAGCTGTCAGAGGCTGACCCAAGGGGAAACTCCTGCATTCAGCCATTGAAAGTTCCCAAACTCTTCCGGTGCTTGGGTATCTCTGTGTCTCTTTCCTGGCCCTGTGGGGTCCTGGCCCCTCATTGCCTGCGTGTGGAGGGAAGGCTCCGTCAGTAGAGGGTGAGGGGTCGAGGGGAGCCAGGTGGGTGCCCCCTCTCCACCTCCATTCTGGTCCCCATCTCCGGAGGAGCAGACCCGCCAGCTTCAGGTGGGAGGAAGCCCCCTCGGGGAACATCAGCTGATGCCAGTGCGGCCCCCTTACCCCAGGGTCCATGGACGCCAGTGTTCCTTGGCCCGCGCGCTGCTCCGTCTCTGAGTCACCGTCTCTAAGTCGCCTGCTCTCTCCTCTCCGAGCTGAGCTGAGCAGCGGCAGCAGCTGCTGCAGGAACCAGGAAGGAAGGAGACGTTGGAGCCTCCCCTCTAGCCGGATCTCCCCACCTCCCCCTCTGCCGGCCCCTCCTCCTGCTGAGCCTCGGGCGGCCGCTCAGCTCTGCCCCCCTGCTCTCCGGAGGACTCAGGGCTGAGCGGACTCCCCAGCGCTGAGCTTGGGAGTGGGGGCAGTTCCCACTGGGCACAGTTCCAGATAGATCACAGAGGACTGGGGAGCTGCTGGCCTCAAGCCAGAGATGGTAAAGGGTTTACTCAAACTAGCACAGCCTTGACCCCAGTTAGTACCCAAGGCCATTTCCTTATTAACCTGCCTCTCGTTTTACATCTGAAAATAGACTGCAAAATTTGGAGCCAGCAAAGGTATCAGGTTGACAGGAAGGGATGGATGCCCCCATGGGACCACAATACACAGTGCCAAGAGCACAGTCAGCAGGACAGTCAAGCCTCGAGGGCCAACCAGCCACCCCCACACTGAGGCTATCATTGTGGGGTGATGCCCCACCAGGTCAGGCCCCATCGGGGGCTGGCAGCACCTATGCAGTAAGATAAACCCTGGAGCCTGCTGAGTCTCTGGATGAGGAGTCAGTCTGGGGCAGGAACCAGCTGGCTGTGAAAGGGCTGGCTGGAGCCAACTCCAGTAACCTTGGCTTCCCTTTCTGAGCACTTCTGCCCTTCTGCTGGAGTACTGTGTTTAGCTGCTCAATTCTAATTAAAAATCAGCTCTTGAGAAATATCTAAAATTCATTCAAACAAATGTGAAATGGACTGACAGCTTTAAACGCCATGAAGTCTCTCTCTGGAAAGAAGTGGGTTTTCAGTGGTGGGGCCTCAGGCACTGCCAGCAGGTAAAGTATGCAATGCAAGGTTCTTCTTTGACCCCAGAAATAATGTGGGCCACTTCCCCCTCCACCTTGTCCCCACACAGGCCTTGGCTGACCGTTCAAGGTCTTACATGTCTCTCAGAAGAGGCCTGCTCTCTCCACGCCATTCAGACCCTCAGCGCTGCTCCCTCCATGAGGAGCGCGTTGTTAGCACCTGGCAGGGGTCTGGGAGTCAGGAGAGCACTGGGCGGCACTGGCCAGACCACCTCTGGCATCCAAGAGCCTCAAGGGCCTTTTATTTCACTTCATATGGATGGATTGAGCATCCCTGGGCATAAGGCACAGAGCTGGGCACTGGGGGAAGTTGGTCCTGGACCAGGACACAGGAAAAGCTGCTGCAGATCACCAAACGAGTCCAGGACTAAGGAAGTTTTGGCACTGCTCCAAGTCCAGGAATGCTCAACAGCCCCCCTGCCCGCCCCCCACAATCACCCCATGTCCACCCAGAACATGCTCCAATCAAGGACAAGAGCAGGCTTCTGGTTAAACATCCTCTCTCCTTCATTAGGAATTCCTGGCTCCCTGAGACTTGGATGAGGCCTACTCAAGAGCCCCCAGACCCCTCGTTAACAGAGAATCCTGGTTTTCCCCCCAGCTCTTTCACTCAGAACCACCTGACACATGTTAGCTACTGGGCAAAGCTGGCAGCTGCCTTCAAAAGGACAAGCATGTAAGAGATGCCACTTGTGGGAGGAGGTATAGGGAGGAAACAGGCTTGGATGCAGGAAGAGGAAGGATTTTCTAGGAAGGGATGTCATGTGAGAGTCAGAGATGACCCTGAGAATAAGTCTACAGGGAGGATAAGCTTGTAAATGGCAAAACAGAATAAGTAAAATGCATTTCATTTTTATCATAAAGCAGTGCTCCCAACCCTTCCAGAACACAGTATACCCCGAGGGCGGAGAATTAACAACCAAGCACACCTGGGACCCTAATGAGCACTCTCTAGTGTAGAAACTCAGGGCACGGTCTTCAGAGCAGAGAGCCTGGCTCAAGTCCTGTCCTGCTACTTACTAACTGCACGACCTTGGGCAGGCTATTTAACTTCTCCGCCCTTTAGTTTTCTTCTCTGTCAAATGGGGATGACACAGGGAGGAATAAAAGAGCTAACACATGTAAGGTGGGAGGCACAGAGGTTCTCAACAGATGCCATTCCGAGCACAATTACTCAGTTGAGCTATTCTGGCATGTTAGGCCCCCGAGGTGATAGGCTGGGAGACACATGCAGCAAGGGACAGTGAACACGGAGGCAGAGGGCAGTACCCTCCTCTGTTCATCTTCTCTGCCTTGGGCCCAGAAAGCTGAAAGAGACTGCTTCTATTAGGTCCCAAGTTGGGAAAACTAGGGAAGACAGTGATGAAGAGCCACCGTTCTGAAGTGGAATCCCTCTGCATCTCCGAGTGGCCCTGTATCTGAGGAGGTCACTGTCAGTGAAAGCCAGGTGACAAACGCCACTCCCCACCCCGAGTTCTTCCACATCTCCAATGGATGACGGCACAGTTGCGGGGCAGAGTGTATTTATGGGCAGGCTGGGCACAACAAGCTGGCTACGAGTCCGGAACAGGGGTGGGAGGATCGGGCTGCCCACTGGCTCGCACGGCGGAGTCCACTTCGTGTTGCTGTCTGACGTACTGATCCAACAGGGCAGTCAGCTGGAGGGGCTGGTGCTGAAGCACGGAGTGGGTCTGGGTCATTAGGAGGGAAAGCCCTCCCACCAGCTCGCCCTGCACCAGGGCCAGGCTGGGAAGCTTGGAGTAGTTGATGAAGCCCTGCCTGCTGAGGATGGTGTCGTCAATGCAGCCACCTGGAAGAGCACAGGGTCAGACGGGCTCCCCACCAATGCCTTTCCTCTCTGAAAACAATGTTCCAGCCCTAAGCACTCCATTGCTCTTCTCCTCCTCCCAGCCTTACCCCAAATCTGGGTCGCACTGGTGCCCCACTCCGCTCTCACACTGCTGGGCGTGGATCCCCTCCCTCCCTTCCTAACCCTTCCCTGGAAAACTCGCACATGACAAATCCACCTGGCCTGACTCTACGAAGTCACTGTTTCCTAAACCTTCTTGAAGAACCATGGAGTGTGCGTGTAGGTGGGAAGGGGGCGCTGATGTCATAAACACAGATTCCTGCCCCCACAGAGACCTATGAAATCAGCGTTCTCCACCGAATAGGTACCTCCGTGGATCGTGAGCATCACGGGAGTCTGGGAAACATCACTCACGGACTCTCAGCACCCTTTACTTGGGCTATTTGCTTTAAGCATCTTTGTGTGGGTTTCAGCACCCACGACCCCAGTGCTAGACTCAAGGTGTCTGAACTTCCTCCCCCCGCAGAACCCTCTCTCTGCCTCCCCTAGTCCTGCCGGTGCAGAAATGATGCAGATAGTGAGCCAGCACAGTCAGAGTGACACAGGCAGCCCTCAGCAAATGGTGTTATTGACTCAGGCCCCATTCGTGAGAAGATGTCCCCTTGAAGGATGTCCACGGCTTTACCCACACAAGCCTAGGAGATGGCACCAGGTTGCTGTAGTACCCGCTCCCTTGATCCCACCCTCGAGTGGCAGGGGTGCTTGCTCACCTAGCAGTGGCAGGAAAGGCATACCCTTCAAGATTCGCACCATCTCCTTGACTTTGGGCTCTTCACTGACCAGTAGCAGGTTGTGCCCCACGAAAAGGGGCAGCAGGTTTTGGTACTTGGAATCCTCCAGGAAGGGCTTCAGGACCTGGACAGCAGGAAAGAAGGGCTTCTTAGGGACAAGTGGGAGGAAGAGCCGCCCACCTTGGTCACAGGCCGCATCAGGCTGAGGATACAACCCAAGGGTCTCTTCAGCCCCTAATCACAGTTCAGGCACCAGACTAGAGGGTCGCTTGTGGAGGGAGGAGTCCGAAGTGCCACATCTAGGGAGAGATGCTGGGGTGAGTTGGCAGGGGCAGGGGAATATGGGCAACCCCACCAGAGGGCCACTCCCTACCTGGTTGGGGAAGACCTTCATCAAGATCTTGTGTTTCCGCAGCTGGTGCCTCATAAGAAGCTTGTCCTCTGCACTCAGAGCCACATTCTGGCAGACAGCTATCATTCGGTTGTCTCGGAAAACCGCTGCTATCTCCCGGCGGAGGAGCCGCAGAAGGCCTGTGTCCTAAAGTCAAAGAGAGATGACCAAGGGGACTAAGCTGCCTCTTCTCCTTGCATCCCTTGCTCCCACAGGGGCACTGCTGGGGCTCCCAGTGACGCCCAAACGTTTGAAAGATCAGAGAACAGCAGGATGGTTGGGCCCCCGACTCTCAGAGACATGCTCCATCTCCAACTGTAACCTTTTCATTTTCATTAGATAATCACAGTCCTCAGAGAAGTGTTTTTCAAACCCGAGAATGCTCAGTCCCCCTGAACTGGTCAGCAATCTGACCCAGTCACCGTTATTTGACCATAATGTCGTCAAAATTACTCCAATTATCCCTCAGACACTGTACTCATGTTGAATTATTTTACCAATTATAAATATGAGATAATTCTTTTGCAGTGTTAATTCAAAATTGAAAGATTTTCACAGAACAAGACATTTTCTTAAGACAGTGCTTTTCAAAGTTGAGAAATTGTGGCCCTGAGAACCACCATAAAATTACAAATTCTCCACTGGTCTCTCTGTTCTTTTTTAAGGAAACCTTTATCATCCTTCTAGGAAAATGTGGGAGCTTCAAGTCCTTTCAAGACAGGAGAGATACCCTCCCCTACTCCCACCTGCCTGGAGAGCTTTCACACACACGATTTTGGAGACAAGCAATAAGTGAAAGAATTTCGGGAAACCTGTCCAATCCACAGAGCCCAAAGGCTAAGGCAGGATCAAGTACAGATTCTATTTTAAAGTATCTGGACCACGGGGTCAGAGTGGGGAAGTAATGATGTGAATGACTGTGTCCTGGGGTGCTACTTCATTATGGCCACAGAGACCAGACCCCACCACCAATCAACACGCCCAGCCTCCTCCTCACCTCTGGGGGGGGCCTGGGAGGAGGCGGCAGGCATCTCGGGTTGACAGCCGGTTTAGGGGGGATATACTCAGTCAGAGCCATCAGCTTCTGCCGCTCAAAGTGCATCACACGACGGTGGCGGGTAACGGCCTTGGAGCCACAGCGGACAGGCTGGAGTGTGGGCAGCCGGCCTGGAAGAGGAAACGGCAGTGTGGTGAGATGCAGCCTCTTGGAGGCCTTAGTCAGCTCTAGATGGAGAAAAGTCCACCTTCGGGGCCGGCCCAGTGGCGCAGTGGTTAAGTTCGCATGTTCCATTTCCTGGCGGCCCGGGGTTCGCTGGTTCAGATCCCGGGTGCGGACATGGCACCGCTTGGCAAAAGCCATGCTGTGGTAGGCATCCCACGTATAAAGTAGAGGAAGATGGGCATGGATGTTAGCTCAGGGCCAGTCTTCTTCAGCAAAAAGAGGAGGATTGGCAGTAGTTAGCTCAGGGCTAATCTTCCTCCAAAAAAAAAAAAAAAGCGGCCACCCTCTGGGCAGAGAGAACCACGTGCAGAGAGCTAAACTCAGCACAAGAGTGGGACAGTCTGAATTCCCAAATCTTCTCTTCTCTTTAACGAGTGACCTTAGGTCAGTTCCTTTATCCGTTGAGGCTCCCACTTCTCCAGCTCTTCTTTATGCACAGAGATGGGGGAAAGATGAGAACAAAGACGAAAGCAATTTGAACACATTAAAAAACAGGGGAGAGGACTGAGCAAACTTCTCCTTAGATGGCCAAAAAATAAATACGTTAAGTTTGAGAGCCATACAGACACTTGCTACTGCTCAACTCAGCCCTTGTATCAGGAAAGCAATCACAGACAAGATATAAACAAATAAATGTGGCTGTGCTCCAATAAAACTATCTCTAAAACCTGGTGACCAGCCCTGCCATAATTTGCCAATCCCTGGTCTAAGCGAGTGGTTCTCAGAGTATATCCCCAACCCCCATCCCAACCTCAGCATCGCCTAGGAACTTGCTAGAAATACAAATTCTCAGGGCCCATCCCAGACCCACTGAATCAGAAGCTACCGGAGTGGAGCCAGCAAACAGTGCTCCTGACACATGCCAAAGTTTGAAAACCACTGCCGTAAGCACTGCTCTGAAGCCTTCTCCCTCAATTTGAAGCAAGAGGGGAAAAGAAGTTACACGGCCCTCACAGCTCCCCAAACTAGTCTCCCTTCCTTCTGCTCTTCTTGTTCAAAGGTGTCACTGAGAGTGCCCCTCAGAAGACAAGGGAGCCACTTGAAAGCCCTGAGCCAAAGCGACCCCTTCATCCTCGACGAAAGAACCCAAGCTAGAGCTCCCCACTTTCAGCCTTTCCCAAGATTGCGATGGCACCCCAGGGAAAAGCTCCCCTAAAAGTGGCTCTAACAGTCAGAGAGCATGGAGAATTGCTGGGGTGAGACTTCTTCATAGGGTGCTGTAAGACTTAATTGAGATGAGACATGTAAAGCACTTACCACTGTACCTGACCTAAATTATGTGCTCAAAATCATTCACTAAGCAAACATCTATTGCTTGCCTACTAAGGTCAGGCACCATGCCACCTGCTTTGATGAATGAATAGGGCTCTGCCCTTAGGAAGTTTAACAGAGAAGACGACAAATAAATAGAAAATTGCAGACTGTGATATGCCTAAGGGGTCAATAAACACGGTGCAATGTACAGATTTAACAGAGGAAATCTTCTCTGCAGAGGGTGGCCAGGGAAAGCCTGAGGAGGTGACATTTAGGCTGAGACCTTAAGCAGGGGGCATGGACCCAAGGTCGGGCCGGAGAGTGGTCCAGGCAAAGAAAACTCTAGGGGCCAGCAAGAGCTGGGTGGTGGGTTACAGAAACCCAAAGAAAATGAGGGGCTGCGGCGTGGGGAATAAATATTGTGGCTGTCGTTGACATTATTGCTGTGTTGCTGTTATTAGTAGACTCTGCAGTCACGAGGGATTAGATGGGGGAAGGAGGCCGGCGATCTAGCTGGGGTCATCGGGAGCGGCCTGGGGTCAGAGATTAGGGGAGGAGATCAGTAGTAGAGGCGGGGAGACGAGGAACAGAGACCACCGGCCGGAACGCGCCATGAGGACTTGTGCTGCTCCTTACCCGCCTGGGGCAGGAGAACCCCTCGCAGCGTCCCAACCACGGCCGCAGCCATCGCCACCGGAAGAAGCGACGGGAGGCGACCGAGACGGAAGGAGCTAAGGATTGTGGGAAGCCCTGCGGCCGGAAGTAGCGGGCAGATCCGCCGGCTGGAGCAGTAATCCGCATGCGCTGAGCCCGGCAACTGCCACCCCACCCTCCCTGACGCCCCACCTGGCGTCCGGTCTCCTGGCAACGACGCCAGACTCCTAGGAGCCGCGCTTTCCTCTCCTTCTGCACCCTCAATCCCCCGGTGTGCGATCCACGGAGCTGCTCTACACCCATCAAACTCCAGACCCTCCACCTCCATTTACTTTTGTCTTCTATCCCACCTCAATAATTTGCCCCGAATCAACCCTTTTCCCTTGTTCCCCAAGTCTCTGAGCTTCTTCTCATACTATCCTGAGTTCCGCCATCCCCAGGGGCGGTCCAAACTGCTCGGCTCCGCTTCGTTCCAACCCCGCCCCAGGCCAGCAGCCTTTAGATCATGCCTGGAGGTGAGTAGGGAGGTGGGATGGTGGGTAGAACTGTTGGATAACAGTGGGGTCAGGCCTCCAAGAACAAGGAAGTGTAACAACTGGACGCATCTTTTCACAGCTAATCTTGCCGAGAGTCCAGAGGGAGGGGGCGTGTGCATCACTGAAGCCCTTATCACTAAGCGGAATTTGGCCTTCCCTCAGGATGAGGATCTGTCAGAGAAGATGTGAGTGCACGGGGGAGGAAAGGGGTGCTGGAAGACTGAAACGCAGAATGACTAGTCCCCTGGGCTGTACTGATTTGTCAACTCATCTTTGTCCCCTTCTTTACTTCACACATTCAATCAGTGGTAATATCCAATTGATTTTCCTTCCTTAAAAATCATTCCGTTTCTTTTTCACCATGCCCACTCAACTGCCTTAGATAAGGCTGTCATCACCTCTCAAAAAACGAATTACTCTCTCTACCCCCAGTGCAGACTCCCCATACTGTTACTGTTGCCAAAATGATTCTTTTAAATGACAAACTCCCTGATAGAACCTGCCTTGGCTCCCAAGTACCACGAGAATAAAATCCAAACACCTTAGCATGAGTTGAACTCTGCTGTCTTTTCAGCCTTATTTCTTCCCCCCCCACCCCGAGGAAGATTGGCCCTGAGCTAACATCTGTTGCTAATCTTCCTCTTTTTTTGCTTGAGGAAGATTGGCTCTGAGCTAACATCTGTGCCAATCTTCCTCCACTTTATATGTGGGTCACCGCCACAGCATGGCTGATGAGTGGTGTAGGTCTGTGCCCAGGATCCGAACCTGCAAACCAAGGCCACCGAAGCGGAACACCCTGAACTTAACCACTACACCATGGGGCTGGCTCCTCAGCCTCATTTCTTGCCACTCTCCACAGTGTGCAATTCCTCTAAGACCTTGTGTTCTCACCTTAGCACCTCACTACTCAGAGTGGTGCTGGGGTTGGCATGCACATCAGCATCACCTGGGAGCTGGTTAGAAATGAAGAATCTCAGGCCCACCTCAGACCTGCTGGATCAGAATCTGCATTTTAGCAAGACCCCCAAGGGATTCATGGGCACATTAAAGTCAGACGAGGGCTGGATTAGCACATACTCTTCCTTCTGCTTGAAATGCCTTCTCCTCACCTTCCTGGCTAACTCCTACTCATCAGTCACCTCCTCTAGGAAGCATTCCCTGATGCCCCTACTCTAGACTCGGTGCACAGCCCACGTACTGCCTTAGTCCCTTGCACTTGCCTCTGTCATCCACTTGTCATAGATGTTTGGCCTGCTCCCCTAATACTGGCAGGCAGGGACGCTCATTTGTCTCTAGTAGGCACACAGTAAATGCTGTAGAATTAATGAGTGACTGGATGGAACAAGTGACTTTCCCTCCCTCTCAAAAGGGAGGTGAGGAAAGATCTTCCTGCAGAGATGGTCTCATCTCTGTCCCAGCCTCAGCCTCCACCAGCCAAGCTGGCTCGAGGAGGCTCCCCTTGCCTCAGTGTCTCTCCAGGAACCATAAGCTGCCATTACCAGCTTCCCAGTCCAAAGGCCCTCGCATGTCTCTCCCTCTGATCCTTCCCAGTGCTGCCGACAGAGACCCAGGTCTCCAAGTCAACCCAGATTCATGATCTGGACACCACCTCATGAGCCAAGAAGGTGCACCTGACACCTGGTCAAAGTCACTCAGCCATCCACCCCTCCACCCCTCCACGAAACACCTCCCCTGCTACACTCTGCTTCACCCTCTGCTGACCCTTCTCTAGGTTTCACACTCTTGCTGAACTGCAGACTGTCCGCCTGGACCGGGAGGGGATTACCACCATCAAGAACCTAGAGGGCCTCCAGAATCTTCACAGCCTCTATCTGCAAGCGGTAACTCCTTGTGCCTTCCCCTGCCTCCCCCCTCCCCGCTGTGGGGCAAGTCTGTCTAATCTGAAAGGAGCCAACCAGGATGTCGTGCCCATTCCCTGGGGTTCAGGCAGGCAGACCTTCACTGAAACTATTCCCAGATGAATCAGGAATTCTTCTGAATTGAAAGACCAATCCTCCCAAGAGATCCAGAGCATGCTCTTGAATCAGTTTTTTGTCAGACACTTCTCTTGGTCTACAAGTTCTTCTTGGTGTCTGCCCTAAATATCTCATGTTATATAGCTCGAGCCCATTTCCTGTTTTGAAGAAGAGAAAGAGGGAACCAAGAAGATTCCTCTGCATCCTTCAGAACCTTGAAGGCTGGTGGTGGTGGTGGTGGTGGTGGTTGGTTGTTGATCTTCAACCGTGGTTGAATATACCCAGCTCCCTTAACCCTCCCCTACAGGAACTTTACAAAGCGAAGTCATATATGTTCTTCGTTCCCTCCATGTACACAAGCCACCAACAAGGCCTTTTCCATTTCCCTGTGGCCCCTTGGTTTCCTTCCCTGATTTCCCAGTCACCCTTTGGTTTTCGGGTGAACAAGGTAACCTTTAATCAAGTTTGGCCAGCCCCAAGTTTACACCCTTAACCATCCACCTGGAGAAAGCAAGTCATCCCAGGGTAGTGACTGCCAGTTCAAGGAGGTGGTGCTCATCCCCAAGGTGCCAGATCTCCAGCTAAGAGTGGACCTGGTCTTGAGGCTTTGTCCCTTTAAAGGTCCCCCACCCAGCTGACCTCAGCTTGGTTTCCCTGCCTTGGTTTTTTCCTGCAGAATAAGATCCAGCGAATTGAGAACCTGGCCTGCATCCCCTCCTTGCGGTATGTGGTGCCAAGCTCAGGCGGGGGCTGTGGGGGGCAGGAGGGAAACCTAGGAACACTCCCAAAAAACTGGTTCAGACCTCTCCAAGCCTGGCTTCTTGCCAGCTGAGGACCTAGCAAGCCTACTCTGCCTCACCCCAGAAGGCCATCTGTCCCCACTTGACATCCAGGTGCCTCACCAGGGGGCCTGGGCGCCTGGTGCCTCCCTGCCCCCTCCAGCTGTTCTGATTCAGCTCTGTCTCTGCACCCCTCCCCTCCCCTACAGATTCCTGTCTCTGGCAGGAAACCAAATCAGGCAGGTGGAAAACCTCCTTGTCCTCCCGTACCTCCAGTTGCTGGACCTTTCTGAGAACCTGATAGAAACCCTGAAGCTGGGTAGGAACGCCCTTGCCCCGGCTCATGAATCAGTCCATGTGGGGCCCTCCCTCCTCTCTGCCCCATCTCCTTGTGCTTCCATTAGCGGCACATCTTCCAGGCGGCCGGGGGCTGGGCAAAGAGGTAGTATTCGGGCTGTTCGATGGGTATGAGAGCCTCATTCCCCTCTTTGGTGCATGCAGATGAGTTCCCCCAGAGCCTTCTCATCCTCAACCTCACTGGAAACAGCTGCACCAACCAGGATGGCTACAGGTGAGGAGGAATTGAAGATGGCAGAAAGGAGTATGTCTGAGCTCCTCCTCACTCCACGTGGGCTCCCCCTCAGCCTGCAAACCTGAGGTCACTGTCCATGGCACCTTCTCCTCCCCAACCTCAGCTCAAGTCAGCCCTTTTTTCCCTTCCACCCCCATAACTCCACACGGAGCCAGCCCTTAGCTCTTTGGGGCTGACCACAGGCCCATCTCCCAGCTGGTGAGCCACCTGCCCTCCGGGTGTGAGTGTGGTGGCCTGTGTCTTCACATCCTCCCAGGCTCCACCCAGGAGTGCTCTCCTGGGTAGCCTCTGCTCTTTTTGCCCTGCAGGGAGCTGGTGACAGAAGCTCTGCCACTGCTCCTGGACCTGGATGGGCAGCGTGTGTCAGAGCGCTGGGCCTCGGACGAAGAGGAGAAAGCCTCAGGCGATGAGGACGAGGAGTTCCCGGAGCTGAGCAGCCCGTTCTGCTCAGAGCAAGGTGACCCTGCTTTCCAAGGCTTGCAGCCTCCCCAGAGCTCACTCCTGCCCTCCGGTGTCTGGGGAGGTGGCCCCAAGTCTAGGTCAGCATCAGGGCCAGAGGAGGACGGACAGTGCAGCCAGGGCCAGGTATCAGTCTGGGCATGCAGGTGACACAGCCTCCCTGCCCCAGCCTCAAGCTCCTCCCCATTAGGGATGACAGGGGGTAGTCTGCTCAGGGAGTCAGCCAGAGACCTTCTGCCTCAGCCCAGGGACCCTCCTGCTGAACCTGGGGCTCCATCCACCACCCCCCATCCCGGCCCCTCACAGGCTTCCTCAAGGAGCTGGAGCAGGAGATGAGCAGGCACAAGGAGCACAGGCAGCAGGTGGCCCTGATGGAGCACCTTCTGAGGATGGAGACACAGCCGGTGCTCACTGACCTCCCCATGCTGCCTGGGGGGCCCATGGCTGGGGACAGCAGCCCTTCTGGCATTCCCAGGGAGGGGAAGGAGACACCCCCCAAGCCTGCCTCCTTACCTCAAGTCTCCTCTGCCACCAAGAAACCGTGCCCTCCGTTTCCCAGGGGCCAGCACAGCACTGTCCAGGCAAGGAAGGGGCCCAGAGCAGCCACAGCCCCTAAGGCCCCTCTGCCCGGAGCCACCAGCACAACCAAAACTATGACCAAAAGAATCAAGAAATGAAGCGCAGCCCATCCCTATCAGCAAAGCCGCAGGCACAAGGAATGGGGCGAACAAGGAGTGGGTGGGCCCCTCGTTCTCAGAGCCCTCGCCTGTGGCAGGAGCCTAGACCCAATAAAGTGTCTCCAGGCCCTGAAGATGTCTTTCACGTCACTTGGGGGCATCTCAGGGGAAGCAGTCAGTACAGGCACTGGGCGACAAGCGCAGAAAAGCAGAACCATAATGAGCAGCCTGACTGCAAAGAACAAGTTTCTGATAGTTCAGGAACTACCCACAGGGCTGGCACCTTCTCAGGGACCCCACCTGGCTGCCTGGCCCCTGAGGGGAGGAGGCCGTCTCATGGTGGGCACATCTCACTGCTACCCCTAGGGAGTGGCCTTCCAAGGTTCAAGCTGTGGTCCTAATTCTTCCCAAACAGAAACTGCCTGCTGTGCCAGGCATGATGTTTCATGCACACACACTCACACGTCTGGGGAGGCCGCCCCTCCTCACAGGCCCCTCCGTGACCTTCACCATCTAGTCCCCATCCCCCAAGTCAGAAGAAGCTGCTGCCCCGCAAGGCAACCAGAGGCCCTGTGGCCAGCTCAGCACTGCCCTTTGCCTTCACTTGGCTCTCCCACCCCCACTGGACATGGGATCAAGTTCACTGAACAAGGAAATAAAACATTTATTAAGGCAAAGGCCGAGCTAGCCACTCAGAACAAGGTGAGGGTGGCGAAGGGACTGCTCTGATCCCACTACCCCAGGGGTCCTGCGCCCACCCCCAGCCCCCTGCACCCCAGCCTAGGCTGCGAGGAGCTGTGCTGCTCAGGCGTACACCCGGCTCTCCCTCTCCACAAAGGCCTGGAAGAGGCCGCCCAGCTCCTGGGGCGGTGGGGCCCACTCCCCAGCCAGCAGCGCCCGCGCAGCCTCCAGGCCTTCCTGCTCCAGGTCCCGCTGCTTCTGCCGGAGCTGCTGCCCCTGACCCTGCCCAGGAATGGTAGAGATGAGCCCTGGGGACAGAGTCCAGGGGCTTCCCTCCAGATTAAGGGGGGCATGTCTGCTGTCTTACACAAGCAGGAGAAAGGATAGACCACCTGACATCCTCCTGAGCACCTGGCTTTGAAGGGAGAGACCCCTCTCCCCAGCTCTGGAGTCTCTCCACTCCCAGGTCCCCTCATATTTCCAAAGCCCCAGTTGTGGGTGGGGGAGGTGACTCGTTCCCCCTAGGGTAGCCCTATTCCCTGGGGGTTACCTGCTCACTCTCCATCAGCCCCAGGGCCACCTGGTGTCCACGGTAGAGAATGTGCCGGCGATCCACCTGAGTCTGGAATCGGGGCAGGGTCCGAGCAGGGTCCTGTGCTCCAAAAGTGGGCGAGAGCACCTGGGGGGCCTGGGCCGCCCCCACCCCAAAGATGAAAGGTTTGAACACTGACCTAATGGGACATAGATGGAAGAATCGAGGGCTATCACGTCCCTCCATCGCCCCTGCCTGGCACTCTCCCCAGCCCTCCCCACCCGCATGCCTCTCACCTGGACGGGTCTGGCGTGGCAGTGAGGAAGTGGACGCAGGGCTGTGTGGGATCCCGGGGCAGGATGGACACCATGCTGGCCGTGGTGCGGAAGCCTCCAGAGTCCATACAGATGCCGCTCTCCTTGTTCCTGAGGATGCCCATCATCACCTCGGCCGTGATGCCCCCTGCCAAGGAGGACCTGGTGAGGGGGTCCCAGGGCAGAGGGGGACCTCTGGCCTCAGAGCAAACCCCCCGAAGCTGGAATGGGAGAGAGGCTGGCACCGCTCTGGCCCTCCTAGCCCCCACCCGTCCACCCACTGACCTTGCTGTTGCTGCAGCAGCTCCCGCCCAGCCCGGAAGCGGGCCTTGGCGGCCTCCATGCGCACAGGCTGCTGGGTCAGGGAGAAGACCTGAGCGAAGTCAAAGGTGCTCTGCCCACCCCACCAGCCCTGGGCCTGGGCGTGGGTCCGAAGCTCGGGGTGCTCTGCAGAGATGTCCGTGCCGATGCTCAGTTGGTTGGAGATGTTGCGGGCCCCCTCTGTGGAGGAGACAGGGATTGCTCATTTATCATTAAGCACCTATTCTGCACCAGGCGCTAGGCTAGGTGCTGAGAACACAATAGTGAAAAGAACAGACCTGCCTCGTGGAGGGGGAGACAGACAGAACGATCACAGAAATAAACGCGAGCTTGCAACTGTGGTGAGTGTGATCAAGAAGAGGCGCCTGGTTACACGGAAGGGGGAAACCTGACCACCAGGAAGTCCAGGAAGGCTCCCCAGGGGAAGCAGCAGGTTGGAGCACAAGAAGACTTTACCAAGTGAAGGGGGGAGGATAAGTTCCCATGTGGGTTCATTTCCCATCTCCCCAGATGTCCCTGCAACCCAAGAGGTTTGCACCTGGATAGGGCCTTCCCTGCCAGCACCATCTTTCCCACCCCCTCTCAAGCCTGGCAGAAGGGGAACAGCTCTGGGAGGCCAGCCCCATGCCGGGCCCCTCACCCTGGATCCTGTGTGCAGCCCACAGCCTCCCCGCCGTCTCCAGCACCCACGCCTCGGTCCGGTCGGCCAGCAGGAAGGTGTTGTGGTAGCAGAATGGCGTGGGGTCCTCTCGGCAGCTGCCCCCTTGCCCGTAGCGCTCCAGCAAGCCTGTGATCACGTGCAAGGCCTCCTGGGCTGAGCTGCTCCGTTCTAAAGCCAGCCTGGCACAAAGAGAGGTCCAGGGGATAGAAGGGCGAGGGGCTATCAGTGGCTGATGGCAGAAGCTCCAGTGGACAGGAGAGGCCCAGAGAGGTTTGATGATAGGCCCAAGTCACAGGAAACTTGCCCACATTGGTTGTATTTAGCACAGTTAGGCCAGTGGTTTTCAAGCTGTCTCCACGGGTTCCATGGAAAGGTCTGAAACATAGCCTCGGGGAGAGATACATCCCCAGCTCCCCAACCTCTCTTTAATCCGAGCTGCTCTGCTTTATTGGTTTTACAAATCGGGACTCCATATGAGATTTCATTTGAAAAAAACGTTACTCGTACTGAAAAAATAATTTAATACCACTGCCATATTTCTGGGCCACCAGAGGCCCAGAGGTGGCCAGATTTGTTAGCTCCTTACCTGGCTGTGGAGATGGGGCCAGGAGAAGGCGGGCAGGAGCAGCCTCCCTGGTGGGGGCATGGTGGGCGGAAAGGAGACCCTGCTGCCCAGGCTTGGGGGAGGGGAGGATGGCCTGGGTCGGTACTCAGCCCCCAGAGGTCCGGCGTGTTGAAAAGATGAGAGAGGGCAGGGTCCGCACCTGAGCAGATCCATGCCCAGTAGGGCTTCCCCCTCCCCAGCTGGCTCCTTGGTCCACACAGCCTCGTTGCCAATGCAAACACCATGCTCGTTGGCGCCCATCTCAGCCCCCCACAGCCAAGAAGGGCGGCTCAGGATCACAGCGTGGGTCTTCGACACCTGTTCCACCTCAATGTAGGTGCACTGTGGGTAAAGGAGGAGAAGGGAGAATCCACCCAGAAAGGGGGAGTGTGCCAGTCCCCTTAGCTCTTAAAGGAATGTCTTATCATTCCCATTTTACAGATGATGAAACTGAGGCCAACAGAGGTTAAATAATAGGCTAGGGTCAGATTGCTAGACTCGAAGCTCATGCTCTTTCCACCATATCTGGCGGCTTCCGGGTATGGGGAGCAGAGGAGGAAGGTTTTAGAAGAATGCCTAGATCTGCCACACCTCCCGGCACCCCATAAGGCCTAACCCACCTGGAGCCGGCTCCCAGGAACATGAGTTTCTGCTGGCATAAACACCACCTCCTGCACTTCGTCCCGGGGTCTGTCTGAGTTCTTGGCAAAGATCACAGCTGGGATGGCCGAGGCAGGGGGCACCGAGACAAAGCAGTCGCAGGAACATGGGGCGTCAGGGTTGGATGATGCCATCTGGGGAGAGGTAGGAGTGAGTGTGTCTCTCCTATGCCACCTCTCCACCATCCTGGCCACGGCTCAGTCCTACGGAGCCTCTCTCTCAATACGTCCAAAGACACTCGGGGAAGACACTGTCCTTGGGTTCTGGACTCTCGGCACCCCACCACGCTCTAGGCACAGCGTGTGCAACGGAAGCACCTACTCGCTCCCCAAGCTCCAGGCTTGGGAGTCAGCAGGCGGGCACAGACCCTGCATGTGAGGGCCCTGCCCTACTGGGAGTCCTGGTCCCTGGGTACAGTAGTGGGACCATCTCCCTTGCTACCCCACCCTTCTCCAAAAGTCCCATGCCCCTCTTCTGACCACCCCTTCTGGCTTCCCCAATACTGCATGCCCCTCACCCTCTCTCCTTGCAAGCTCCCCAGCTTGGTCCCCAGCGCCACCGCCTCCGCCGCGGGTCAGGTCTGTCCTACTGGGCGGAGACTCCCAGGTGACCTGGAAGCCCTTGCCCGGGGGGTGGAGCCGGAACCGAGCACCTGCAGTTCCGCCTCTTTCCATCAGGGGGCGCGCCAGCACCGTTTCTTGCAACGGCTGTCCAAATCCTGCCTGACTCCCTGCCCTTTCCGGCCAGCTTTCAGAAAGGCCAGATAAAAGCTGGGGCAACTCGCGGGCTCCGCCAATGAGGTGACTGTGGGGAGCTGGAGCTAGGGGTGGAAAGGAGCCCACGTGAAAAGAAATGAAAGAAAAACTGGGTTGATTTGTTAGACAGCAGGGACTGCCGGGGCATCTGGTGATTAGGGAAGAACCTCAGCTAATTGTGTCTTGGTTTGAATTCCAAAGGTACAATCCCAAACTGATGTCCCCCACCCCTAGCCCCACGCCCCGCCGGCGGAATAAGATCTACAAGAATAGTCAGGCCAGGGGCCCGCCTGGTGGCACAGCGGTTAAGTTCACACGTTCTGCTTAGGTGGCCCGGGGTTTGCCAGTCCGGATCCCAGGTGCGGACATGGCACTGCTTGACAAGCCATGCTGTGGCAGGCATCCCACGTTAAAAAAAAAAAAAAAGTAGAGGAAGATGGGCACAGATGTTAGCTCAGGGCCAGTCTTCCTCAGCAAAAAGAGGAGGATTGGCAGCAGATGTTAGCTCAGGGCTAATCTTCCTAAAAAACACAAAAAAGAATAGTCAGGCCAGGAGGTGTAGGGATAACTTAAGTTGATGCATTTTTTCAAAAGGTGCGTATACATAAAATCCTCCACCCCTCAAAAGGCCTGTTCTGCCCCACAGTGCTCCAACTCACAGGAAGATAGCTGTGAAAGGAAAGTTGGAAATTTCTAGTCCAAAGACTTGGTGCCTTTACATATAGTGAAACAGAAACAGCAAAGGAGAAGTCTTGGCCGAAGCGGGCAGGTATCAGTGCCGAGGTGGATGGACTCTGATCCCCAGTGTTCTGATTTCCAGGTCATGTTCTTCTATAAACCATCTCCAGAACCAGTAGTTAGGCAAATGCATCTCATACCCTTTTGCTCTGTGGAAGCCTCCAGGAATGGGGGAAAGGAGACACTGCAGGTTATCTACTTCTCCCACATCCATCCTGCCAAGCAATCAGGGCTGCTGCTCAGAGTCCTGGCCACAGCTTGTGGTCACTCCCGGGATGGGAATGAAGGCAGAGGCCAAGGCTTCCCCAGGAGGCAGGCTGTGGGCAGGTGTGCTGGGTGATGGTCGGAGGAAACCTGCCAGATAAGGCTGTTGAGGGATCTGAAATCTGAGATATTTCCTAATTGCCTCCAGGTATACAAGGCTGATTCCTAAGAGGATGCTGTCTCCAGGGAGATGGTCTTCACTTTCAGAAAGGGGAATGCCACTTGCAGAGACTGACCTAGAAGCTGGGCTGGAGGCAGAGAAGAGTATTACTTGGAACTCTGCAGACTGGTATCTCATCTTGCTTCTGCTACGGATCCACAGGTGCTTTTTGGGCAGGTAACTTACCCTGCAAGGGCGTCCGTCTTCCCAGTGGTAAAATGAAGGTATTGAACTAGATCAGTGGTTCTCAACCACAGGGAAGGTGAGGAGGGATTGTTTTTCAACCACGCAACTCCCACTACACAGCATACTTTAATACTCTGCTACTCAAAGTGTCCTTGGACTGCCAGCATCAGCACCATCTGGAAGCTTGTGAAAAATGCAGAATCTTGGGCCCCACCTCAGACCTACTGAACAAGAAGCTGCACGCTAACAAGACTCCCAGGTATAAAGTTTGGGAAGCACTGCTCTGATATACCCCCAAGTGATATAACCTGGTGGGGGGTTGGGAAGTCCATCGAAGTCTCTTGAAAAACTCCACGGTTGATTCTCAAATGCCCTCTCCCAGGTGGGAATAACTAGACTGTTTGGTTCCTGAGGTTCTTTTCAAATCTACACTGCTAGGATGCTGAGCAGTCAGGCTCACCAGGATTAACGGGTAAATGAAGGCCGCATCGGTGTGATGTCTGGAGGGGTTGTGAAGTTGCCATTGGATGTCATTCCAGAAGCAAGCATCAAGGCTGTGTGCTGACCCAAAGCAGCCTGCAGGAAAGCTAGGTCACTTTCTGCACTTCCCCAGCTGCTCGCTGTGGGGCAGGAACAGGCAGGAGGAGAGGTGTGGGCCATGGCAGCAGGAGCCCAGGCTGCAGTTCCCAGGCTGCCTTCTCCTCTGTCACTTTTTCGTTCCTGATTTTACTCACCCACCCTAGAGGGATTGACTCCCACCTCCCAGGAGAGATGGCAGCTCCGCGAGGTCACCCAGAGGGTCAGCTCAGATGTTCTGATTTCCCCAACTCCCTCCCAGCCCCTCCAGGGTCGCCTTGCCAGGGGCACCAGATCTGAGGGGTCAGAAGTGGCCTTGGGCTCCGTCAGGGGTGGGGGTGGGGGTGAACGAGCTATCGAGCAAGCGTCAGAGCCCCACAAAAGGCCCCCGCTAAGAATGCAGGTCAGCAGGAGGAGCTGCAAGGGGAGGAGGGGCGGCCAGCCCTGCCCAGACAGGCCCAGCCGGCCCCACAGCTGCCCTCCTGTCCCTGGGGGCAGCAATGGGGGAAAGGAGGAGAGGACTCACCAGGCTCCTGGGGTCTAACTCCCCCAGAAGCGGGAAGACAAAAGAGGCACCCCAGTGAGTGAGGTGGGCATGAGGTCACGGGAACACACGCTGGTCCCTCTTCCTCCCAGACTTCTAAATCCAGGACCAGATGGAGACACTCAGTTGGCCCCTGAGACCATCTGGTTTTCCCTATAACCCCTCAATCATTCTGATGCCCCCATCCCAAGGTGGCCTTAACTTTGTGACCCCAGAGTCTCCCAAACAAGTGATGGGATGGGCCCACCTGGGGATCAGATTTGGCTCTGAGAAATTGGGTTAGGATTAAAGCGGGAGAAATAGGAATCCCACTAAGGGAAAATAATAATTTTGGTCAAAACATAAGATGAGAAGGTGAAAGAACACAAAAACTTACGTTGCCTTCTTGGAGCTAAAAACTGACCCTCTGTCAACCTTCGTAGCTTTGGGGCTCTAGAGTCAAAGTTTTTACTCATTTGACATGAATTAGGTACCAACTGCATACAAGGCATTGGGCAGCCGGGGAAAGTGTGTACAGATGGGCATTTCTGCAGAGCTGAGGGCGCCTGATGGGGCCAGCGAGGGTACATTGGTACACACTGTGGTTGTGTAACTGTGGCGGGTCTCCAGCTGGGAGTTGCAGTACGAGCCTTTCCCTCATACCTTCCAGCTGGGCGGGGGCCCATCAGATATCTTGGCTGCCTTTCATCGCCTTGTCCCTGATAGGGATCATCCTGGGTGAAGAAATCGCTGTCAGTCACCCCCACCTCACTCACAGCCAGAGGGACCGACTGACAGCACCCCCCACCGGGGTGGGGTGAGGGAGCCTGGAGACCGGCTAGCTCTGGAAAGGAGGGAAGCGGAGTTCTTGGCAGAGGAGAGGAAAGGGGACTTGCATGTGGAGGAGGAAGGAAGTATCTAGGACCTTCTCATCTCCACAGGGAAGACAGGGAGGGACGTCAGCCCAGCTATCAACCCCAGGGAGCTCCTCCCCCCTGCACCAAGCACCTCCGGGGCAAGATCAGACCCTTCAATCAGCTCAGCTCTGCCCCAAACAAAGGAACGTGAGGCTGCCCAGGGCTACAGGATCAAAGGGAAGTGTCCACCCCACCCTGCAGCTGGCCTGGTCCTCACTGCTGAGGGACACTGAGTCAAAAAGGAAACCCGAGCTGGAAGACAAATGAAGCAATGATGTGGTTGATGACTTTATTATGGCATAAAAAACACAGGCTGTTTCTTCCTCCTCCTCCTCCCCTCCACAGTGGGTTCACAGCAGTTAAAGAAAAAAAAAAATTCCTACATTTCTCCTCTAGGGGGCTGCCTAGAAGGGGGCAGACAGCCAAGCAACCTAGATCTATACAACAGGGGAGCAGAAGAAAACCTATCCAAAGCCCTCACCCTCACACCTTAGAGCTCGGGGCCTCCACTGGGGGGACATGTGTCCCCCAGCCCCTGACATCCATTCGGGAGTTCCCCTTAGAATGGTCACTGGGAAAGGCTGTCCTGGTGGCACAGGGAGGGGGTGACTGGTTTCGATGGGTGGAGGAGAAGACATCCCACACCCACGGTGCCCTCCCTCTCTCCCCCTCTCCACCTGGCCAGGCAACCCTCAGGCCCTGCCAACTCTCTCCTGCCCCCAACCCTCTCAGCAAGGAAAGGGATCTCGAGTTGGGTTAGCAGAAGGTAGGAAAAAGAGGGAGCATAAAGAAAAAACATCACTTCTTAAACTACCCCAGGCCCAGGAGCCACTCAGGGAGAGTCACCCTGTCCATTTTAGGAAGGGCTCCCTCCTACACAAACACCCACTCAGATCCCAGCCCCACTTCCCATAGAGCTCCTATCCTTGGATGAGGCTCCAGCATCCCCAAGGGAGGAAGAGATGCTGTGGGCCTGGGCCCCAGGAACTTGGAAGGGGTGAACAGGATGGGGTCTCCCTGGCTGGAGACCTCAGGCTCAGTAGAGAAACACACACACAGGTACACACAACATGCACACACACATGCCCTAATATTAAATAAAATACCCTTTGCTTATAACTTAAAAATCAATACACAACTAATCCTGGCATAGGGCTCTGGGTGGAGAAAGAGGGGCAGGGGGAAGGGTAGGGGGAATCTTAAGACCTCGAGCCTGGGAAAGCCCACTAGCTCCAGACCTCTCCCCTATCTGCTTCTTGCCCTTTGCCTGGCTCAGCCCCTGCTGGGCTTCTCCCCTCCCCTCTTCCCCATTCGACGGGCGATCAGGGTATATTTCTAGCATCTAAAGAAGGGAACAGGGACAGCTTCCTGGACATCACCTCAGAAGGCAGACCCCTTCCAGTGGGAGGACAACTCCTTCATAGGGAAGAGGAGTCCCCCTGTGAGATGAGGTGGGGAGGAAGGAGCCTCCTGACCACACTCTACAGGAGGGGCAAGGCTTGCAGGCAGCGCGGAAAGGGGAGCGTTGAGCTAGAGAGAGTGGGGCTTAGCTTCTCCATGAGGAGGAGATGCTGGGCAGGGGCAGAGTCCTCCACTCTGAGCAGAACTGCTGGAGATCCCCCTGCTGGGACCCCCCCCCCCCGCACCCCTACTCCCAACCTACCTAGGTAACCCACCTCCTTCCGCCCCTAAGGGGAAGGGAATGCTGGGGGACCTAGGATGAGGCATACATCAGTTCTGGAGCAGGGGCTTCTGGCTGCCTGGAAAGCCCATGTCGGGTAGCAGATGGGGAATGAGAACGACTGAACTTTATTTTTTATAAAGACCAAAAGTTAAGGACTGAATCCAGGTTACAGAGGAAAGGGGTTAGTTCCTTCCATTCCCCAACAAATCTCTTTCTCTCATTTTAGGAGGCTTCCTTGCTCAACCTCCCCCCCACCCCCATCTAGCTCTCTCCTCCACCCAGCAGTTCTGGCTGGGAGGCTGTGGGATTCTGGCCCTCTTTCCCTCTTCCTTCATGGCTCCATCAGTCCGGGTCTGGAAGGGTTAATAAGGAGACGCATCAAAGGAGTTATTTCTACAGCAACAACCCTCCCAGCCAGATAGAGACCCCTCCCTAAGGGGTACCCCCAGCCTCCTCTACCCCATCTCAGCTCTCCCTCCGGAAACCCTAGGGGTAGAAGCGCTACAAGGGGGATGAAAGGGACCCGGGCCGCAGGGCGGTTCCGGAGGCGCTTTTATGTCCCGGTTCCCAGGCGCTAAGGACGTGTCCAGACAGCTACCCCCAGCGCCCGGGGCGGCCCCACTCCTCTCTGCTCCGGGAACGCGCTGTCTCCTCCAGCCGGTCCCCTCAGCCCTCCAGCCGCCGTAGGGGTCCCCTACCCCAACCTCCTAGCCCGAGGGGTGAGTGAAACAGTGAGGAAGGGGAGAACAGAGGGGCATGCGCAGCTCCTCCCCGCCCAGCCAGTCAAACGCGTCCGGTCCAGCCCCAGAGACTAAAAAACCCCTAGTGCCCCCTCTCCCTGACCCTGCACCACTTTTCCTCCCCCTCAATAAATAACCACCTTCTCCTCGAACTCAAGCCGCCCCCAAGGGCATCAGGCCAGAGGACTCTCTTCTGATGCCCCAAGGAGAGACCAGCGGGGAGGCGGTACCCGAGGCGCTCAGTTGGAGGGAGCCGCGCCGCCCTCGGCCTCCCGCTTGCCTTTGCCCCCGGGGGGCTCCACCGCTCCGCCTGCCTTGCCCTCGCCCGCGGCCGCCCCAGCAGCCTCTTCTTTGGCGCCTTCGTGGGTTTTCATGTGTTTGGCCAGGTGGTCGCTGCGCATGAAGACACGGCTGCAGACCGCACAGGGGAACTTCTTGGTGCCCGTGTGGGTCTGGAGGTGGCGCTGCAGCTCGTCGGAGCGCGTGAAGCGCTTGCCGCAGAAGAGCCAGTTGCACACGAAGGGACGGTCGCCGCTGTGCCAGCGCAGGTGCGCCTTCAGGTGCGACGTCTTGGCGTAGGCTTTCCCGCAGCCCGGGATGTGGCAGTTGTGCAAATGCTTCTTCTTGCCCCCGTCGGGCCCGCACGGAGCCCCCAGTCGCTCCGCCTCCAGGCAGTTGGGGCAGCGGCACACGGTCTGGCCTGAGCTGCGGGGCACTGACCGCCGGGAGCCTTTGGGGCGGGCCGCCCCGTCCAGACTGGAATCCAGCCCCTGGGACTCCGGGGCGGCCGCTTCCAAGGCCTTAGCCCCGTCGGGAGGCCCCAGGAGGTGCTGCCCTCCGGCGGCTGGGAGGAGGTGGTGCGGATGCGGGTGGGGCGGCGGGGCACAAAGCTGGTGATCTCCGACGTAGCCCCCCAAGCCAGCCTGAAGCGCCCCGGGGTGGCCAGGTGAGGTCAGCGCGCCCTGAGTGTGGGGGAGGTCCATCCAGCTGGTGCCCGGATGAAGGTCCCACCACGAGCCATCCTCGGTGCCTGGGTGAGTCGGCCGGAACCATGATTCGTAATGGTGTGACATGTCCGGCTGCAGGAGCTTGGAAAAGGGTCCCGGGGCTAGGGGACTGTCGCTTTCCAGGTCCTCGCAGGTTACCCGAGAGGAGGCCCCCGGCAGCTCATAGCCCTGTGAGAAGTCCACCTCCGGGCCCAGCGGGAGGCTCTGCAGCTCTCCAGGCTGCAGCGGGGAGGGGTAGTCCCCGGCCTCCGGGCTCGTGTGGCCCTGGTACGTCTGGAGAGGCTGCAGGTCGAGGCGCGGCGGCGAGGCGTGAGGCGCGTCCGTGTGCTGGCTGCCCAGAGAGCCGCAGACAGCGGTTAGCATTGCCGGGATCCGGGGTGGGGTGGGGGACAGGGACGGTCAGGGGCACCTCAGGTGGGACCTAAAGGAGGCAAAGAAGAGGTGAAGTGAGGAAAGAAACCAGCTCACTTTCTGTCCTAACCCAGATCCCCTCCCTGCAAAGTGCTCCTCTCCCACCCCCGGGGTGAAAAAGAGGAAGGCACCTCTGGATAGACTGAAGATCAGTTAAGAGAATTTGGGAGTGCTGGGAATGGTGGAGAGTGAGAGGTTCTCAGCCAAGGGCAGAGGATGATGGCAGTCCACCCTCCCCTAGGTGGTCCTTTCCATAGGACCCAGCTCACCCTGGGAGTTGGGCTGGTCCCAGGCTGGTGAGGCGATCCGCCTTACTTACAGCACAGTGCTAAAACCATCCCCACACCAGCTGCCCAGGCCAGCGAAAGGGGCAGTGGCATTTCCTCCTGGCAGACCTGCTGCCAGCCCAGATGGAGAATCTAGATCTATCCTCAGCTTCCCCAGCTTAACTCAGGACACGGATGGGGAGACGGAGGTGGTCTGTTTCTGAAACTCCAAGTTCGAGGCGACCTGACTTCCCAAAGCCCAAAGCAGGTTCTGAGATTTAGGAGAAAGAGCCCTCGTTCCATCCCTGAGGCATGCTCAGTGAGGAAGAGCATTTCGCAGCTCTACACCACTCCCCTCAGCTCCCTGCCTGGCTGGGTTGCCCCTGCCCCACCAAACCCACTCCCACGCCTGGCCCCCACCCCTTCCTCTCCAGCAGGGACTTCGCCTCCCTGGAGTGCAGCTGCAGTGCAGTTTCCGGAAGACTTCTCCCCACCCGGGAAAGCTAAGCCCCCTTCCCTATCCTGATCCACTCTGGTGCCAGCCAGCTTTCTGGCTGCTACTCGGGTCCCCCTCCAATCTAGGGGAGACCCAGATGTGAAGCTGGGAGGGGTCAGCTTCCCAGAGAGGGGGGTCAGCCAGAGAAGAGCTTACCAGCAAGCTCAGAAAAGTAAAATTGCCACCCGCTTAAAGGATGCAGGGTCAGAGTGGGGGAAGCGGAGGGCAACGGGAAAAGCCAGAATTACAGAAATCAAGAAGAATAACCCAAAGAGATTATAAAAGAGGGTACATTCTAGGCATGGATCATTTTAAGGAGCTCCCCCAGATGACTCTAATATGCAGACAAGTGTTGAGACCCACTTTTTCAGGTCAATCCTCATTTTAAAAAAAGAGGAAACTGAGGCAGCATTTAGAGAAGAAACAAAGATTCATTTATTCATCAATCAACAAATACGTACTGTGCGTACCTCTGTGAACCGGGTCTCTCCACTCCTGGTCTGTTACTCTTTCCCTAAACCACTGGGACGCTAAGGACCCCCCCCCCCCCTTCCTTGACCCCAGATCTGTGACTTGAAGGTCCCCCTGTCCTCACCACCTCTTCCTAAGGCCTGGGAGCCCAAATGCCTCAGGTGTGGGGTTTGTGTACTGCTAGAGCCTTCTCTGATGGGGGAGGAGATCCAGTGCTTTGGGACAGGGACTTCTTCCCACAGCAAGGCTCAGCAGATCCTAACACCTTCTGCCTCGGCGACCAGGGAGGTGGCTCTGGTAGTCTGGGAGAGGAAGGGAGAGGGGGACTGGGGCGCCTACTCAGGCTCCTGCTGCCTCACCACAAGAAAGGAAGAAAGTGAAGCGGCGGGAGAGGAGCCTCAGGCCCAGGCGGGGCAGCCCAGAAGGGGCTGGGCGGGAGCAGTGAGGCCTGGGACCCTAATAGGTTTTGGGGCCTGGGAACTGCCCCAGGGGCTAGAGGGTGGGGAAGCTAACGACCCAGGCTCCAGATTGGGCTCTCCCGACACAGGGCCAGGGAGCCCAGCCCTGGGATGCAACGGGCGGCCGGCAAGGTTTCTAGAAGGGAGACGGCAGGGCGCGCACTCCCGGCTTCCCGCTCTCCAACGCGGGAAGGAGGGTAGAAACACCTTCCTTCCCCCTTCCGCCGCTGCCTCTCCCGATCGCCGGCGCTCAGGTGGTCAGGACTTCCGTACTCCCGGTCCTTAAGGTTTCAGTCCTCCGGTTGTCCCAGTCGCTCCAGTTTCCCCGGTTTCCAGCCTCCTCGGTCCCTCCAGTCTCTCCCGTCCGCCCAGTTTTCACTCCGCCGGGGCTCTAAGCCCCCCAGATTCTTGAGGACCACCTCCCCCAAGGCCATAGGAAGCTATGGCGCGTTCGGGCGCGTCTTCTCGAGAGGACCCCCGCAGCGCGCACCCCTCGCCCCCCGACCGGGGCTCCTACCTCGAGGCTGCGCTCGGGCTCCGGGCACGGCTGGCTGGCGCGCTAGGGACGGGCACTCATGGGCCCTGCGCGCCGGCGGGTTCTCCACGGCGAGGGGCAGGAGCCGAGGGCGAGCGGGGGCCGCGATCAGACCGGCGGCGGGCGGCGGAGGAGGGGCGGAGAGAGCCGGCGGGAGGGCGGAGGGCGGAGGGCGGGCGGGAGCCAGCGAGCGAGCGAGGCCAGCTCCGCCCGTGACTCACCCGCGCGCTCTGCCTTCATCCTCTGCCCTGCGCTCCTTTTTCCCCCGATTTCGCGGCCCCGCCCACCTCACCTGCGGCCGCCTTTAACCCTTGCGGGCTCGGCAGGACAAGAGGCCCAGCCCGGCCCGGCCCGCGAGGAGGGGGCGGGCGGAGAGTGGGGGAGGGATCGCTAACTAGGTCGCCTCCCGCCACCTCCCTCGCTCCTCCCTCGCCCCTCCACTCCTTGGGCGAGGGGCCTGGGCGGAGTGTTTCGCAGGTTCTGACACCCGCCCCATCGGGTGGAAAACTGCCCTTCAGCTGACTTGGTCGGGCAGGGGACGCAGGACTCAGACCCTGGGGAAATGGAGGAGGGGGCGGGTCCTTGGGGTGATACCGAACCACCTTAGGGCGCCGTTTGCCTCGACGGCCCTCGGCCCACCCGCTCCGGCCGAGCAGCGCTGCCCCGGAACTGAGAGGAAAGAAGCAAACAGGACCGAGCGCCAAGTATGTGTCCGGTCTACCCGCAGGCCTATGCCGCGAGAAATTTGTCTTGGCTGCCGCCCTCCTTCACCATTCCCCTCGCCGCTTCTCTCCACCACCACCATCTCCCGCGTCCTTTTCGGTCTCGCTTTCCTTTTCGGTTCTCCCTCTCTGGCCACTCGCCTTTTTCGGGTGACCTCCTCCTCGCCTCTCCCCACTCTCTTCCCGGTTCCTCGCTCCCCTCTCCCCAACTTGCTCATCTCTGCCTGCCAGCACTCGTCTCCCAGGCCCCCTCAGCTCTCACTCCTCATCTCCCCTTGGGCAGCAACCCCAGCGCCCCCGAAGTCTGCCTCTCAAATACGCCCCCGCTCGGTGCCGGAGGTGCTCAGCCTACGTGCCGCCGCCGTCGCCCCCGCGCACCCAGCCTGTAAGTCGGGGCAGGCGTCTGAATGGCCCTGGGAAGAGACGCGTCTGGAAATTGAGCGACCCTTTGCCACCACTCCTTCCCGATTCTCACCTGAACGTCTAAATCCAAAGTTCTTAACTTTAGGGAGGGGTCTAGGATTCCTTTGAGAAAAACAAATGCACGTACACAATGCAACTTTCTGACAGAACTTCAGGGCGTTCGCGGCGCCCACCTAAAACCTTCTCTGAAGATCCGAGTGGGTCGAGCCGCTGAGCGCCGTGGGTAGGCGAGTCCTCCCTCCTCCCCGCCCGGCTGGCCTGTGCGCCCGGTATTCCGATGCTCCCTTCCCAGTTGGTGCCTCCCCTACCGGCCGCGTTGACCTTCCAGAGTGACCCGTTTCTTACAGGGGGATTCTGATCAATTTCCGTATTTTTTTTTTAGTTGTTCCGATGGCTTTCCTTCTGCGCTTTGCCGTCGGCTTTTTAAATTTCGTTTTTGTCTTTACAGTCCATTTGCACAGCCGGACCGGATTCTAGGCTGATTCGATCTCGCCTCTACAGCCGAGATTGCACCACCCTTGAATTACCCGCCCTGCATTCCCGTTTGGGATACACTCGAAGTGTGACAATAAAACGGCTACACTGAATCCACAAGCCGCTTGAAAATCGATCTTTGTGTGTGCGGTTCTCATATCCAGAGTCAGTGTCTGGTTCATCTGTGCATCTCCCTCTTTTCTAAGACTCAGTTTCCTCGCCTGGACAACCTTAGTATAACGGGAAGGTTTCCTAGGGCTAAAAGGAACTTATGCACCTAAAATACTTAGCTCCGTGGGGCCCTTGGTAAGCTCCTAGTAAACGGAAGATATAGTGTTATAATTACTAAATAAATCAGCTCTCAACAAATATTTGTTGGATTAAGATACACTCACAAAGATCTTTGTACTAGAAGTTGACGGACATAAATTTTAGCCCCAGCCCTGCATTTGCTAAGCTGAACTAGCAGGTGAGGTTGCTCTGAGCCTCAGTTTCCTTGTTGGAGAAATGCAGTTAGAGCAGCTGCCCTGGCTGGTAAAGGCAGGGTCTTGGGAAGTCTCCAGGCGAGTTCCCGGACATCAAGGGTTGCACTTTCTGATCAGTCAGACTTCCTCCCCTACACGACACCCGGGCCCCTGAGATGTATACTCTCAAGAACCGCCCTGGATCTTTGCAGCCACGGTTAAATTGACAGTCCTCTCTATCTACATGGTTTGATCTCCACCCACTCGAATCTCGGCTAGTTGAGTTTGCATCCTTTTCACAGCCATGTCAGGAACAGAGTTAGGGGCTCACCGCATAGAAACTGCGACTCTGGTTCCTGGGTTACGTCTGGTTCTAGGCATTCCCTGCCTCCTCCTCCCTGAAGCCTGCTGGCTGTTCCCTGTTCCCGAAGAAGCTACTGCCCTTAAGGTGTTAACATCTTCGAAGGGATCTGACTCCAAGTGGGGGACAGAGTCTCCCCTCCCATTTATTTATGGGCACCAGATTACCTTATTTTTCTTTCTCCTTCCATCTTTCCCTGGAAAGCAAGAGGGAAAGGGATCCAGCCCCTGAATGATAGACATCCCACCCCACTTTCACCCCAGGCTCCCTTTAACCGCACCGCATCCTGACCGGCAGCCACCTGGGGTTCCCAGGAGCAAAGACCCTCCATCTGTCTGTGGCTTGTCAATTTGAAATTCAACAGTAACACAGTTGTCTTGGAAAACTCAGCCATTCTGATTTCCTGCCCTGCCTAGCTTTCTGCCTCTGACTCTGGGCACTATCTTCCTTCCAGATCCCCCTCTGCTTGCTTTCCTCTGATTCCAGCCCTTTTGATTTCCCACTTGTGAGATGTTTTCCTACTGAACAGTGCTGATGGTCTATGCTGACATGACTGCCAAGATCACCATTGCCCAGGATTCTTTTTTTTTCCCCTAAAGATTGGCACCTGGGCTAACATCTGTTGCCAATCTTCAGTATTTTCTTTTCTTCTTCTCCCCAAAGCACCCCCAGTGCATAGTTGTATATTCTAGTTGTAGGTCCTTTTGGCTCTGCTATGTGGGACGCTGCCTCAGCATGGCCTGATGAGCGGTGCTAGGTCCACACCCAGGATCCGAACCAGTGAAACCCTGGGCTGCTGAAGCGGAGCCCGCGGACTTAACTACTCGGCCATGGGGCCGGCCCCTGCCCAGGATTCTTATCTCACCTTAAAACTGAACAAAACTGCTCACTGAGATCTGCCCAGGACTTGGGCCATTTCTGCTCCTTCCCCTTATTCCCCTAAAGGGAAATAGATTTTGCCACAAGCGTCCATCTCCCATTCCTGCCACCCCTCTTTTTCTCGTGCCTCTTTTATAGTCAGCAATCCATTTTGTATCTGGAGCAGCCTCATTAGTCTCCATGTTCATCATAACCATCATAACCATCTCCATTTCTTTACTGGGCACCTGCTATGTCCCGGGTGCTTCACACAAATGTCTCTAATTCTCATGAGCATGCAGCAAAGTAGTTATTATTATTCCCCCATTGTACAGATGAGGAAGCCAAAGATCAAAGAAGTTAAATGACCTACCCAGGATTACAGAGCTGTTTAGAGAGAGAGAAGGAAACCGAGTCCAGATCTGCCAGGCTTCAAAGCCCATGTTCTGTCTGCTAGTCCATCCAGCCTCACTGTGGCAGCAGTGATGGCCCCGGGAGTCCGGCTCCCCGAGATCCTCAAGGTGGAGAGGACAGCATTCTTAAACTGATCCCTAGATTAAAGCCATCCATGTTCCTGAGTTTAATAAGACAAACTGGTCCTATCTTGGATCACTAGGATAAGTCACAGCTACCTCTATGGTCCCTTCCAAACCTCGACTGTCCTTCTATGGAGACTGCACTGTGAGAATATCAAAGCTGGTCTGCCCATAAAAATTGTCCAGTGCAAGCCCTCATTTTACTGCCAGGGAAACTGAACCCCAGAACAGGGAGGCAAGTAGCTGAAAGTCACACAGCCAATTGGAAGCAGAGCAGGGACTAGAACCTCAGTCTCTTAATTCCTGGTTTCCCAGTTGCTCACTCTTATCTACTCCCCACCTCCACCTCCAGGCTTGGAAGAGTGTAAGCTGGTGACTGTGGACCCCAACACATTCCTCCTATCCCCTCCTCTCCACAGCACTCTCTCAGCTTCCTGGGAAGCTGGACAGAGCCCAGAGCTGGAACCAAATGTTTTTCTTTCATTCATCCTTTATTCATTCGACAAACACTTACTGACAATCTACCTAGGGCCAAGCACTGTGGTGGACTCTAGTTCTATAAATCCAGATATCCCTCACATCCCACATCCATTTCAGTCTGAAAGATGAGCCCAGTTGAGGATAGTGCATCTGTATGTGGGGTGTGTGTGTGCCTACAAATGTGTGTGTGCACATATCATGCCTGTGTGTACCTTTGGGGCCTGAACGTGGGGTGTCTGTCCTCTCTTTGTGATGGAGGCGTGTCCAGTGGCTTCTCCCTTACTACTTCTGCAGGTGTTCTGTCGTGCCTAAACTTCCCTGTGGTGAGTGTGCGCCATGTACATCTGTTAATATTTGCCCATCTTTTTTCTCAGAATGAACTCCACAGTCGTCTATTAACTGGTGAACCCCCATTCCACTTCTCCCCCAGATCCCAGCCCAGTCCAAAGACCTCCAAGGAATCCTCTTTGGTTCTTCATGCAGACCCCTCCAAGATCTCCCTCCTATCTCCCCCTCCCCAAATCAGAGAGAATCAAGGCTTCCAGACCCTCTCTATGATCCCCACTTTAGAATGGAGATCTGATCCTCTCGTCCCTGAACTGGACAGGGAACAGCCCCTCTTACCAGTCCATGGAGCCCAGAGCTGGCAGCAGCTGTAAGGGGCAGGTGGGGGTGATGAGAGAGCCAGGCTTTATAAAGGAGGCGACAGTCAGAGCCAGAGGGGGAGGTGAGAGACGTGGGCAGGGAAGCTGCCAAGTCCTCACGGCCTCGGAAGCTTTTAGGATAATCCAGGAAACAGTGGCCCCCGGCTCTCCTGGGGGAGTGGTAGGGGGTGAGATCTGAGTCTCTGAGGTCTGCCAGGAAAAGAGGATTTCAGCTGGAAGAGGCAGCTGGGGAGGCGGGAGGGGAAGCAGGACTTCCTTCCCTCCCCAGAGATTGACTGGGCAGTGGGAGAGGGACAAAGCCCTTCTCGCAGGATGGAGGAAATGAGAGCATCCCTGGAGGCGAGAGACCAAATTCCATGCCCCTCCTTTTGAGGTTGCCTTCATGCACTTGGTGAGAAAGAAAGAAGTACCACTTTTAAGACCTGAAACATGCACACCCCTTCAAGTTGGTCCCTCAGTGCAGAGCTCCCCAAGAGTGATGCTGTTGCTCCAGAGGGTCTCTCCCGCCTCTGCTGGAGCCTCATTCCTCCCTCTCGCTTTTCTTCATCCCCTTTTCAGATACTTCCCAACTTGGAACCCCCAGGTGTAATCCACCTTTGGGATCTTGGATCTTTCATTGTCAAATGGGGAGGGAAGACCCTCTCCCTACCTTAGGATGTGCTGGGGCAGCTTGAGATGGACAAGAGGTCACCTAAGACCAGAGGTAGATACCAGCCAAGAATGTTTATAGACAGTTCCGGAATCCTGGAACTCCAGGAGAGTGAAGAGGATGGGAACATGGCCTGGAAAGGGAGAAGGGGCCTGGAGGTGAATTTAGGTGGAGCCCCCACATCCCCAACTATTTACGTGAACTTAATTTTAGGGTGGTTGTAAGTTTAGGCGTGTTGGCTAACAGGAGCACGTCCTGGAGCAGAGAAGGACAAAATGACCAGGAAGGAGGAAGGAGATGAAACAGAATAGGACTGGTTTCCCAAAGCTCTCTGAAGCTAGAAATTCTGACCCACATAGGAGAGTGACCGGGAGCCTTTTCAGGTGACCATGGCCCCTTCTCTGCCATAGACCAGTGCCCTTGGCGCTGAGAACAGGAGCTGCTGAGCACCCCCTCTACACACACACAGAACCCAGTGACCCAAGGCTGGCATGCCACTGCCCCCACCGAGTCTCCTACAGGGTGAGTCAGGGAGTCTTCATCCTGAACTCTTGTCCTGCTCCTCCCCCTACACCCCCAGAAACCTCTAGACTGGGGATTCCCAGTTCCTTCATTAGCTTTTCAGTAATTATCCTGTAAAGGCCCCGACAGGTCCTTCCTCTCCCCGTTTCAGAGATGAGAACATTGAGGCCCTTAAGAAAGCTAAAAAACTCAGCGGAAAGCCACCCATCAGGCGGGAGAGAGTTGAGTGGGGCGGGGGGGGGGGGGCTTAGGAGGCAGAGCTGCCCCCCTTCCTTCAATCCTAGGCAAAATTGGGAGGACAGGGCCAGCACAACTCCCCCGGGGAACCCCGGCATCAGGACTGAGGCAGGCTCCAGGGAGGGGCTTCCCTGTCCCTCCCCACCTTCCAGCCCAGAAAATCAGAGTGAGGGGGGAAACAAGCTGAGGAGACCACACAGGTGGAGTAAATAATGTTAATACGGGAGCATTATCACTAGGGCATTTCCTCATGGATAAATGTCTCAAATACCAAAGGATGCCTCCAAATTATAGTTAATTACAGAGTTGATTTGCATAAATTATAAGGTGAGCATACAAATTCTTTCAATCGGTTCCATATGCTTAGGTAGCAGGTCCAGTCCAAAAGATGGGAGAATCTTGGGGTGGGGAGAGTTGGGGGGAGGAAAGGGACTCAGCCCTTGGCCTGGACCCGCCAGCCCACACGGCTTCGTCCAGCCTTTGGATCAGTAAAGGGTGTAGGGAGACCCTGACTGGTTTTAGGGGAGGGGAGCTATTAACAGAACCCGGACCCTATTTGGCAGGAGACCCCCTTTCCTGCTCTATTCACACCTGGGAACAACATGCTTTCCCACCAATGACGAGGTAGGAAGCCTGGGGGTGGGCACAGTGGAGCCCAGAGCTACACGAGGGGTGGGGGGTGGGACTCTGAAGTCCTGGCTTCTGGCTTTGAGAGGAAAGGGGGCGGGTGCTGGAGGAAGCTGAAGACCCAGCAGGGTTAATGGTAGATTCAAGCCTCTGTCTTGCTCTCAGCTCCCCCTGGAGCCACCCACCCCCACCCCCACCCCCAACTCCAGCTCACTCCCAGAGCCAACCCTCGGATCCCAAGTTTGATGCTGCCGCTGCCTGCACCTTCCAGGTGGCTCCTCAGGGGCTCAGACTCCCAGACTTGTGTCTCCAGTGCCTGGGCCCATTTCCTCTGCCCTCGCCTCCCGGTCCCCCACCTCCTCCCTCACCCACCTCTAGCTGCTAAGACTCTACTTCCTTCTCCAGCTCTCTAATTTGTCCCTCCCTCCCTCCCGGCCCCCATCCTCAGCCCAGAGGCCTGTCTCCTACTCTTCTTCCCATCTTTCTCCTCCTTCCCCAGCCTCCCTCCCCTAGAGATCTCAGGTCTCCCTGACACTCAGCTGTCAGCTTCACTTTTCCCTCCCACCAACAGCTTTGTGCTGCCCAAGCTGCTCGTCCTCCCGCCCTCAGATTTTCCTACCTCATGCTATCTCCCAAATCCTTGCTGCATGTAGTTCTCTAATTTTTTTCCATATACCTGCTCCAAAGGCAGAAACCACTGGATTAGCTTGGGCGAGGAGGAGGAGGCTGAGCTAAGGTCCCAGTTGCTGTGTGTGAGTTACCTTTGTTTTCTCACCTGAAAGAGAGACAGAGAGAGAAATGAAGAAAGACCCTAAAATGGTTCCTGGTACTTAATAAGTGCTTAATAAATATTTGTTGAATGAATGAATTGGAAGTGGGCACGGGTCTGTGAAAATTCTAGACAAGTGCCAACTTGGTGACAGCAATTACTTCTCTCATCTGGATTATTTTTCAGGTCTCCTATGGGCTTTCTGCCACTTCTGTGCCCACCCACCTGAGTTATCTCGCAGACCAATAACAGACTAATCATGCTGAAATGCCCTCCATCTTGGCACTATCCATCTCAAACACAGCCAGTGGCTCCCCAGTGCTAACTAGGGACATTCAAGACCCTCCTACTTGGCCTCCACCGCCTTTGCAATTTTCACTTCCATTGGTCCTTGTACAAACCCTCCAGCCCAGCCTAGCCCGCTGGACTGGATGTCTAGCCTTCCCACTTTTGCTCCAACTATTTCCACCCCTGCCGTCCCATCTCTGTCTCAGGAAAGCTTATCAGCCTTCAAGCTCCCGGCTCCAAGGCTGCTTTTTCTATGAAGTCTTCTCCTATCAGCACATCTCTGGCTCGCTCCTCTGAACTTCCCTCGTCCTTCCTGCCACATGCCCTGTTTCCATGGAGCTGGCTTCTTATCTTCCCTACAGGTCTGGAGACTCCTGGAGGGCAGGGGCCATGTCTTTTGCATGCCACACAGTCCTCAACCCAGCACCTTTCTTTGAAAAGTGGGTGGGTAAGCCACGACTGAGTGAATTGGAGAAGTGTTTTCCTGGAGTCAAAGCTTCCAGAAGCTCCTCAGTTGGGGAAGGTAGCAGTGAAGGCAGAAGGTTGGGTCAGGTGGGAATTCACAACAGAGGACTTGAAACCCAAAGATCCATGAAGGAAAGGAGCCCAGCTTCCCTGCTGCACCCCCACCCCCGGCCCGGGTTATGTGATGAGGAGAGAAGGACCCAGGAGGACATCTGGGACATGCAGGGTTTGGGTGAAAGCTGAGAGAGGGTGAAACACTCTGCTCTGTTCCTTGCAACAAAAGGAGCAAGGGCAGTGAATGGGAGCTGGGAGAAAGGGCTGGCTAGACAGCAGCCATGGAGAAAAACACAGGCAGAAAAAGAAGAATCCCCTTTGTCCCTCCGTGGGCAGTTAAAATTCTTCTTGCCCTAGTGGCAAGATCTTGATCATGTCATGACTTAGCTCAGAAACATTCAATAGCTCCCCGTTACCTACAGGAGAAAGTCCATATCCTTCAGCCTGGAATTTAAGCCCCCTTCCCCATCTGGTCTCATCCTACCTTTCCAACCTTACCCCCTCACTCCCCATGTTCCAGCCACTGGGGGCTTCTACTCCATCCTTATTGTTCACAATTTTTATGCCCCATACTGTTCCTTGTCTGAAATACTCTTCCTCATTTCTCTGCCTGTGAGCTCCTATTGATCCTTTGAATCCCAACTCACATGTCCTCCTCCTCTATGAAGTCTTCTCCAGTTCTCGAAGTTACCCTTGTCCGTGTTCCCAGAGTCCTAAAATACAGAGGGCTTAGCACTGTCTGATGGGTGAGGTGATGAGTTGTGTGTGTGTCAGATCGTGAGCCCTTTGAGAGACTGGAATTTTCTCTGTTCATCTTTGTATCCCTTCAGCATCTTGTACAGTGACCAGGACTGAGTGTAAAAAACACTTGTTGCACTAGATTGTATGTGCCCTTTGCAAAGAAGGGGCTGTCAGACCAGAGCTTGGTGGGTTCTCTATAAATCCCTTTGTCACAGCCACCCAGAGTCTACCTTGTGGGCATGAAGATGCTGCACAAAAATCACTCCTCACTGTGCCCAGTGCCTGGTCAGGAATCCAAGATCAGGCTGGCAGAAGAGGCTCACTGAGAGGCCCACCATCCTGTGTCCTGGCCAGCTGGGCACTGCCACCAACCTGCAGCCAGGGTCACCCAGAGAACCTCCAGCTGGATCCCACGAGAGGGGAATTAGAGGGGAGGGCTGGGTATCAGGACCTGGCAGGCGAAATCGGGCGGGTAGGGGGGAGGGCGGGCAGTGCCCTGGAAAGGGGGCCGGTCTCATTGTTGTGGTCTGTCTGGGAGATTCCTCCCCTTTTTAATTTGCTTCCTGATTGAGGGGTTGGCTCTGCCTGCCCAGCTCCCCCGTCATTATCTGCTGCCGGTGGCTCAGGTGCTGGCGAGCCTGGCGTGGCCTCTAGGTTATTACCTGGAGCTCTGGGGGTGGCAGAGGCTGCCCCTCTGGCCGGGGTGGGGGCCTGTCTGGAATTTGCCCTGATCCTCCCACCCACGGGGCGGCCATCTTGATGCCCAGCAGGGTGGACACACTTACATGACGGGGGGCTGCTTTTATGGGAGACAGTGGGTCCCAGGGAGACTTCAAAGTCTAGAAGAAGCTGCATCTGTAAAGTGCCTAAAGTACTGAGTCAGGAACCTGAGACAGATAAGACTTGGGTGCTAAAGCACCCAAAGTCAGAGCTGTTCCCCAAAGGCTAGTGAAAGGTACTGAAGTTAGACATCAAGAAGGACTTCCCAGTCATGTTGGAAATGAGAAAGAGAGCAGTGGAGGTGGTGACTTGCCCCCTGAGTTCCTCCTGTTCGGCAGCATTCAGAAAACCAAGAGTCATAGAGGGGAAGGAGTGTCATTGATCCAAGAACCTGCGATGACCAGAATCCAGAATCTGGGAACTTCTGGAAGTGTAAGCACAGAGGGCTCAGGCTCCTCACTGAATGCCCTGGAGCATTAGACCTCAGACTTCTCCCCACTGCCCTTGGGCACAGCCTAGAAACCTACAGGAAAGGCACCCCTGCCTCTCCCTCTCTCCAAGCCCTCAATGCTCCGGCCCTCTGCCCCGACCCTGATGGAGCCCGTGGGCTTCCAGGACAGAAGATAATATCAGGACAAACAGGAAGTGCTGAATTAGAGACATGAAGTTTGTTGTTTCAGAGGGCGACCAGTGCCAAGCAGCGGTGCCAGGTTGGCAGCCCTGGAGCCTGGCGTCTGCCTGCTCTCCGTGCAGCCAGCTGCCCCTCATGGCCTTGCTTAGGACCTTGGCCAGAGGGCTCCCTGGAGAAGAAAGGAGGGGGAGGAGGGGCATGGCAGGGAAAGGGTTAAACAAGTGATTTTTTTTTTTTTTTTTTTTTTTTTTTTCCCTTCACCAGCTGAACTTTTATAGTGTCACCTCTGATTCAGACTGGGCATTTAGCCACTCATTCAGCAAATATTTTTAAGTGCCTACTCTGTTCCAGGCTTGCGCTAGACACAGCCCTGTCCCCCATGGCTAACACACTACTCACTAGCATGTAAGCCCCATGGAGGCAGAGGTTCTTGTGCATCACTCCACTCCCGATGCTTAGAATGTTGCCTGGCACTCAAAGAGGGCTTTATAAGTTTGTTGAATGGATGAATGGAAGGATGGATAGGTAGAAAGAAGGAAGGGACCCTTAGATCGGGCATAGGAGAGTCTCATGACTTTTCGGTCCACTGGACCTCTTACTGAGAACACTCATGATCCAGGGGCTGTCCTCCCCATCCTGTCCGCCTCCCAGGGAATTTTAGAGTCTTGATCCCGGCAGGTGGCCATGGTCCATTCTCTCTCCCAGATGCCACCAGGGAGTTGGGCTTCTAGGCTGCCAGCAGTGACGATGCAGAAGGAGGGCTGGTCAGGAACTATGGGCAGTCCACACAAGAAAGCCCACGAGGCCACGACAGGCCCCTCCCTGGGCATCAGGGTGCTAGTGTCTCCCCAGACTCCAGAACTGACTGCTCTACTGGGCCCTGGAGAGCCACTTGGCCTGCGCCCTCCTCATCCTCAATGATGGTGCCAGGTAAGGCTTCGGACATGGCAGAGGCTGAACCAAGAGCCACCGCACCTTGTTCCTGTGGCTCCATCCCCCCATCCACACCCAAGAGGTGAGATCCTGGGGCAGTTGGCAACTGACAGCCTGGCATCGACTCATGCCAACAGCTTGGAAGCTGTAGTAATTAGAAGGGAAGAGGGAGAGAGGGGGAGAGAAGCAGAGCGAAGGCAAGCTCGAGAGACAAACCTTCTCCTGCCTGCCGCGGGGCAAACTACTTCAAACGAATTCGTTTTGCTCTTGTGAAACTGAAGACAATTTCCTTTTCTGTCATAAAACAAATTATTGCTCATCAGGAGTGCTGGGCTAGGCTCCCTCCTGAGGGTTTGCTCCTGCTCCCGGTGCAGGGCCCCAGGTGGGGAGGAAGGTAGGGAGTGTCGGGGAGGGGGCCAGGCACAGGAGGGAACTCACGGGGAGGGGTAGGGAAAAAGTCGTGGAGCGATTAATGTTCCCATCAGGAGTGAAACACACTATCTCCCCTCATCAACCTCCGCCACTGACCAGGGAAAGGGTCCCAGACCATAGCACTGGCCCTGACCACCAGCACCCGAAGGGACTCTGGGGAGGTCATCTCACCCATCCTCCTGCCTCAGAGCCAGCCTGGAGGAGGCTCCACCTCCTCCTCAGGCACCTGTTCATGGGGTGGAGGGGTGGGGACAGGAAGGGGAGGCCCAGAGACGTTAAGGAACTTACCAGAGATCATTCAGCAGGTTACTGTCATGTGCTGCATAACGAGGTTTCAGTCAACCATGGACCGCATATACGATGGTGGTCCCGTAAGATTAGGACCATGTAGCCTAGGTGTGTAGTAGGTAGGTGTGCAGGTTTCTGTAAGCACATTCTATGATGTTCGCACAATGATGAAATCACCTGACAACACATTTCTCAGAGCGCATCCCCGTCGTTAAGCGACACATAACCTGTCATGGCAGATCCAAGATCAGAACCCAATGAGCTCTCGCCCAGGCCAAGATTGGAGGCTGCCTGGGGACTTTTGTTAGTACTTTTTATGACTCTGGATTGCTCCAGTGAGCCCCTGGCATCCAAACACTACTGCTAGGCATGGGGGACTTGGGAAAGAGACAAGTGGAGCAGGTTCCCTCCATCCTCAACAACTGGCCCCCAAAGCTGGTCTCCACCACACCCTATAGGAAGGACTTCCACCTCTCCCCACCTTGGTTTTGGTGAACTCTTCCAGGGAACCTCCCATCAGACCCACCAGAGGAGCTGTCAAGACTTCCTCTCTTCTGGCCCCGCCCCTCCCCACTAAACCTACCTAACTCTTCTCTTCTCTTCTCTGCCCTGCTCCCTGGGCCAGAGCTCAGGGGAGACACCCTTCTGATTGACGCTTCAACGCTTGCCACCTCTTTCTCATCATCACCTCTGATAACTGCCCTCATTACCTCCCTCACTTCTTCAAGCCCTACTTTCATGGACTTTTCTGGAAATTGGGAAAGTACAAAGGTTCCTATCCCTGGTGTGTTTCTAGTCAAGGTGGGCATGGAGATCCGGGCCCCATCCCCAGGGAACTCCTGGCTGACCTAAGCAAGACCCCACACATGCACCAGGAGAGACAGGGGCAGACTCTGGCTGAAAGAATGGGGGGTGCTGGGACTGGGGAGATGGGGCAGGGCAGGAAGGAGGAGGCAAGGCCAGGGGAGGGCTTCCTGAGAAGGAGGGGAAGGAAGATGTGAGGAGGTATTCAGAGCAGAAAATCCAAGTCACAGAATTCTTGGAGTCGAGAGGGAAGATGGGCCCAGGGGGAGAGGTGCTATGATGTCTGGGAAGGAGCTGGGAGCCAGAACACAGGGTCAGGCAGGCAGCTGGGAGGGTCCAATACCAGCAGCCATTTCCAGTGATGTGGAAACCCAGGTTTAAGCCAAGGTGAATGGAGAAATGTTTGGGGATTGGCTGCCAGACCGGAGCAGCCAGACATCTGCGGGGAACAAAGGGTTGGGGATGGCATCCAAGGTGGAAGGGAGACTGGAGAAGTCACCCTGCCCAGCTCCCTGCCCCCGGGGCACACATGGTCCTTTCTCTCCCCACCCGCTGACCAGCACTCTTTTGTTCCCGGAGAAAGTGGGGCCTGCCACCTGTCCACCCTACTTGATAACATCCCTAAAAGTTCTTCCTGTGTCCGACCACAATTTCCCCGGTGGCCAGTGGAGGCTTGGCAAGGAGAGGGGCAAAAGGGAGACTGCAAGCAACTGCCCCCCCGAAAGTGGTTTCCCGTGGCTGGGAGGGAGACAGGGAGGAGGAGGTGAGCAGAGGGCAGGGCCGGGAGAGGATCTTGTCCGGGCGAAGACTCTGGCTCATCGGACACGCCACGCTGGGAATCCGAGAATCCGTGGTGGGAATGGGCCGGGCTGGCAGGAACAAAGGATGAAAGGGAGGTTGTGCGGCCGGCTGGGACATACACACCCACCGCTGACGTACTTCAGTGGCCAGTGACCTCAGCCAGGCCGTCAGGCCCCGTCTCATCGTGTTGCTCCAGCGGGGTCCCCCTGCACCCAACCTCCAAGCAGGGCCTGAGAACATGAGGGAAATTGGTTAGACACCCAGAAGGACCTGCTGTCAAGATAAGCTTGGGGAATTACCTTTCCTGAGATGGACAGAGTCAGAGAAGGGGATGTGGGAAGGTAAAGAGAAATGATGAGGCTTAGAAGGAAAATGGGGAAACCATGACATCTGCGCCCCCTGACTTGAGGAATCAGGGTACCCATGATCAATGGTTCATGTCTGTGTAAGGATCCTGACAGCAGGAGGGCAGTGGCCTAAAATGTAAAGGATTTGTGTTAGGTACCGAGAAGAACTTCCTTGCTTTTAGGTGTAGGACATTACGGGGCTGAGTGCAGTGTGGAATCATGCTCCCTGTGTAAGGACAGATCTCCACTTGCCTACGCAGCCAGTCAGGGGGCTCTGACCCTCACACCCCCAGCTCCCCTGGAGCCACCCAGCTTCCTGGGCCTCCCAAGGAAACGCGTTGCCAGCCCCTCACCTGTTCCCTTGGACCAGGAGCGGGTGGAGGACTGTGGTGTTAGGGTGGTGGTTGCCTCCCACTTACCCGACTCTGGGGCAGCAGTGGGCTCTCATCCTTTTCTTTTTTTTGAAGATTAGCCCTGAGCTAACTACTGCCAATCTTCCTCTTTTTACTCAGGAAGACTGGCCCTGAGCTAACATCCATGCCCATCTTCCTCTACTTTATATGTGGGACGCCTACCACAGCATGGTTTTTGCCAAGCGGTGCCATGTCCACACCCGGGATCCGAACCGGTGAACCCCGGACCACTGAAGTGGAACGTGCACACTTAACCGCTGTGCCACCGGGCCGGCCCCTCTCATCCTTTTTCTCTCCCAGCCTTGCGGTGATGGGTCTGGGAAGGAAGAAGCCCCCCTGGTTGAGGAACCTTATCTGCTCTTCTACAAAGCTCGCCACCACTGGAAGCCCTAAACAGAACCGTATGTGCCCCCACTGAGCCCTGACACCCTCAGACACACATGGATACAGCTCCTCCTGTACAGTTTCACACGCAGTCACACAGATAGATCCTCTGCCATCACACACACCCCTCCACTCATCCACACACCCTCTTAGGTCATTGCTCACTGAGAGGCTCATTCAGACGTGAAGCAGACAGACGCTGTGCAGTCATTCCTCATAGGCCCACTGCGGCCACTCGTGCACACACACACACACACGCACCCCTCTCACTGTGTCACTGTGACACTTGAGATCACACACAGTCTCATGCCGACGCAGAGACCCTCGCGCCCTCCAGAGGAGCCCTTCACTCATGTGCCTCCATCATGCGCTCGCCCCCCGGCACCGGCGTCTGTGTGGGGAGCACCTGCTCTAAGCACTGGGCTGAAGCCTGAGACAATATGGCAGCTGGAGGAATTTGTTTGCAAGGTGATAGGAGACTCAGGCTAATAAACAGATTGTCGCAATCAGTGCATTAAGTGCTGGAAGAGGACTAAGCATCGAGTTCTATGGAGACTAACCCAGTCTTGGGGGTCCAAAGAGCCTTCCCCCATAAAGTGGCCTCTTTCCCATGCTCGAATAAATCCTTGCTGCAGGCTAAGTGTTTTACGTGTGTTGTCTCCTCTCTTCTTCACCACCATCCCGTGAGGTCAGTACTAATATCCCCATTTGACAGGAGAGAAAACTGAGGGTCAGATAAGTGAGATACAAAGTCGTGGAGCTAATAAATTAGTGGAACACAGACTCCGACCCAGAGCTGCCTGAGTCAGGGCCCCAGTGCTCACGGCCACTGTCAAACTGCCTCCATCATCAACTTGAACTTTCACACCCACAAGGCCCTCACCTACTCCCTATCCCCTCAGCAACCCCCCTAATGCCACCAAGGCCCTCCGACCCCCGACACTCATGGGCACACACAGGCCCACCTTCCAGCCTTCTGCTCTCACTTGCCTTCCCTCCCAGGAGACAGGGCCACTTGTCACTAGAGGAGCCATAATTGGCAGGTGCTGAGGCTGCCGCCAGAGCTTCAGAACAGGCAGAAGGGAGGGAGGAAGGGTTCCTGAGGCAGGGGGCTTGGAGGCTGGGACGGGGGAAGAGGGAGGGGGCTGGCTCCAGTGCCCTCTCCTCCGCTCTGCAGGTGTAATTAGCCCTGGCAGATGAAAGGGCGTCTTTGAAAGCGGGCGAGATCCTTGTCTGTCAGCAGGGCGCTCTGGGTGGCATCGGCAGCTTATCCTGAAACCACACACGGCACCAGAGCCAGGCTGTCTGGGCGCTGCCCGGGAGGCGGGGAGGCAGACCCCAGGGCCATGGGCCCTTGACTTCCCACTGCCCAATATCTCGACCTGCGCTCCCTGCCTCTCTGGGCAGGAGCTTCTCAGAAGGGAGAATCCTCCAGAGCTGGGCAATGCCAATCCCAATAGGCTGATGCCCTTCCCCTGGGGCCTGAGGGGACCCTCCCCTCCCCTGCCAAGCTGGACAGGAGGCCAAGGACAATGGCTCTAGGCAGTCCTTTCATCCTGAGATCTCAAAGCGCCATCTAATTAAGCCCGCCCAGGTCAGGGACTTCCTCTGGAGTCCCTTTGGAGGGGTGTGGTCTGGGACCAGCAGTTCCCAGATCCCAGCTTGGATAGGAGTCCCAGAGGACAAGGTCTCCTAGAGTGTTCATCCTGTTTGGAACCTGTGAGCCTCGAGGACTAGCAAAGCCAGGGTGTGGGCACCAGACTCTGATGGGAGGCCAAAGGGGATCTCAGGGCGCCTCAGTTTGAGACCCAAAGGGGACAATCTCTGAGACATCCCATCCTTTCCCTCATAGAGGGCTTCAAATTCAAGCAAAGGATGAATCTCACAAACACGTGGAGTGAAAGAGGCCGGATACAGAAGAGCACACAGTACACGACTCCACTTATATGAAAGTCAAAAATAGACCGAAAAGCAATCTATGCTCTTTGAAGTCAGAAGAGAGATTCTGTTACCCTTGGGGGTTTAGTAACCGGAAGGGGCGCAGCGAGGGCTCTGGGAGAGAGGTAATGTTCTGTTCCTCGAGCTGCCTGCTGGTTACCCAGGTATGTTCACTTTGTGAAAATTCACTCCATTTTTTACTTATGATTTGCCTGTGTCATATACTTATGACACTTTTCTGTATGCATGTCATAGTTCAATAAATGTTTACATTAAAATATTTTTACATGTCAATCAAAACTTTGTTTTATGATTCCTTTAAGGGGCTCTCATATCCATCTCTTTCCTCAGCCGGAAGATCACAGGGATCACCCAGATTGAAGACCTGGTGAGGCCAGATTCCTGGAGAATTCCTTGACTGTATGTGTGTTGGGGGGTACAAACAGGGGATATGAAGCTGTGTAGAGTCAACATCTTGCTATAGGGTCCTGTGCCCCATTCCCTACCACTCCCCTCAGTACTCACACAAACACATTAATCACTTCTACTTTGCTGAAAGCCAATGGATGCTTTGATGCCAAAGGAAGCAATGAGATTGCCAGAATCCCTGCCCTCCTCTCCCCACCCCCAGTATCTGCTCCAGAAATCTGTTCCCAGTCAGGTCTCACCCTTTCTCCACCTCCCCCCCGCTCCAATGGTCAGCTCTGTTCCTTCCATCTCCCTCTTCTGCTTCAGGGGCTAAACCAGGTAGCTGGGGAGAGGTGGAGGGGTGTTTGTGAAGGGGCCTTTGGTCCCCACCTCATCAAATGACATCCTTGCTTCTTTGTCTTTCCTTCACCCTGGAAAAAGGCAGGAGGCATTGCTTTCCTCTGCTGGCACTGAGGCAGAGGGCTTTGGGCTGGACCTTCAGGACAACTTCCTGATAACTGGGGTGGTGAGAAGTCTCTGGAGCAACTGAAAAAAACGAGGCGGGAGGTGCAGGCTGCTTTGAAGACTGACCTGCCTAGAGACAGAGGGAGAAATGAGATCACCTTACAGGGTCCTAAGCCTACTGAATTTCCCCTGCAATGAGTTCCCCCACCCAGCATGAACACGAGGACGAGGACGGTGCTTGCTCCTGACATTGCATTTCTGTGTGGGAGGAGATCCTACATGTCTGGGTTTCCTAGTTGGTACTCCAGAAGCCACTGATACCAGATACTGAAACTCTGCCTGTCTCTGTGACCTCAGGCAGCATCCACCTTTTCCTGCTCTGAACTCAGTGGACCTTCCACTGGTGACCTGGTCTCCACTGGTTTGATGGTCTCCATAACCCAGAGCGCAGAGCTCACCTTCCCTGGTTTCTGGCAAATCGCAACACTCTCTCAACTCCCCCTCTCGAAGGAGCTCCCCCAAAACACACTGAGAAGAGGGCTTTGTGCTTTTCTGACCTTCCTTCCAGCAGGCAGAGTCCACAGCCTTCTCAAGGATTCCCAAGGATCTTTGTTTGTTTTGTCTACTAATTGTCTCAGAAGCGCCCAGAACAGTGTGTGGCACCAAGCAGGAGCGCTATAAATATTTGTTGGAGCATGCATGGTTCTTCTGCTGGACAAGCCCTCCCTCCAGAAGCCCATCCTGCATCCCTGCCGCTACCCTGCCATTGACATTTTCAGTTGTTCTGGCCTCAGAAGAGAGAGGTCATCTGCCACCAGTTATGATTAACTGAGTGCCTAGTGTTCAAACCCTTGTGATATGTCACTGTACTGTCTCTTCATGGTTTAAGAGTCCGGGTTCATCCCAATGCCTCTCATTGTCCCTCTCTGCCTCCAAGGCCAGCCTTCACTCAACTTCAAGGGTCCAGTCTCCAAGAGTTACCCAAGATTTAATAAACTATAACAAGAAACAAGAGGCTTCCTTCCTCTAATTACATTTGTCCATTCTATTTCTTCTTTTGTCGCCATCTAAGAGAAGTGAAAACCTCCCCAGTTCCCTGTCCTGTTGTCTCTGTGTGCCTCTGGCTCTCTGCGTCACCTCCTCGGTGGCCACTCTGTTTCTTCACTGGAGTCCTTCCCTCCCTTTGTGTTTGGGAGTCTCTCTCTCTCTCTGTTTCTTCTTTGCTGTGTGGGTGTGTCTCAGGCACTCTCTCTGTCTCTCTTCTCCGTTTCCTTTACAGCAAATAGGTAAACAGGTGATTGAGAAATGGAAAAAGGGGGGGGGGGGGAAAGAAGCTAAAGTGGAGTGTTTTCTCCCAGGTATCAGGGTCGCAGGTAGCTCCAACCCTAGCCAGAACGAGTCGGGACAGGTGCGGCTCCTGTCCAGATGTTGCGCAACGCGCGGCGCGTGCCCCGAGCCCGCTCCTGGGTCTGGTTCCCGGGCTGCGCACAGGGGTGCGCGGTGTATTCAGATCAGAAATAGCCTTTAGGTCCCTGTCCCTCAGACAGACCCGGGCCGGGTCTGCTCCTCTCCACCCCGGGCTTGCGGGCGTTGGGGGAGGCCGAGAGGTTGTTTGCCGGGAAAGGACAGTGTGGGACCGGGGCGGGGAGTTCCCTGCGTCTGGGCCGTGGGGGGAGCTGCAGGCCGGCGGGGTGAGTAAGGCCCAGCGGACGCAGGAGGCTCAGTGGCGGCGGCGGCGGCGATGGGGAGGAGGGTAATTACGCAGGGAGGCTCTCGCCACAGCACGTCCCCACAAATGAGAGGCCCCGGGCCCCAGACACCACACAACAAAGCAGGAGGCAATTATTTGGCTCCAGTGGGAGGGGACAGCCCTTCGCCGGCCCACTGCCGCTGAGCACCCCGGCCTCCGCTGAGGGCGCAGAGGGTAGGGGCGCAGGGGCCACTCTACCAGCTCCCGCGGACAGGGGAGGGCCCGAGGGACTCCCGCTGGGTTACCCTCCGAGGGGGTCCCGGTTGGGGAAGGCAGAGCGGTAGGAGGCCCTCAGCATGATTAGAGCCATCCCTCAGCCAGCCCGGAGCCTCCCACAAGGCCTCGGGGAGGCCTCCTGGGCACCCCACAGGAGGGAGGGAGGAGGGCTGGGGCGCGGGCTGGAGCGGGCAAGGCGATTTGTTGGTCCTGGGGAAGCCAGTGGCCAACATCTGAACCCCCCCTTCCCCAGCTGTGGCCACACAACTGGCAACCAGGAGGATCCCAGGCAGGTGGGGAAACCACAGAGGAGGGAGCAGGAGCCAGGGAGATTCCAGAGCACGTGGCCAGGCCTGGAATTCACACAATTGATATGCAAATCAAATGCAAATTTGTCTTCTTTTTTCCCCTCAAAAATCGTCAGATCAGGCCCCTTAGGAGGGAGAGCTTGCCTGATCAGCTGAGGGTACCCCAGCCTCTGCTGCCCCCCTCTCCCTCCCCAGCCATCCGTATTTGCTGCAGGAAAACTGTTAGCAAGTCCTACCAATGCCTTGGACTCATTTGGGACCTTCCTGCAAAGGACTTTCCCCTCCTTAGATGAAAGAGCCCAAAGTATAGATGGGGAAAAAGAGGCCTTAAGAGATTCAGGTACTTTCCCCTGTTCTAAGGACCCACCTGGAGGATGGCAGGCTCCTGGAACCTTCTGACATCAGTACCAGGTTGTCAGCATGCCAACTGGGGCCGGGGGAGGGGGGGGGGGGAGGGAAGGAAGCGTGGGACTAGGAGCCTTAAAATCTGGTCTCTGCTCTCAGCTCTGCCCCTAACTAGCTGGGTCATCTTGATCAAGTCACTTCTCTTCTCTAAGCCTCAGTTTCCCTGTATGTCAAATGACCATCTCTGGAGAAAAAGGCTCTTCCAGATGTGGAGTCCTCTAAGGAGAGGGCCATCTAGTGTTGCCACCAAGAGTCCTTTGAGCCAACTGTCCCCTTCCTCATCCTCCCCAGCTCTCACCCCTCCCTGCTCCAGGCCAATGGAGGCTGAACCTCTACCCCCTAACCCCTGTCTTTCTCCGTCTTCCAAACCCCTCCAGGAAGCCTCCCTGAGGAGCCCTGCTGAGCTGATGCTCCGTATGTTGGGGTCCCCCCGTGTGTGGAAGGCTCAGTTTGCCCCATGTGTGTGCCCTTGCTGACGTGTTGCTAAAAGAGCTCCTAAGTAACTTTGAGAATGTGTATGGTATCCTGCTGTGTCCTCACCCCCAACCCCAGGCTGGAGGCAAGGACTTCCATTAGACTAGGGGCTTCCCAAGGACCTGGGCTAGGTCCTTGGGACAGAGAGCCCCCATCAGGGTGTGACTGTCTCCTTCACCAGATGAGGACTATTCACTAGGGTTAAGGACTCTGCCTCCTCCACCTGCCCCAAGGCTGAGCTCAGCAGTAGCCATTCCTTGGGGGAGGGTTAGGGGGACCCAGATGGCCTGCCTCTCCCAGGTCTTCACTGGCCAGTTTCTCAGCTTCCCCTTCAACCCCTGAGCATAGCCAGGGGCACAGCCTTTGCCAGCTCCTCTCCTGCCCAGGAGTGATTCTGCCTCTTCCTTCCTCAAGAAACTCTGGCCGGGCACCTGCCTCTCCTCCTCCTCTCCCAGCCTCCTGCCTCCCTCATCCCTCTCTTGGGCCTCAGGGCAAGTATTTGCCATCTGCCATGTTAGTGCATTCCTGGGGCTGGCTCCCAGGCTCCCCGCTGTCCTGGGGGCTGAGAACGCTGCTTGGCTGCCCTCCCCCATCAGAACTGCCCTCACCACCCCCAGAATGCCTGGATCCTTGCTCCCTCCCCTCCCAGGCATCCCGGGGGCTGCAATGCCAAGGTTCCTAAAGTCCCAGCCTGCCTTCTCCACTCCGGAGCTGGGTGGGATGTCAGAGTAAGTCTGGGGGTCCTGCTGTAGCAGCAGGCATCTTCCTGCACTTCCCTCCTCCACATCTTGTCTGTCTTCACCTCAGGGAGGCTCCTTACCTTGGAACCCTGCCACTTTATATTAATTTGCATACTACATTTATTGGTCCAGCCCAAGTAAATGGATACAAATGCAACGCAAGCCAGATTCAAAGAGGCAGCAACAGTGGATGGCCCCGACACGAGAGAGGACTCCACCTCTAGAAGACCCTTGCCTGTCTTTATAGAAGTGGTAATTCAACAGTCAGGGAAACTGAGGCTCAGAGAGGAGAAGCGTTGCTCCTAGCCCTTGGCACAGGAGACCTGTACTCCACCATCACTGGTGACGGAGGTGGTGACACGTGGAATCTGAGGAGGGCTGAGGGGCCTCATCTGCCCCGGTGAGGGCTCCCTACCCACCTGCCCTGGCATCTCAAATCCCTGCCAGCAGAGCACTTCTGTGCGTGCCAGTGGTGTGTGCAGATGTGTTCTGTCTAAAGACATGTGACACTGGGGGTCCGGCTGACATATTCTGGCATTACCACCTCAGCAGAAAGCAGGAACTTGGGGACCCTGCCCCACTGGGTAGATTTGGGGCTGTTGGAGAGGCCAGGGAAGAAGACCTGGAGTGAAAGGAGGAAGGGTTGCTGTCTAGAACTGCAGTCAACCAACGGAGGTTTACTGAACACTGAGGGTGTCCCAGGCCGCAGGCTGGGCCCTGGGCTGTGTTGGAGAAGAGAGGCTCACAGAGAGCGCAAGGGGGCGGTTCATGCTTGGGTTACACCATTAGCACCTGGATGCTCACTGATTCGGTAATTCTGGAGGCCCAGCAACGGGCCTTCATTCAAGCACTTGCCCTTCCCTTTCCCAGGGACATCGATGCAAGCTGTCTGGCGACCACACTCTAAAAGCCACGGTGGCATGTCCTGGGTTCTAAGAACAGCCTGGAGTTCCAGAGAGGCAGAAAGAGGGAAGGAGGCTGCTGCGATGAGTCAGCTGGGGTAGGAGGGGAGATACAGGGTCTTCTCTCCAGGCCAGCCATACCCTGGCGTTGGGGCTCTGCCAAGCTCCCTACCTGTGGTGCCTCTCCTGGGCCCGCACCATCATTAAGGAGCAGGCCTGCCTCCCCTCCCCTGGTGATGCTCCTGGCAAAGGAGGGTCTCCCACACTCAGGTCTCCCAGCACCCTGTTGATTCCTACCCTTCACTTCCCTCGGGGCCCAGGGCATCTTCTCCGGAGTCCACAAAGGGGGAGCCCCAGTGGGGAAGGATGGCAGAGCTGTCTTGCAGAGACCCCAGACCATACTCCCTACCCTACCTTCTCCTGCCCCTGGTCTCGGAGGGCCTCCTGGAGTCAGTGTCCAGGCTAAAGAGAGAAGGGCTAAGAGGAAGGGGTTTGAGGAAGCAGAAGTAGAGGTTGAGAGAGGAGGCAGGGAGGGAGGCTGCCCCTCCTCCCCTCCAGTGCCTGGCGTTTGATGCTGGGGGTGCTGAGACATCTCCTCTCCCGGAAACTCGAGGCCAGACAGATAAACACAGATGGAGGGAGAGACTCAGCTGCTTTATTTATGGGCCCGGTGACAGGCCCTCTCCTGTCTCAGAGTCACTAATCTACCGGGCGGAAGAGACATCCCACCCCCTCGCCACCCTCTTCCCTCCCTCCTGAGACTGGGGCTCAGCCAGGCTCCGAGCCTCCCCCAGCCAGTCAGGCGCAGGCCTGCGGTGCCAGCTCCTGTGGGCTGGGGGAGAGTGTCCAGGGGCTCAGGAGACACCCTCTCCCTCCCAGTAAAACAGGGAGCACACATCCCACTCCTTGCCCCTCCCCCAGTGTCCTACCCAGTTTTGAATGGGCCATATTGAGTGCACTCCCATGAATGTGCCTGGGGACAGGAGGATGTCGAAGGCGCCACCTCAGGGGGTCCTTCCCACTGAGAGGTTGGACAAGCCAAGTTTCTTGACTTGGGAAGTGCCTGAGGAGACCCCCTGGGCTAGCCTGGATTGGGCCTATCCAGAGCAGGGGCTGATGGGGGATTCCCTGATGTCCCTAAAGGGTCAGACCCAGAGCTGAAGGATCCTGTCCTCCTCCAGTGTTTCCTTCTAATGAACTCCCTCTAATGGCAATTGGCACCCGCATAAAGTGGCCCCTGGAGACCCACGTTAATCCCTCCTTCTCTCCTCCTTCACCTTCTCCCCACCCACCCACACTACACATGCCTGCTCCCGGCATCCTCTTATGAAGGGTTAAATTCCACCGTAGCTATGCAGTGGGGTCCCACAGTGGCTGGGCCTCCCTCCAGGTGGGCCACGTGGATTTCTCTGACCCCCTTTACCTGTGCCCAGCTCCACAGCCCCTTCCTCCTGCCAGTTTTGTCCAGGTCTACCCCAAATCTGGGTAGGGGGGACATAACTCAGCCTTCTGGGGAGAATGGATCCCTCAGGCCCCTAGGTCGGAGGTCAGAGTGCAGCAAAAGGGCAGGAAGAGGAGGAGGTCAGGGAGGGGGCAAATCCCCACCTGGCAGTGGCTTTGAGGCTGGACACAAGGAACCTTTAAAGCCCCAGAGATTCGGGGATTTGGCTCATGGGATCAGAAGGCTGGCTCCCTGACTCACAGAGGCCAGACCGGGACCTGTTCAACTCGCCTCTCTCTCTTCTTCATTTAAGTGACTTTGGGTCATCCATGGGCCAGGGAGGAACTTTACCAAAATGACATGCTTCCCCTCCCCCTCCCATCCCAGCCCTCCCCATCTCCCCCTCCTCCGCACCTTATCCTGGCGCCCTCCCCTCAGCCTGGAGAAAAGGAGGGATTTGGAAGGCTGGCTCAGGTTTATTGTGAAGTCTCAGGCAGTTTGTTCTTTGGATAAATGGCATTCACGGGCCTCTCCCCTAAAACTGGTTCACATTCTCCTCTAGGAAGCTTTCCCCCACTGACTGCACTCAGCCCCACTCCCCAGATTTTCTTCCCATTCTTCTAGCACCACCTCAAGAATTCCATTCAGTTGTTGTCTCCCTTGTTTCTGGACTCTGGTGTCAAAACAGGGATGTGTTCTGTCTTCCCCTTTAGACTGGGAAATCTTTGTGGTCAAAGACCACGTCGCCCCATCTGACTGAGAGCTCCCTAAAAGGGTCTCCTCCTGGACCTGCCCCCAGTGCCGGGCACAGGACTCTGCCCACTGGCAGGGGAGCCACAGCAAGGGGGAGGGAGGAGGCACATTCATTTCTCCACTCCTGTGAGCAGATTACGCCAAAGGTAAGCCCAGAGAGCCACTGGAGCATATGGAAAGTCTTCCCAGCGGAGGTGACTTTTAAGTTGAAACTGAAAAGAAGAAAGGAAGAAGAGAGAGCATTTCCCCCAACATCTCCCAAGAGCTTCAGAGCCCCTCCTCCCACCCCACCTCCCCATTCCCACTTGCTTCTTCCTTGGAGGCCCAAGACAGAGGGCAGCGGGTCTGTCTCATCTCTTTTGTAATGTCATGGTGCTCCCTCCTCCTCCCACTTGCCTGCCCTGCCTGCCTGAGGGCCCTGGCTCCATGCCAAGTGTCAAACTGCTCCGCCCCACCCAGGGTCCTTACTCAGGGCAGAACCAGCTGGGGAGGCAGCGCCTCCTTTTCCTCACAGCAGCTGCCAACCCCAAGGCCCCCTTCCTGCTGAGGAGAGGCATATCAATATGTGAGGCAGCTTGTGGACCACACTGAACTCAGGGTTGTGTCCCTACTCATGATGGAGAAGGGGGATGTGTGCTTAGCTGGTGTGTGTTGTCACCTCCTTCTGTCCCCTCCCCTCCTCCAGGTGATTTTGAAGTCCATGGTCTGGGAGAGGTCATTGTGTCCATCCCCTTGTCCTTGCCCAACACTCTCCCATGCTGGATGAGCATCTCTGTCCGGTTTGAGACCACCACCACCCTGGCAAAGGAACCCCCATACCCCTCCCTGGCCTTCTGAAGCAGGGAAAGCACAGCCCTTCTCCTCTCCCCTCTGCCTCGACAACTCCATCCTGACTTGACATCCATCTCCACTGCTGCGCTCTCTCTCCAGATCTGTGAGGTTGCCCATGCTGATCACAGCTCTCTTCGCTCCCTCTTGGAGACAATGGACTTGGTGTGCGCCTGGGTCTCAGCCAGAGACCTGCACAGAGCCACCAGGCAGCTGGCTTCTGTCCCTCCCATTTTGAGCGCCTCCCCTCTAAGCCTGGGCTGGAGTCCCACCCTGGTTTCTGACAGGCAGAAAGCTGCTGCTCAGCAAGGAGTCTTTTCCCTTTTGCCAGCTACCCAAAAAGCTAACAAGAGCTCTCATTTACTGAGCCTTTACCGTGGGCCAGGCGCACACATTTTCTCACTTAATCTTCACAATTCCTGAGCTGGGTCCTATTACCCCATTGTAGAGATGAGGAAGTGGAGGCTCTGACAGGCTGTGATTGCCCTTCCCAACCAGAATGCATCCCCCTTTGGGCCAAAGCTAGAATCATTGTCCTGTGGGCAACAGGAGTGACCCACGGTAGATGAAGCTCTGCCCTGGGCAACTGAGGGAAGCGGCGGGGGACATCGAGGCTCTGCCCTCTCCTGGGAAGACACTTTCTTGAGGAGCGTTCAGTCTGATGAAGGAGACAAGACCGCTGTCCTCTGGGACCTGCTGGTCTGAGAGAGAAGTCAGATTGTACTTGAAAAATCAGAGATGCCCTGACCCCTGGTGCCAACATGCAGGGCCGCACCATCCAGAGGCCTCCACGACCTTGTCTGTGCCCCAGGTACAAGCCTACCCGTCCCCGACCCTGTCCTGGGAATAAGCAGAGTTGGGATGCCTCTTCCCCGAGTACAAGAGAAAAGCCCTTTCTGAGGCCCAAGGACTCTTGTGTGACACAAAGACCTACTGACTCCCAGGGCTGCGGGCCTCACTTGGAGGGAAGTTGCGGGTGGCGTTCGGGCTCTCCCACCCAGAAGCAGGGGGATGGCTGTGATGAACTCTGAAGGCATCTTGGAATGCCATCCTATCCCCTTTCTTCTTCTCGGTCCTGGCCAAACTCTGAGGATTATGACGGTGTGGGCAATAAAAAGTGCCTAATTGGTTGCTGTCCAGCCGAGGCTGCTCCTCGTTTTCCTCATGGGGGCGGAAACCGGCTGAGTCAGTTTCACTTTTGTGATCGCCCTGTTTCCCCACGGTTGCCGGGTGCTAGCGGAAGCAGGGCACCCCGTGGGAGTCAGCAGCTAGTCCCTGATGCTGCTTCTGAGGTGGGTGTCGCCCAGGAGGCAGAGGGCCCCCAGAGAGGACCAGAATGTTAGGCCACACTGTTTCTTCCCTGAGAAAAGAGGACAAAACCCCCATCAGCCTCTGTGGGAGTCAGGAGGGGCAACAGAGGATCCCCTTTGCCCTGGTGTCGGCGATGGCATCCCTTACTTCTGCAGTAGAGGGCAGAGCTGGAGAACACGGGCTCTGCAGCCAGACTGCCTGAGTTGGAATCCTGACTGTGCCATTATCCAGCTGGGTGATCCTGGGCAAGCTACTTAAGCTCGCTATGCCTCAGCTTTCTCATCTGTAAAGTGGGGCTAAGTGCATGTAAAGTGTTCTGAGCAATGCCTGGCATGTAGTAAGTGCTCCATAAGTGGCAGCCGCTAGCACTGTCTTGGCCTGGCAGCGGGAGTCGGGGGATGGGATATAAGTCAGGCTGAATCTGGACATGGCACAATGGGAGAGGGCTGGGTAGGATGACTTCTGGGGCAGAGAACCTGGGTTCCCAATGGCCTCTCTTCTGGCAGCGAGATCCATGCCAGCCAGGAGAGTCGGTGAGACCCTGGAGTGGGAAGTTCTCTGCCTGTGAGGCTGCATCCGACTCCACCATAGGACCCTCTCTCCCACAGCCCACCTTGCCTCTCCCAACCTTCAGCAGGAAGGCCCCTTTTGCCTTCCCACCTCTGATTCCAGGAAGGGCAGAGCCAGGCCCAGGCTCCTCATCTTCCTGGCAAACCTGCTTGCTTCCGCCACCAGGTGCATCCTCTCCCCCGGGGAACCTTCGAACAGACTGTACCCTGCGCTGGAGCCGCCCTGCTCCCTCGGCAGCTCTCACCTTGTCCTTCCTGAGCCCTTCTGTGCACCCCTTCTCCAGCCAGCCATTCCCAGGCACAAGCCCATCCCTCCCCTACCTGCCCCAGCTCTGAGCCTCACCCCTGGGCCTCATTCTGCCCTCTCCTTCTCTCTGCTGGAGTCTGGGTGGTGTCTACTCTCCACCATCAGACTGGGAAGTTAAGAACTGTGTTTCACTGCCGAATCCATTGGACCATGAAAGTCACCCATGGCCCCTCCAGGTCTCAGCCACTATTACCCCCTTTCCCCGTCCTCAGGCTCCCCATTTTGATCCAGGAGAGCAGCATAGTCACTGGGCTGCCTGCCACCTCTGACTGCACCTGGGGGCTTGGCAGACGGACAGCCACCTGTCTTGGGAGGCTCAGGTGGATGCTGGCAGGCAGTGGAGGCCAAGGGCCTCTCCACCAGAGACCCCCAGAAGCCCCTCCGGCATTGGAAGCTGGTGCAACAGATAGCTCAGTCACAGCGTCCAAATCCAGCTAGGCAGCAGCAGATGCCAAAGGAGCAGGGGAGAGGGAGGCCCCAGAAAGTGCCCCCTCCCCAACTGCTGCCCTTCTGGAAATCCTTTTGCCTCTTTTCCCTGCCAGCGCTCTGCTGTCCGCAGTCTCTTGAGGGGAGAGGTACTCATGGGTGGGGGGCAGAGTGGGAAGAACACTGCTTGGCCCTTAGAGGGGCAGCCGAGATTTATGGGACAGGATTTTTACAGGCTGGGGAAAGGCCCCAGGCAGGAGCTGTGGAGCCTGACAGAGGAGCAAACGCATAAAACCTCCTGACATGAAAGTCACAGCAGCAGGCCCCCCCCAGGCCTGTGGGTGGTGAGAGATTTACAGCTCTTGCACAAGGCCTGGAGGGGGCCTGGGGAGCTTCAAGGACACTTCAGAGCCAGAATAACTCCCCACCAAGGTCTTCACCTTTCTCCTCTAGGAAAAAAATTACTCACCAATAGAACAGGTTGGGGCTGCCAGAAAGATGGTTATCGCTGTGGGGACCCTGCCCCACCCGGAAAGTAGGTGACTCCCAACTTCCTCCCCCACCCTGGGCTCTCCTCTCTGTGCCCAGGTCAGGGAGAGGTGCCTGGGGCAAGGTAGGGGGACAAGGGGGACAACTTCCAGAAGGGCCCCCCCTCTGGAGACAGTGAGGCTCGTGCTGTCACGGTCCCTTTTCCCAAACAAGGAAAGGACACCAGTGGCCTGAAAGTGTGGCAGGAGTGTGGGTGGGTTCTGGCCAATTCTGGAAGAGTCCCAATATTTAGGGAATACTTTCAGAGTATGAAGCGGGGGGTAGGAGTCTTACCTGAAGGGAGACAAGGTTGGCACAATAAGACCGGAAACACAGGAAGGCCCTGTGCTCCGTGGCCATCCTCATTTCAGCCACTGAGCCAAAAGGCTGAGCTGGAAACCTCATGAGCAAAAGGTACCTGGCCCCAGGCCCATACTTTCAGTTCTTGCCCACCAAACTCAGCTGCCGGTTTTCTCTTGGGCTGGACCCCTGGTTTCTTCTCCACCCATGGCAGGATTATGGAGTGGTCGATGGCCCTGTGTCAAGGGCTTGACATCACTGGGGGCAACTCAGCTGGTTTAAGGGTGTATTTCTGCCTCATCCAGACTCTGGACTCTGCACCCCATCACCCTGGTGCCTTACGTCCCCTGCACCTACATGAAAGCCCTGAACCTCAGCTGGGTTGGGAGGGGTGTACTGCCAACCACTTAAAAAGGCCTGGCAAGCATCCTCAGACAGGTGAGGGGCCAGCGCCTTTGGACCGGGATGGGGGCGGGGGCTGCTGCTGGAAGATGGAAATCCTGGGCCAGGGCTTACAGCACCATAGGGAGGGGGCTGGGGAGGAAATGCACTAAAAGTTGACCCACCCTCTCTCCAGCCTAACTTTCCCCTCTCCACCCCTTAGTCCAGCCTCCCAAGACCAGAGCTGGCGCTGAGACAGCCAACTGAGTAATGTCTCGGGTGCCTAGCCAGGTGGGCATAGACTTGCCCATTGCCAGGCCCCACCCTGAACGGTCAGTCAGCACTCCCCAGGAACAGGCCAGGGGCACAGTGGGGAGAGAACAGAGGTACTGCCTTCCAAGCAGGGCACTGCTCTAATCTAGCCCAACTGGCAAGGGGTTGGGGTGGGAGCCCAGTACTGGGGAGAAGGGGGGCCGCTGTACCATCCTTTCTCCTGCTGACTGGCAGGCTGCGAAGGGAAGGAAGCCTAACCAGAGGTCAGTGCTCTAGCAGGACGGGGGAGGAAGTCAGAGAGGAAAGATGGCTTTGTTGCCTTGGCCCCAACCCCCCTGCCACCAGCTCTTAGACTACAGGTTCAAGGAGGAGTGGGCCGGGCTGGTCAGGACCTGCCCCCAGCCTGCCTTCCTCCCCAGCAGGTCGGGGAAAATTACTCTCCTGGTACTGCTTTTTATTTTTTGAAGCCAGATCAAAGGTGGGACCCAGCTGGGCCCTAGTAAAACCTCAGCAATGTGGAGCCTTGGAGTTTCAGCCGGGAAACCAGGCCCCGGCTGCAAGGGGTGGGGCGGTGTTAGGGGTGAGAAGAGCAAAGCTGGTTGGCTGGGGGTGGGGGTGAAGGTGGGGGGGCTGGTCAAGAATGATCAGTGACTTGAAGAATCCAGGCAAGGGTGGGGTCACCTGGGTTTCCACAAATAATTCTCCCAATCCCAGCAACCACGCCGATTGGAACCTGGGTTCATGTTAGCCAAATGTCACCCCACTTTTGCCTCACTGCCCTCTTCCGTCACCTGCTCCAGGGCATTACTTTGAATAACCAGGAAGCTCTGAGATTAGATAACTGGCTCCCTCCCACTGCAAACAAAAGCACATTCCCCCTTTCCCTACCTGCGTTCGGACTAGAAAAAAGCATCTCCTTATTTCTCTTCTCCTTTCCTGGTGAAGACTCTGAGCCGAGATTGGGTCACGAGCCCCAGCACCACCTCTCCCCTCCTCCCTCGTTCCTGTCTTCTTTCGTAGCCCAAATAATCGCCCTTCTTGTTCCAGAAGGCTTTCTCCTTTCTCTCTAGAGCCGCCACATCTCTTCTCCTTTTTGGAATCACGTTGCCATCCCCAATATTGTGGCTGGAAGAGGTGAATGGGGTTTTTGTCCACACCGGTTTTCAGGGTGAGCTATCAGTGAGGACACATTGTGTGGGGCCCCCAGGCACCTCACATTTCTTTCTTCGTGAGTCCTGAAGTCCGGAGAGGCTTGGTCCTGACTGGTGTGCTGCCAGACACGAGGCATGTCCAACAGAACAGAGAAAGGTTTCTCCAGAGCCTTGGCTGGCCCTGAGAAGCCCTCCTCAATGATAATGCCGATGACTTTCCTTGTTACTCCAGGGAACCATCCTCTACCCCAGTTCCGGCTTCTCCCGGATGTTGAGGTTCCTGGCAAGGCAGATGTGGGATGGATAGTGACCATGTGCATGTGTGTGCGTGCATGTTTGTGTGTACGTGGGCACACACACCTAGGTGGGTTTGGAGGAAAGGAAGGGTCTAGAGGAAAGGAAGAGAGAGAGTGCTATGCTACAAATTCTGCTGTCACTAATGCACTGTGTGACCTTAGCCAACTCCACCACCTTCTCAGGGCTTCGGGTTCCCCCAGCCATAAAATACGGGGTTAATTGTCCCTCCTAGGGAAGCTGGGAGGGTTAACTGGGCAATGGCTCTGAAGTGTCTAGGAAGAGGAGATCTATAAATATAAGGGATCATTAGAGGGTATTTTGCAGCTGTTTTGTGGGTCCCAATGTTATTATTAATATTATTGTTATTTGCCACCATTGCCCACTTCCCGAGTCTCTGCCAGCTGGGTCGGCACTTCCAGGTGGAGTTATGCTCCTGAGCCCAGCATCCCAGCCAATGGCCTCGCTGAATCCACACCTCCATACTCATGGTGTCGGGAGAACCCTCAGGAGGCTAGCGATGGCGACTGAGATGGGGCTTTGACAGAAGAGGGTTGGGACCCAGAAGTGAGAGGGAGACAGTGCCCACCTGGGGAAATTCACAACCTTCCCCCTTGACCTTAGGGATGTTTCCAGTCTGCTGTGGGAAGCCTGGACTCAGAGAAGCAGACATGGAGCTGTGGTCCTTGTGGTCAGGAGGGGTGGCGAGGGGCTGAGTGCAGGGGAGAGGCTGAAGTAGAGAGAGGCTGCTGGTACCAGACGTGGTAAAATGTGGTGGTTGGTAGGAAATGATTCCTTGAAGAGGCAAATGGCTCTTTTCACGGACTCCTTGTAGAGGCCAGAACATACTCTGTTTCGAGGTGAAGCAGGGTATGGGCCTGGCAAACAGCAAGCACTCAATGAATGCTCGTTAAACTGAATTTCCATGCCTGCCTCTCCTTCCTGTAAGGTTAAAAGCCCGGCTTCTGCTTTTGGAAATGCCTTGGGCGCCCCCTGGTGGCAACACACAAAGGCTGAGGGGGCACCAGTGCCTTTCACCCTTACTGGCTCCTTCTCCCTGGGGGTGCGCCTGCCCTTTCATCCTGAGGCTCCACAGACCGCATCCCAAGGGACTGGGGGTAGGAAGAACCAGGGAAGAAGGAAGAACCCTGTGGGGAAGGATGGGTGGAATGTTCTTGCTGGAAGATTCCATGGCAGTTGGTGGACAGCCATCTGTCTGGGCAGGGGAACCAGGGGACAGAGGGAGCTGATGAGTCAGGGCCCGGGTCAGGAGAGGCATCCCTGGGCAGTGGAGAGAGAGGGGTGACTGGGTGTGCACCTGGGGTGCGGAGTGGGGTAGATACATTTTACAGCCTCTGTCAGCTCACAGAAGACTGAGCAAATCTGGATAATTAAAATCATAGATGGACCTGGGAGAGAAGAAATAACCACAATTCATTTAAGCGAGGTGCTTGTCCCACCAAATCTTTCTCTGGGCATATAAGAGCATCCGGGATGGTCTGAAAAGTCTGCAACTTTGATTTCTCGGTAGGAGGAAAGAGATGAGAATGCAGAAATGGAAAACCAGAGCAGAGAAAAAGGAGAACCTGAGGCTACTGGGAAAATCCTTAAGGCAGAATGAGCAGCCTTTAGAAGGCTGAGTTGGCTGTAACTCTTCAAAAATAAACACAATAAAGCTTGGGTTGTAGCTATGAGTGAGGATAGTTAGGGCTGGAACATTGATAATCTTCTAGTTTCTGGACATCCACCACCTGCTGCACCACATGGTTCCTTTCATAGGAGGCCCCAGAAGGAATCTGGAGCTTCTTTTTTTTTTTTTGAGGAAGATTAGCCCTGAGCTAACTACTGCCAATCCTCTTCTTTTTGCTGAGGAAGACTGGCCCTGAGCTAACATCCATGCCCATCTTCCTCTACTTTATATGTGGGATGCCTACCACAGCATGGCTTTTTGCCAGGCAGTGCCATGTCCGCACCAGGGATCCGAACCGGCGAACCCCGGGCCACTGAGAAGTGGAACGTGTGAACTTAACCGCTGCGCCACCAGGCCGTCCTGAATCTGGAGCTTCTTAAGGGCATAGACTGTGGTTCTGCATCCAACCATCCAGGCCTCCCTCTGGCACCCTGCGCATCCTTGGGGGGATTGATGATCACTCTCTGGTACTAATGAATTGGATGGGGGCAGCCACGTGCAGAAGAGAAGGACAGGAAGAATGTCAGGAAGCAGGAAAAGCATGAGACAATGAAGAGGGAAGAGGATTAAGAGGCAGAGAAGGAGAAGTGAAATGGAAGTGGAGGAAGCTGGGCCTGGAAGAGAAGGGGATAAGTCCATGAAGAGTATTAAAAGGATGCAGTCATTCAGTCAGTCAACAAACGTTTATTGTGCACCTACTATATATTAAGCAACGTGCTGGAAGTGAAAGGCGCAGTGGTGCATGAGACAAACATGGGGCTTTTCGAGTTGCAGAATGTGTAGCTTCGTAAATTAGAAATGGTGAGAAAGTGACAACTTAAAGAGGCTGAAAGCAGCTGGAAACAAGGGAAATATCGAGAGAGAGAACCTGCCCCCAGACACACCCGGGGAAGAGATGTCTCCCTGGTTGATGTTGAAACACAGCTGGAACCACCTGTCCCCACTGGCTCCACAGACCGAGGCAGGTAGGGTGGGTAGGGGAGAAATTCAGGAAGGGGAGGGACCAGAGTGGGTGGGGGTGGAGTTTTCCTTGGGTACCCCCAGTGGGAAGACACCTCTGGGCTAGTGAGTGGTTCTCAACATTTGGCTGCTTATGGGAATCACCTGAGAAAATTCTTAATCCCGTCACCGGGGTCCCATCCCCTGAGATTCTGATTTCCTTGGCCTGGGATGGGACCCAGACTCCAGAATTTATTGAAAGCTCTCTGGTGAGGCTAGAGTGCAGTCAGGGAGAAAGCGGGCATCCGAGGCGGGCTGCCCGGCCTCTTTCCTCTCTGTTGAGGACGGGGTCATCTTGAAGGAAGAGATCTGTGGAAGAGAAGTTGTGAGGCGGTCTGGTGGAGTTGTAAACGACAAAAGCATAAGGAGGTCCCCTCCTTAGAAAGTGCCCCCTTCCTTGGCGGTGCTGAGAGAGGAGCAAGACAGCCTAGAAATAAAGAAAAAACAGGAAAACGGCGGCCTTTAAAAGGGAAGAACCATTCACGTAACTCAAAACTGCTACCGAATTCTTCTAAGGTTTTCTAGTCTGTCCCCTCAACCACACACTTGCTCACTTTTTTTTTTCACTTTGGGGTGGGAGCACAGTGCCCCCAGCTTTCGTCCCACGAGAGGTTTGGCAGTGGCCCAGCAGGACATTCAACCCCATCTCCACTCCCCCAGATCCCTGGGCCCCAAGGAAGCTGAGTCAGTGATCCCGGGTGGAGCCGTGGCCTGAGAGTGAAGCAACCTTGACTTGAAAAATGGCCTGGGAACAGAATGCATGGTCCATATCAACAAGCCCTACTTCGATGTAATTGTATGCAAATATTCATTGTTGAACTCAGCACGCATTTCCTGCCAATCCTCTTATACCAGCCTCAATCCTTCCACTGCAGCCCAGTCTAGCAGGGGAGTGAGAAGTGAGAACAAGTGTGTAATGCAGTGTGAGCGAGTGAAGCCCTTTGCATGTGTCGAGAACCCTCCAGAGAAGGAAAAAGCTATGGCTTGGCGGGAGTTCAGTGTTCAGACTTTGAGCAGGGTCTTGAAGGATGCATAGGAGTTTATGAGGAGAAAAGAAGGATAAAGGAGGAAGGGAAATAGAAGCATAAATGTTTAGGAACTGTGGAATCTTTCCTTGAGGCAAAAAGGTAGGATTTAAAGAAAGGGAATAGAAATAGAGTGGGGGGGGGGGCATGAAAATAAACCATGAAAGATACAAAAGGAGAGTGTGAAGGACCTTGTTTGCCTAGAAAGGAGTTTGGGCTTTTTTATCCAGTAGGGTTTAGGGAGCCAATAAAGGATCTTAACTAGAGGAGTGGCATCTTCTAAAGTATTGTTTTGCAAAGGCTAAGGCTGAGAGGGGTAGACTGGAAGAGACTATTATATTAATACTTATTCAGCAGTTACTGTATACTGGCCATTCTGTTCTATATTTTACTTTATCACAGCAACACTTTATGACAGCGTTTTTCAAACTGCCAGTCATGAGCAAGAAAAGAAAGTAAGAAAGAATAGGACAGAAAATATCGGTGCATCAACGGTAGGAAGTTAGTATCATTTTTGGAAACTGTGTAATACACTGTTACAGGAGTATAAGTGTACTAAGCCAGGATGCAAATGTATTTCTCACCCTGGGTTATGATTATTAAAAAAAAATGAAAGGCACTGCTCTAAGGTGTAGGTGTGATCAGCCTCATTTTACAGATGAGGACACACTGCTCGGGGAGTTTCGGTACCCTGCCTCTCTGTAAGTGGGATGGTTAGGTTTCGAACCCGGGCTGGTCCGAAGCCAGAGTGGATTCCTCCTCACTAATGCCCGGCAGCCTTCCCAAGCTACGCGTCTACAGGAAAGACCTGGGGGAGAAAGATACACCTACCCGAGTACCGCCTGCCAAGCGCTTTACTCACAGCACCTCATTCAAGGAGGTGAGTGGGCAGAGACCAATTCCGTCCACTCGAGGCGCTGGTTAGAAGGCAGGCGTGCCCCAGACGTACTGAGTCCGATCACGGGAGGGGGCCCCGGGGATCCATCTACTCTTAGAGAGCTTCAGGTGATGCTGATGCCCACGCTCGGGGGCCGTCAGTTAGGGGGTCGCCGCGATAACCGGGTGAGGATTAACAGGGGCTTGAACTGAGACGCTGGAAACAGTCCCCTCTCGCAGGTGTCACGTAGCCCAGTTCCCCCTATTGTGTAGGACTCCCAGGCCTCGCTATACAAAGTCGCCTGGGGGCTCATTGCTCATTTCCCTCCCCTGAGGCGATGCAGGAAGAGGGACTAAATAAAAGGCTGGTGACTTTCCACTCACCAGGCATGGGGTTGGCTGGCAGAAGAGCAGAAGGCCCCCGCCACACCAGGGCGACACTAGCTGGAGGCGCAATGTATACGCTATTTATACGGCATTTCTCGGCCTCACCCTGAGGACTTCTGATTGGCTTCAGGGCAGATCTATCACTCATCTTCTGGGTTAGAGGTGGGTGGAAGGTCAACCACGACCAATACAAAACCACTCCTCAGCTAGGCCCCGCCTCATCCAGCTTCCTGTTGCTGTCCATCAACCACCTCGTGGGCGGGACTTTGCCTCCCGCCAGTTGGCTGGCGAACACGTCGTTCACTCTTGGGTAGGTTTCCGGTTGGTGCCTTCTACCGTCCATCAGTGACATTTCACAGGTCTATTGGCCAAACCAACGTCGCTCTAGATGCCTCTCTTTGATTGGTTAGGAGTGCTGTCGGTCCCCAATGTACTGAACTCTTATTGGTGAACGTTGCCGTCGCTCGGGCGGTCGCGGGCTCCGGGATTGGCGGGTGCTAGGCGGGCGGTGTCAGGCTCTCGGTGGCGGCGGAGGCGGCGGAGGCCAGAGAGGAAGATGTCGTAATGAGCGGTGGGTCCTGGCCGCTGCCGGTGGGGTCTTCCCGGCCCCCAAGGGTCGGGAAGACGGGCAGAGGCCGCAGGGACGGGGAGTCGGGGCCGGGGGTTCCCCCCTGGGGCTGGGCCTGGCGCCGGGGCCCGGCTCCGGGAGGGGCGGGGGAGGGAGGATTCCCGCCCGGAGGAGGAGCGGGGCTGGCCAGCCGGGCGGAGGCACCCGGAAGGGGGCGTTCGACTCCCCGCCCCCTCGGAGCCTGCTGGGCGGTAGCGCGGCGCTTCCGGGGGCTGGCGAGAGGAGCGGGCACCCAGGGCGGGCTTGGCACCCCCGGTGCCCGGTCGCCGACCCTCCTCAGCGCTGCCCGGCGCGTGGATCTTGCCCGGGTCTGTTCCGAGGAGGCGGCCCACGCCCCTCGCTCTTGTCCTGTGTTCGGGGGACCCTCCTGCACCCTAACTCTAGGTGCCCACCAGGGATTCAGCGCTCTCCCGAGTTGCAGAGGGGCCAAGGGAATGCTTGGAATTCAGACCACAGGGGTACTGTTGAGCACAGCAGCCAACCCGGGTACCGATGTGTCCCCATCGAGAGCTGTTGTCAGGACACGAAGGCGCTCCCTAGGCAGATGACCTCTCGCCTCAGACTGCCGAGTGGGCAAAACCTTCTTGTCATGTTTTCACTTGGATCCTTGAGCCTCCAGCTAGATATCTGCGAGCTCTTAGCAGAATTGTGAGAGCTTTATGAACTTGTTGACAGAGCTCCCAGCCTGTTCTCTGACGTCCCGTGGGGGAGGGGGGTGGGGCGGGGGGCGGACTGCTGAATCCCAAAGGCCAGGCGCAAACTTAAGGAATGACGGAAGAAATAAAACAAAATGGTTACTTACTTTCTCCACCCCACCTCCGTGCCCATTGCTGACTTATGGTTCTCAGCCGCCTACCCCTGCTTCTTGGCTCATGTTCCGGTGGCTTTCCAATTTTAGTGAAAAGGAACTGTGTCTTCTCCTCTGGGCAACTTAAGAAGCCTGTCCTCAGTGCATTCCTTGGTTTTGATTCCGATATACTGTCAAGTTTAATTGTTTCTTAATTAACTTGATCCAGAGGGACTCAGTCTGGCTTTCCTCAGTGCACATTCTCCTGAAATTTTTTTCTTCTTCTGAGGTTACTTCTTGTTCACTTCTTTGTTGTTTCCTAGAGAAAGGAAGGCAGGACCCAGGAGATCTGCTTTAAGCAATGAATTGGCCCATGGTCTGCCATGACACCGCTTTCCTGGCAGGCAGAAGGGTGATGACTGTTTGAAGGTACCCTGGCATGCACTGTCTAAAAGTTGCATACTGTACCCCAGAAGGGATTAAGTATCACCGTGGAGGGCGAAGTGTTGAGTTGGTATTTCGGATAAGATTTTTAGGGCTAGAACGTTTAGGGTGTTGGCCAGCTCACAGAGAGGCTGTGAAGGGAATGATGGTGGAGTCCACACCATAGGAGTAATTTTGATAAATAACACAAAGAAACCTCTTGTCTGCAATAATGAATATAACTGCAGTGTCTTGTTTTGTTTTAAATTCTTGTGTGCGATGAAGGGGGCGAATCTGTCAGACAACCTATCAGTTGGGCTGATGATGTCAATGTTCCAGTGGCTTCTAACAGGCATTAATACCTGTTGGAAATGGATTCTCATTGACTGGGGCAATTGGTAAGTTTTCTAATTCTGGTTATTCCACTTGGTTGTATAGAGGCTTACCCTCTTCATTTAAAAGCAGCAACAACAAGGCAAAAAGAAAAGCTGGTCTGACACAATTATGAACCTCCTGAGGTATGCTTTTAAAGACACAGTCTCTTGGCCAAAGAGACCCAAGTAGATTTAGTTCATAACTGGATCCTTATCTGACTGCCCAGCGGGGACAGCTGGCTCCAGGAGGAAGAGTTTGGCATCACCGTTGACAGCACATAGGCTGGCCAGCATTTTTCTCTCAGACTCTCTTAAAGTTTGGGCCTCTAGAGGTCTGTCAAAGGAGAGAAGAAGCTGTAGTAAGAAGATTTTGGCAAATGTCTGGGTAAAGGAGCTTCATGGCATAACAGCAGATGGGGTATCTTAGCCTTGAACTTCCTAGTTCTTTTGTTCATTAATAGCAGCCTTTTGGAGAAGTTGCACGGTCCCTTATAGCCTGAACAGTCCTTTGCCATAGGTATATGATAATTCCCAAACTTGCTTTAAGCAAGTATCGCCCAACGAGGGCCCTTATGGAGACACTCTAAGCTTGTCGCAGCCAGCCAGTAGACCCTGCTGTTGACTTGGGTTCAGCAATCTTCCTGACCTTGCTCACCCCCATTTCTGTGATGGAAATGTAGCATGTTCTTCTTCTAAGACTTATTATCTTCACCCCCTCTGTTCTCTGTATACATACAAATTGGAAGCCTCACTTCCAAAGATTGAAAAATTTAGGAATTATTTTGGAGGGGTCGGGGGGCATTGGCCACAGAATGAAAGATGTGGAGAAACACCTTTAAAGTTGTAAACGGTGCCTGGAGTATTAGAAAGTTTAGAAATAGAGTGATGTGGACACTTCTGAGTTTAAACAATTGCATGGTCCATTCTGAAACTTTGCTGGCTGTAGACTTAGAGTAAAATCTATTTGGAGAAGCTCCAATACTTTCTTAGGAGTTTATTACGTCCGGAGTGTCCCTTTGGGCAGCTTCACTGGATTTGTGAACTTCTTCCCAGCAAGTTCTAAATCAGGAACACGTGGCCTACATGCTGGACCAGTACAAGCTGGACTGAGAAATGGACATCATTATGGAATGCATTTCTTGATGTTCTTGCTTGTTTATTTGTGCTTTGCTTTTGTTTTGGATACACATGCAACTCCTTCTCTGACTTCTAGACCTGTTGAAGGAGGGGGAAAAAGCTTTCTCTGTATTTCTTCCTTCATAGAGCTAGCACTTAGATCTTTATATTTCTGAAATGTAGTTGAAATTTCTCTCTCTTAAGAAGTTCGTCCTTGATTTATCAGCATATCTTTTTTTGGCTAGCATCATTCTCTTAGGAGACCTCCGGGTGGGGAGGTCTCACTTTGTTGTCAGTTATCTGTTGGAACTGGGTGGAAAGATGAATGAAGAGGCTAGAAACATGGAATGTTACTAAGTGAAGGGCATTGTGAGCCTAAGTAGGAAAGGGATCAGAGATTGCCCTTGAGGAGATGCGCCCAGGTGGTCCTGGTAGATCTGTTCCAGTTGACAGGATTCTGAACTGGAAAACTGATTTTTCTGCTGCCTCAGGGGACACTGAAAAGAGAGCCCAGGGGCAAGCTCAGAGTCAGCACTCAAAGCTTCGGGGAGCTGCGGCTTCCACTACACATCTAGGAAGCACGCTCTCGGGTGCTCTGAGGCCACCACTGGCACAGGGGGTTACTGTGCTTCTCCTCGGGGTGGGCTTGAGGCTGGTGTGCTCTTGGGAGACAAGCTCTGCTCAGGAGCAGCTTAGGAGCATAGAGGGCTAAGTGCCTAGTTTAGATGCTTCTAGGTTTACCTTCTGTGAGCAGCTCCCAGCAGTGTTGAGGCATCAGGGCTGTTTGTGTCACAGGAAGAGCATGCTTGCAGACCCACTGTTTGAATCCTTCCTTTGGGCATCTCATTCCCTTGGCTACAATTTGTTTCAACATCAGAATTGTGTGCTGTACCTAGCCAAAAGACCCACCACATCGCAATGCAGAGGTTTAGCTTGGGTGACTGTTGTTTTTGATGCTAACGGCTCTGAGATGCCAGTTTGTCCTTATGCCATGATTTAGGCTGTTTGGTGGCCTCTTTCATCTGAGCCATGGGCTAAAAGTGGCTCAGGAACGAGCAGGCACTGGCCTGCACGCTTCCCAATGTCCTCTTTCTAGAGCTTCCTCTTTGGGGTATTTGTTACCTCTCCTCTGGGACTTGGTGGAATCACAAAGCGGCCTCAGAGAGTATCAGGAGGGAATCAGAGACAGCAGGCAGGGCCATGGGATTGGAGGTGGAATAATTCTGCCCCTGGTCAATGTCTAATTGGAAGTCTTCTCAGATTAGCCTAAAAGCAGACCAAAACATTCCCAGCCTTCAGAAAAGTAAATGGTAGGCCAACCCTGTCCTCTCAGGGGAAATGAAGTCACCGCTCATTTCAGGACTGATCCTAGCCCAGGATAAATGTGGGAGTGACTCAGAAATAAATGTGCCAAAGCACAGAAAGCGTGTGTTTGTACAAAATGATATTCTTTAGGGGGGAAAAAGTGTATCTTGCTTCCTTTTTTCTCTTGTTCTCCAAGACAGAATTCTGAGGGCCAGTATTTGTACCATTTCCTGGGACTGCTTCTGTCAGAGTAAGGAGTTCTTACCATCCCCTGCCACCCTGTGTCCCCACTCACTTCTCCAGAGTCTCTTCCAGTAGGATGGAGTGTGACCCAGGCAGGATGCAGACTAGCAAATGACACCATCACATTTTGGGAAAAGGAATTCAGGGTAGGGACAGATAAGAGGTATTCATATAGCAGGGACCCTCATTATCTTAACTCACTCGGAAAAGAACTCCCCCCCCAGTACATGTGAATTGAAAGCAGCACTGACATGTGCTTGGTGTGTGGGGTTGAGGCGGGGGCTTTGAGGGCTCTGTCCAGGAGCAGGAGTGGACTGTGCTGGCCCACGCACAGGCTTTTGTCCGTGTGAGGTTGTTGGTGGGGCTGGGAGTTCCATCTGGGACTGGGTCAGCTGAGCTGACCTGGCCAGTGGACCCCAGCCTAGTACCAGGATACGCAGATCTGCAGGCTCTCTCCTTTGGTTCTTAAACTCCGTTTAGGTTCTCCCACTCTGCAGTCTCCAGGATTCATTCATTCATCCATTCAACATATATATATTAAGCACCTGCTATGTGCCAGGTCAGGGGTACATTAGTGGGTAAGGCAGAGAGAAGTCTGCCTTTAGGGAGCTTATATCTTAGTGGGAGACAATAAATAAGTAACTAATGTATATTAGACAATGAGAGGTGCTAAGGAGAAAAATAATAGAGAACAGGAAGAAAGTGAGGAGGTGCAATTTATTTAGGATGGTCAGGGGAGGTCTCCATGAGAAGGGCAACATTTGAATAAAACCCTGGACGGGAGGGATTGAGCCCTGCTCAGTCTGGGGTGGGGGGCAGACGGCAAGAACTCAAGCAGAGAGAACAGCACATGCAAAGGCCCTGAGAAGGGGCCCTATCTGGCATGTTCAGGAACAGCAGGGAGGCCAGTGTGGCTGAAGCAGTGAAGTAGAGTGATGGTGATAAGTCAGAGAGGTCATGGGAGACAGGTCACTGTATCACGTTCGGGGGACTTTGGCTCTTACTTTGAATGGGAGATGGGATGCTATTGGGGGGCTCTGAGCAGAGGAGTAACATGATTTCATTTAAGTTTGATGGGTCTCACTCTGGATGCGTGATGGGGACAAGGTTAGAAGCTCAGCTCGGAGGCTTTCAACAGTTACCCAGGCGAGAGAGGGTGGGGCCCTGAACCTGGGTCATAACAAGAGATGGTGGTGAAAGCAATCAGAATCTGAATATATTTTGAAGGTACAGCTGAAAGTGTTGCTGACTGTCCAAATGTAGAATGTGGAAGAAAGAAGGGTCAAGGATGACCCCCGAGGTTTTAGGGCTGAGCAGCTGGAAGGATGGCATTCCATTCACTGCAGTGAGGAAGTCTGCAGGAGGCACAGAATTAGGGAGATATCAGGAGCCCTGTTTGGGACTACTTAGATTTGAGATATTTATTAATACATCCAAGTGGAGATGTCAGTAGGCAGTTGGATATACAAGTCTGGAGATAGAAATTTGGGAGTCATCATTATATAGAACCTATATGTTACTGGTTTTTAAAGGCATGAGACCAGGTGAAATCACCCAGGAAATAGGTGTAGACAGAAGAAAAATAGGTCCTGAGACGGAGCCCTGAGGCAGCCCAACCATTTAGAATTTGAGAGAAGAGGACCCAGCAAAGGAGTCTTATAAGCAGCCAGAGAGGCAGGAGGCCAGCCTGGCAAGTGTGTCCTGGAAGCTACATGAACAAAGTGTTTCAAGAAGGAAGAGGGGTCAACTGTCAGATCAACACAGAAGATGAGGTCTGAGAATTAACCGAGACTTAGCGACGTGGAGGTTGCTGGTGGCATGAGCAGCGTTTGTGGTGTGGGTGGGGAGGGGACAGCTTGGCTGGAGCAGGTTCAAGAAAGACTGGCAGGAGAGAAATGAGGGACAGCAAGTATAGGCGACTCTTTCAAGGAGTTTTGCTTGAAAAGGAGGAGAAAATAATGGATCTTAGTTGACGAAGGGCATTTTAACTTGTTGATGAAATTGTGGACACATACATAAGGGCTATGGGCTGGGGCTGGGGTCAGCGTTGGGAGGAGGGAGGGCGCATGGCTCAGTGAGGTGTCTGGGTGGACAGTATCTCCATTCTTTACTCATCTTCCTCCTGTGGCCTGTGGCGTTCGCAAGCCGCCGCCCAGAGTTGTTCTCATTTAATGAAAGTCAATGAAATGTCTTTTACTGTTATTGAGCTCTTTTATATGGTTATTATGATTGCTGGAGACTTGCTTTTCAGAAATGCTTAGTGCAATTTGGGGTCTTTCACAATCTGTGTTGCCATCCAAGCCGCTTCTCTTAGTCCATTTGTTAACTCCTTTGAAGTCCAACTTCCTGCTCTAAAACCAGCCATGGCTTGCTTTTCCCTTACCAGCTCTGAATTCTTCCAGGCTAGGCAACTGGGAAAGACTGGGCTTTGAAACTTTCGCTGGCTTCAGGCCCAGCTGAGCTGACCGAAATAGCCAGCAGAAGGACTGTTTGTGCGGAGTGAAATTCCTCTAGGGGAAACACCATAGCAGACGGCCAGGAAAGCCATAGCCAGCATGGTAGGGACCCACGAGGCAAAGAAGCTGGGTAGCCCCAAGGCCCAGCTGTGGGGGCTGAGCCAGGTCCTCTCCAGAGGGAAAGGAGCTCCCTAAAGCCTGCTGTTGTGCTCTTTCTTTGGGCCCTTTCTTTCTCATTCCTCTGTCTCAGGAACAGCGTTCTCAGGTGAAAGACAGTGGAACTGCCCTAGTCTGAGGGCCAGGGCTCAGGGGTCCCATCTGAGGCCTCTTCCTGTTGCTCGGTGCTCCCCGAGTCAGCCCTTGGAAAGACCCTAGGACAGAGACGCAGTCTGTGCCTGTACACCAGTACATAGTGGGGCACTCACCCCAGACCGGGGGGTGGGGGGGGAGGCCAGGAAAGGTGTTCTGGGTTATAAATGAGCTCCAAAGGACCGGCGTCAGCCAGATACATGGGAGAGAGCGTGCTTATACTCCAGGTGAGAGATTGTGTTGTGGTCCCAGAAATGAAAAAAACTGAGTGTGTGTCCAGAGAGTTTGAAGGGCAGAGACCCAGTAGGAGAGGTAGCTGGGAGCAGCAGAGGGGACAGATGGTTTTGGCCTTTAGAAGCTTATCATAAAATCATTTGGAAGCAATTGAAGGGTTTCATCTGGGGAGTGGCTGGATGGGATTTGCATTTTAAAAAGACTCTTCTGACACATTGTGGAGGCTGAATCAGAGGGGGCAAGGCCAGAGGCTGGGAAGCCATTTTGGAGGCTTTGGGCAGTATTTCTGGTATAAAAGCGATGGAGGTAGAGAGCAATGAGTAGACTGGGAGTGGTTGATATTTAGGACGTAGAATCATGAGCACTTGATGATGGATTGTCGATGAGGGTGATGCTCAGGTTTCATTGTGATTGGAAATACCAGAAGAAAGGCTGGTTTAACCAAAGACATTCACTATTTATTCAGCCCGCGGGCACTGAAGAATCCCTGTGCTGTGTACTGGGGTTGGTGGAGCAGTTCAGCTGTGAAAACAGACCTGGCTCACCCTGGGGAGCCCTCCTGTGAGTCTGGGAGACTGAGACATTAAGCCCATGATTATTTAATGGGTGGGGAGTTACCAGAGGAGTTAACTTCATCTCAGGGGTCCTGGAAGGCCTCTCTGAGGCAATGCCACGCCGCTTAGATAGTGGGCTCTCAATAAATTTTGCTGGGGAAAAACCAGGCTGAGACCTGAAGGGTAAGGAGGCATTAGCTAGTGAAGAGAGAAGAAAGAGCTCTAAGCAAGGAAAGGGCAGCAGCAGAGATGAAGGCTCTTCAAGGATCCGAAAGAAGGCCCCTGGTGGCTGGGGATGAGAGCTGGGGAGAGAATGGGCAGAGGTGACGGCTCAGTGTTGGAAGTTCTGTGGCCAGCCCAAGCGGAAGGCCCACACAGGGCTGGATGTACTGAGCAGGTGAGGAAGGAGGGGGACAGCAGAGCGCTGGCAGCCTCTCCACCAAGCCTGGCAAGGAGGGAAGAAGAGAAGGCTGTAGCTGGAGGGGACGGAGGTGGAGATGAATGATCCAGATATCAAGAGCCGAGACACTCACGGGATGCTTTTCTGCTGGTCTTGGAATTAAACTGACTTCCATTATGGGAAAAGGAAAGTCAGGTGTGGTCTCATCAGGCACTGGACACCCCTGTCCACCCAGTGTCTGGACGCCTTGATGCCCTTGGACGTTTTCCTTAGAGCCTAAGGGATCTACTATTGCTTGTGTAGTAAATCACTAAAACCTCACCAGCCCAGGGACTGTTGGGAAAGTTTTAGCCAACCTGAGTTAATGAAAAGTCTGAATAATAGAACTCTGAAAGAAATGCAGCTTTTTAACTTTCAAGAGTATGCAGTAATCCCACTTACCAATGTTGCTAAATGTAGGTTTTAGGACCGGATATAAATTACTGTTAAAAGCAAATGGTACGATTAAAATGGTGGAAGTGGTATAAAACAATTACATAACTATGCTTAAGAGTCCCTTTGCAGTCTCTTCATACACTATTTAGCCTCGCTTTGAGTAGTATGAAGGAAAAAGTTAAGCACAATTTATGTCCAAATTACACATTTTAAGTATAAGGTTCCAAATTAATGAGGTTCTAAAGTACCTTTGATCATAGTCTTGCAGTTACGTATTTACGCTACTTCTCAACCACTTTTCATTTCCAAACACCAACTGGAAATGCTTCTCTTTTCCCTTTCATGGTTAATCCCAGGGTATAATTCTGCAATGGCAGGGAGATCAGTCTGTGTTTGGGTTGCCCAGGGGCCACAAAGCTCTGAGTGACACTAGGGGAGATACTTAAAAACACTGGTTTGAGAAATAGAGGAGTATTTCAAGAGCCAGCTGGAGAAGAAAATGAAACCAAACTGAAATGATGCAACGTCGAGCACCAGCAGTCTGCCCCGTGCTTCAGCAGAGTCGGCTCTAACTTTCTAACCGAACACTCACTCAGCCCAGCCCGGTCTCTGGACAGTTTGAGTCCAGGGTAATAATGACTGTGGAGGGAGAGAGGGAGATGGGAAAGGGAGAGGAGTAAGAAGCACTAGGCTGGTTTTCATTTCGTGTGCACTCTCTCCTGTCCTGGTGTCCTTCCATTTCATAACAGAGGATGTCTTGAGGGAGAGTCATGCACCAATTTTAGCCAAGAGAACCTGAGCCCAGGGGAGCCTCCTGGGAGACCCCCTGCCTGCCCTGCCCAGTCCTGCCAGCAGCTAACTCCTCTTAGGTTCTCATCGGCAACATGGCTTGAGAATTTGAAGAATCTTAAAGATCATTTAGTCCAGCTTCCCACCCCATCTAGACATCCCATCTCTGACAGAGACACACATCCTGCCTCTGGCTAAACGATTCCAGAGAAGGGAGGACATTACCTCAAAAGGCAACTGACTCCATCTTTTGAAGGTTCTCACTTCTGTTGCACTGAAATCTGCCTTCTTGAAATTTCCACCCTAAAGCCTTGGTTCTACCCTTTGAACCCACATGTGGAATAAATACCCTGGTGACTATCGCTGCTCTGGCATCCTGGTCACAACCATTGCTGCTCATCTCTGAACAAGCTCCAGGTGAAAATCCCCCTTTCACAATGTCCCTCAGAGCTGAACCTGGCACTCCCGGCGTCGCCCAAGTGTGCAGAATATGATAGGGCTGTTCTTTTTCTTTTTCCTTAAAATTCAATTTATTTAAACTAAAAACCCAAAAACTACAAAAAGAGTGAACTGTTTTGGGTTTTTTGGTTTTTTTTTTTTACTTTAAATAAATTGAATTTTTAAAAAGGGACTGTTCTTTTTCTCCTCCTGTGACTGGACTTTTGGAAATGCAGTCCAAGATTGCAGTAGCCTTTTTGGCAACCACATCTAGATTCTTTTGCCTCCCATTTAGCTTTGAGTCCAAACCACTGGGGCGTTTTTGCATGAGAACCACTGTGAAGCCCTGTCTTCCTGTCCTCTATGCATGTGATTTTTCTTAACCCAAGTGCAGTATTACTCAATTTAAAGTTTAAACCACCATTTATTGATTACCCACTATGTGCTCGATGCTTTTTCATATCAATTCCTGATGCCTCTCAGAATCCCATGAGGATGACACTACCTCTGTTCTACAGATGGTGCAGTGAGGCTGAGAGGAAGGCCCCAGCGCCCCCACTGATTCCCGAGTCCTCATTAGGTCTGGAGCCTCGTGCTTTCAGGCACTGCACATGGCAGTTTTTTAAGCTCCCTCTGAGCCCTAATACAGACACTCATGTTTACAATCCTTGGTTTTGTGACATCTGCAAATTTAACTTGCCCTCTAGGTCTTTGCAGTTTCCCAAACTTGAGTGGTGGACAGATTACTCTGAAGTTGCGTTTTCCAGCCTCTAGGGCACAAAACCAATTTAGTGAATCAAAACCGCATTTAAAAAAATGAAATAGAGTAGAAAAATATCAAGTGCATCACGTGTAGCAAGGGCACATTTCGTTTCAGGAAAGTTCTTGCATGAGCACAGGCAGGGAAGCGTGTGTGGGCGCGCGTGTGCGCACTGGGTCTTGATGTAAATTGTTTTTATAACTGTGGTTCATGGTCTGAATAGTTTGAACACCACTGCTCTGGAGGGAAAATGTTTTTGAGTCAACTTAGATTTTCATTATAACACTACAACTTTACTTAATTATGTACGCACATAAATCTGTTTATCAACTCATTAATCTAGGGCCTATAAACGTAAATAACTACAAAAAAGCCAGTAAAATTCAAATCAACAACAACATTCTGGGAGGACAACGTTTGATTGAACCCGAATCGCTGCTGTCAGTGAAAGCACAGCATAGACTTGACATCCTGGGCTCCTTGAGTTCTGCACGCCCACCGTGCAGTGTCTAGTGCCAAGCGACACAGTCCTCCCACACTTCTGAAGAGCCGGCATCTCTCACTTTGCACAAATGTATCATGAATTAAATATGCAGAATTAATTAGCCCACACAGTTAGAGTGGTGCCACTTGGCACCAGTACAGTCATAAACACACACACAGGCCCAGAAACGTGCAATCTTAGTTAAGCAGCAGTCACCTGGTGATCTATAATATATGTTCGTTTTAAAAAAATGATCATCACAATGAAAATACGAGAATAAAAATTCTGGTAGAGGGCTGGCCCCGTGGCGTAGCGGTTAAGTGCTCACGCTCTGCCTTGGCGGCCCAGGGTTCGCCGGTTCGGATCCCAGGTGCAGACATGGCACCACTTGGCAAGCCATGCTGTAGTAGGCATCCCACATATAAAGTGGAGGAAGATGGGCATGGATGTTAGCTCAGGGCCAGTCTTCCTCAGCAAAAAGAGGAGGGTTGGCAGCAGATGTTAGCTCAGGGCTGATCTTCCTCAAAAAAACAAAAAAAAATTCTGGTAGAGAAAGCATGAGCCTCCAAGAAGCCTGCAGACCTGGTCCTGGAACCCAGCCTAGTTTGAGACACCTGGGTTGACCTTGCACCAGCCACCTCCTCAGGATGGCGTGTATCTCACCATTGACCGGGAGGCCTGGTCAGCTTAGCCCCAAACAACACTGTCATCCTGCCTGCAGTTTTTTCCCTCTTTGTTCATAAGAATATGAAAATTTCAGTCAGACTCCTTGTCAGAATAAAATGCACAGTATATACCATTCTCCTGATGTCTCTACCCAAAACCCCATAAAAAAGAAACAGATGTGCTCAGCATGCCTTGTTTTTTTGCAACCCCATGCTTATCCCTTGTGATCACTGCCTCCTCAGCTCGGCATCGTAGTATAGTACTCTTTCCTCATTTGTTCTACAGTTTTGCCAGAGCTCAGTGTCTAATGTTTCAGGATCTACCTATAGGATTTTGCCCAGAGCTGCCCTTTGGCTCCCTATGGTTGGCTAGTGTGCCTGCAGAGTCCCTGCCTCCCTTCTCTGGAGTGCAGCTGCTGTGGCCCTAAGGCTTGGAAACCACTTAAGGCATCCGTGTGCCTTGCCAGCCCATCACCTGTCCTGGGCTTCAGTTCCCCCTCACCTTTTCCCATTTAAGAATCATTCATTCTCCCAAAGAGAAGGGCCACAGGCCAGCCAAAATGTGAATGGTTCGAGTGGTCCCTCTTTCTCCTGACCTCTCTTCTCTTCTCGCCAGATGCCCAACAGGGGCTCAGTGCTGGAGCCAGTCTGCCTTTCCACATCTCTGAAGTAATGTCCTTCCTGTCTCTGTACTTCCTGAAATCTGCGTTGCAAAGGTCTAGGATACAAGTCTGCCTCTGTTCTTTCCCTTCGTGATTCTCATGATTTCAGTTTTACTATGGTGTACTTCTCTTAGGTCAGACTTAAGTTCAGAGTAGAGATTCCCTTCATCACTTCCTCACCATTCTGTACTTTTAAAATGCAACAGAGTATGTGTGGGGAAACTGAGAAAGTACAGAAAAACAAGAAGTATTCTTTAAGTGAAGCAAAATTCTACCATAGGGATAATGGCTTTTAACATGTTAGCATTTTTAAAGACTTTTTCCTGGTATATTCATATATAGAAATATATACACATTTAAACAAAAATAGAATTTAGTATATTCTCATTCTTCTCATTATACTCATTAGCTCTCTTGGTCTGGGTGATACCTATGGGGCTATACCTGCTGTCCTACGTGAAAGTGTGAATGCGCTTACAGCAGTTACCCCTGTGCTACAGATGGACACCTGGACCACTGTGCCTCTGTGGGGAAGGCTGAGCACAGGGCACCCAAGACTTTCCCACGGAGCGGGTGTGTCCTCCTTGTCAGCGATCCTGGCCAGTGATGCTTCTCTCCCAGGCTGGCTGGACATCTGGACAGTGGGGAGCCTCAGTCAGAGCTGGAGGATTAGCTGGGGGGGGGGGGTCCCCCACCCACCATATATGGGTCCTGATCTAGCTTGGGAGAGTCAGCCGCGCCCAGCAGAGAGGCTCCATTAGGTGGCACAGCTTAGTTCCTGAAGCCGGTCTTGCTATAGTCTCGGTATCTTCGTGTTATCCCAGACTTTATGATGGCTGGAGAGGACAGTCTGGTGGAGGCAGGACCAGCTGTCCTCACAGCCTCAGATGGCTGGGTCTGAGGAGAGAAGGTCATCTACCAAAAAAAAAGATGCAGGTTGCTAACCTTGAGTGGGGACGTGTGGGGAAGGTCGTTAACCTCTCCTGGAGAAGGAGCAGGAAAGAGAGGCAGGAAGACAGTCTGAGGCCAGGGGGCTGAGATTCTTATTGGGCGTCTTGTGCATCATTCCATCTCTCTTCTTCCAGCAGATCCACAGACCAGCATGGCTGCCACTGCCGCTGTCAGTCCCAGTGACTACCTGCAGCCCGCCGCCTCCACCACCCAGGCGAGTGGGCAGTGGGCTTTGAGGGTTGGGGGCTGCCTCAGCCTGGAAGGATGCACTGAAGCCAACATTAAACCCCTACTGAAAACTCTATCCGGGCTCACTGTAAATACGTTAGGATAAGAGACCGGGGAAGGTTCAGTTGCCCACTTTTTCTGAACTAAGAAACCATGGCCACTTACCTAAGGTGCCACAGTTGGGTCAGGGGGAAAAGCAGAATTAAACTCAAGGTCCCTTCCATAATCTCCACTGACCATACAAGGAAAATAGAGGCTGTGTCCCCACCCTCCAGAGGCTCTTTCCTTGTAGCCTCGAAAGAGCAGCCCTCCCCAGTCAGTAAAGTCATGTCCCAAACGCTAGAAAAAACTTAGAAAAGGGTTTGTTCCTCCTGATGCCCCTCCCTTTCTCTTTCTCCTCAGTCCTCCCTCAGTTAAGGAGTCAGGGATCCCTTAATCCCTGTGGTGAGCTAATGGAACTCCATTGAGGAGCTGAGGGTGATTCCATGTCCCCATGAGAAAAAAGGCCAGTGGGGAATAAGTGGTCAACTGACGCCGTTAGTTCACCCGGTCACGGGTTGCTTCTGGAAAGTTCCTTTCTGAGAAAGACATTTCCCCTCTTTCGCTTGCTTACTCAATGGAGAAACCAGCAGAGAAGGGGAGACAGAAGCCCCTGCAGGGGGAGGATGCTGATGCCCTGCCCACCCCAGAGGTGCGGAAGAGGCTGCCAAGAGAGGATCGCAAAGGGTGGCCGGGCAGCAGGCCCTCGCGTCTCACTCCTTTTCTCTACTTGCTTTTTTGCAGGATTCCCAGCCATCTCCCTTAGCCCTGCTTGCTGCAACATGTAGCAAAATTGGCCCTCCAGCTGTTGAAGCTGCTGTGACACCTCCTGCTCCCCCGCAGCCCACACCGCGGAAACTCGTCCCTATCAAACCTGCCCCTCTCCCTCTCAGTCCCGGCAAGAATAGCTTTGGAATCTTGTCCTCCAAAGGAAACATACTTCAGATTCAGGGGTCACAACTGAGTGCGTCCTATCCTGGGGGGCAGCTGGTGTTCGCTATCCAGAATCCCACCATGATCAACAAAGGGACCCGATCAAATGCCAACATCCAGTACCAGGCGGTCCCTCAGATTCAGGCGAGCAGTTCCCAGACCATCCAAGTACAGCCTAATCTCACCAACCAGATCCAGATCATCCCTGGCACCAACCAAGCCATCATCACCCCCTCACCATCCAGTCACAAGCCCGTCCCCATCAAGCCAGCCCCTGTCCAGAAGTCGAGTACCACCACCACTCCTGTGCAGAGCGGGGCCAATGTGGTGAAGCTGACAGGTGGGGGTGGCAATGTGACACTCACTCTGCCTGTCAACAACCTCATGAACACCAGCGACACCGGGGCCCCCACTCAGCTCCTCACGGAGAGCCCTCCTACCCCACTGTCTAAGACTAACAAGAAAGCCAGGAAGAAGAGTCTTCCCGCCTGCCAGCCCCCCGTGGCTGTGGCTGAGCAGGTGGAGACCGTGCTGATTGAGACCACCGCAGACAACATCATCCAGGCAGGAAACAACCTGCTCATCGTTCAGAGCCCAGGAGGGGGCCAGCCAGCTGTGGTCCAGCAGGTGCAGGTGGTGCCCCCCAAGGCTGAGCAGCAGCAGGTGGTGCAGATCCCCCAGCAGGCCCTGCGGGTGGTGCAGGCGGCATCTGCCACCCTCCCCACCGTCCCCCAGAAGCCCTCCCAGAACTTTCAGATCCAGGCAGCTGAGCCGACACCTACTCAGGTACCACGCACACCCTGTGCGCCTGCCTCCCTCTCCTTAGCACTGAACAGCTAATGCTCCCTTACCCCTCGCGAGCTTGCTTTCGAAGATGATGCTGATGCATCTTCCGATTTGATCTGAGTGTTGGGAGTCAGGATTGTTGGGGGTGGGCAGTGAGTGGCTATTTCTGCCTGACAAATGGAGTCTCTTCAGTTCACAGGGTCACGTACAGCTTGTCTCTAGAAATCAGATGAAACAGACCTGTGTACCTATGTTTTGGTCCACTTTTTCTTTATGCAAGTCTTTTGCGGGGATGAGTAGGGGGCAGATATATATGTTTTAATAATAAAGTTTATCTTTTATTATAGAATTACTCAGAACGGTAGCAAGAATGAAAAAATTCCAGTCAGAACCATAGAATTTGATGTAAAGTAAGAACACTAATGAGCAAAATGCTGATCATTGTTAATGACAAGAAAAAAGCAGGAAGCAGCAGCCTAGCTTGATAGCAGGAACGTTTAGGCTGGGTTCATCTGGGGTGCTAACTTCAACGAGAACGTTCTTATTTTGGGCATTTATTGAGGTGTTCTCGTACTCTGGAATCTGGCTCTGTGAGCAGGTTGTATTCTTCGTTTATGCCTACGAAAGGCCAGAGATTATGCCCATCTTACAGATGGAGAGCCTGGAACTCAGAGAAGTTATAAAGTATCCAAATCTCGTAGAGCATAGATGACAAGAGCCAGGATTCAACTCAAATTTCAAACCCCACACTCTTTTCCATTTTCTGCCTTGACTCCGTGTCTTACGCGTGGCAGGGGCTACAATTAAAATTGGGGACAAGGATCTCTTTTAAAAAAACAGTTCCTGCCATTGAGGAATTTATAATCTGGTTGTCTGTAGAGAGGGAACCCAGGCATCACAGTGAGTGACAGTAGGAAGCTGGGCCATCTCCTGAGTGGAGAAGTGCCCTTGAGGTTGAGCTGTGGACGTGGAAGTCATGCAGGAGGAAATCTGAGGCCTGCCTTCGAATGCCCCCTCCCTTCTGGCATATTATGCATTGCCAAGTGATTTTCTATAAATTGTTTAATTTAGTTATTACGCTATCTGTGAGGTTCCATTATCAGACGTACCTCAAAGGTGAAGGTACTGGCTCAGGCGCACTTGTCCTCACAGTGCTGCTCCTCCCTTCCCTGAGGCTCTGTATCTTGAGGTTGACGGAGGCAGGGCTTAAACCCAGGTCTTCCTAAGGAAATAATCATACACACGCAGACAGATTTAGCTATAGGATTATCTTTTAAGGATGACATAGTATTCTGCTATCCTGAGGTGCTGTCTGTTATACAGCTAATACCCTGTTAACTGTGTATCTAGGCTGTTTCCAACCTTAGAGCTAAATGAATTCCTAAAAGTGGGTCAAAGGATATGTACATTTTTTTTAAAATGTGTTATATTCTGTATCAGAGATTGTCAATCCATAGCCCTCAGGTCAGATCTGGCCCACTCATCTGTTTTCATAAAAAAAGTTTAATTGGAACACAGACATACCCATCTGTGCTGCCTTTGCTCTACAAGGCAGAGACTTCATGGCCCACAAAGCCTAAAATATTTACTCTCTGCCCTTTACAGAAAGTTTGCTGACTCCTGCTCTATATTATGAACAAAAAATGTTCTAGTAACAGAAACTTCCGATACACAGAAAATAGCAATGATTCGCAAAAGGGGCACATACCAAAAAACTGAAAATGAAATTTCTGTATTTATTAAAGAGATGACATGAGATTTCTTTGCTTTTAATTGAGAAACACAGTCCTATTAAATAATCGGGGAATTGAAAATAATTCCAATCAGAATCCCAGCAGGATTTTTCTTTTTTACAAAGAATTTTTTTCCCCAGAATCATTTAAGCATAAGTTGTCACCATGATCTCAGCACTTCCAAGGGCCTCATGCAAAGTATGAAATTCTTACCCACGAGGACATTCTACACAAGAATCCAACCACCAAACCTGGGAAATCAGCAGTGAAACACACTAACGTCTAATGCAGAGACCCCGTTCAAGTCCCACCACTTGCCCCAGTAATTCCTTTGTGGCAAAAGGATCTCATCCAGCATCACGTTGCACCAGACACGTTCATTGAGTTGTCACGCCTCCTTCGTCTCCTTTGATCTGGAACAGCTCCTCAAGCTTTACTTGACTTTCATGACCTTGACACTTGAAGGCTACAGGCCAGTTATTTTGTAGAATGTTCCTCAATTTAGGTTTGTGTGATGTTTCCTCGTGACTAGATGCAGGTTGTGCGGGGTTTTCTTTTGAAGAAATATCACAGAAGTGATGCTGTTTTCACTGCATCCTAAAAGGGGGTGCATGATTTCATTTTGTCCCATTGCTGGTGGTGATTAGAGTGAGATTGGGCAGATTTCTGCACGTTAAAGTTACTTTTTTCCTCTTTGTAATGAATTAGTATTTTGTAGGGAGATACTTCGAGACTATGTAAATACCCCATTCCTCATCAAACTTTTGCCCACTTGTTTTAGTATCTTTTACTATGATATTTTTTAAACTGACTTTTTATACTTACAGAAAGGTTGCAAAGGTGGTACAGAGAATTTCCATGTACCTCTCACCTGGTGTCCCCGATAGTTAAACACCTTACATTACCAGGTACAGCTGTCAAAGCTAAGACCTGACATTGGTTCATTACTGTTAACTAAACTCCAGACCTGATTTGGATGTCACCAGTTTTTCCATCAATGTCCCCTTTCTGTTCCAGGACCCAGTCCAGTACCATGTCGCACTTAGTGGGCATGTCTCCCCAGACCCCTCTGATCTGATCGTTGCTCAGTCTTTGTTTTTATGATCTTGACAGTCTTGAGGGGCGTTGGTCAGGTATCCTGTAGGACGTCCCCAAATCTGGGGTTATGGGTTTTTGGAAAAACAACCATGGAGGCGAAATGCCCCCTCATCTCATCACATGAGGGGGACGTCCTGATGTCACCTTTATCACTTCGTCAAGGTGGTGTTTGCCAGGTTTCTTCATTGTAAGCTGCTGCTTTTCTCTTCCTCTGCTCTGTTTTTCGGAAGTGAGTCGCTTAGTCTCCCACCTTCAGGGATGGGAGTGGAGGTGAGAATTAAGCTGTACATCCTGGAAGGGAAAGTATCTGCATAATATTGCTTGGAATTCTTCTCTGAGGAAGATTTGTCTCTTCTCCATTTATGTCTTTATTCATTCATTTATTTATATCAGCAGGGACTCAGGAGTGTTTATTGTATTCTTTGGCTTATAATTCAACACGATGTTATGTACTGTGTTATTCACATTGTTCCCGCTTCGGCCACTTGGAGCTCTTTCAAGTTGGCTCCTGTGTCCCTATGACACACTCTCTTTTTTATCAGCTTTATCGAGATATTCACATACCCTTTTAAAGGGTTCAACTCAGTGGTTTTTAGTATATTCAGAGTTGTGCAGCCATCACCACTGTCTCATTTTAGAACATCTTCATCACCCCAAAAAGAAACCCTGTGCCCTTTAGCAGTCACGCCCCATTTCCCATCCCCCACCCCCCGGAAACCACTAATCCATTTTCTATCTCTATGGATTTGCCTACACATTTCATATAAATGGAATCATACAATAGGTGATCTCTTGCAACTGGCTTCCTTTCCTGAGTATAATATTTCCCAGGTTCATCCACGTCGCAGCATGTGTCAGTCCTTCAGGGCTTGTATTTTCCCACCCCGGCCCGGGGGTCACCCATTTCTCTAGGAGTCTTGGTTCCTCTCATTGGAGGATATGATAGCAGTTTTTTTTTTTTGTTTGTTTGTTTTTGTTTTGTTTTTTCCTAAAGATTGGCACCTGGGCTAACAACTGTTGCCAATCTTTTTTTTTTCCCCCCTGCTTTATCTCCCCAAACCCCCCCTGTACACAGTTGTATATCTTAGTTGCAGGTCCTTCTAGTTGTGGGATGTGGGACGCCGCCTCAACGTGGCCTGACGAGCGGTGCCATGTCCGCGCCCAGGATCCGAACCCTGGGCCGCCGCAGCGGAGCGTGCGAACTTAACCACTCGGCCACGGAGCCGGCCCCTGTTTGTTTGTTTTTTAAAGATTTTATTTTTTTCCTTTTTCTCCCCAAAGCCCCCCGGTACATAGTTGTATATTCTTCGTTGTGGGTCCTTCTAGTTGTGGCATGTGGGACGCTGCCTCAGTGTGGTTTTGATGAGCAGTGCCATGTCCGCGCCCAGGATTCGAACCAACGAAACACTGGGCCGCCTGCAGTGGAGTGGGTGAACTTAACCACTCGGCCACGGGGCCAGTCCCTGAGAGCAGTTTTTTAATTCTATCATTCTCTTCTCCTCTATTTGTTTATTTATGTCAGTATGGACTCAGATTCCTATTTTATTCAGTGGGTTATAATCCATTAATATTATTATTTTGATGTTCAAGTTGTCCCATATTTGGCCAATGGGAGCCCTTCAAGCTGGCTCTTGTGTCCTTTTCATATGTCCCCACCATTCTTTGAGCACTTCCTTACTTTCTGATACAGCAGGTGTTCCAAGCTCCTGTACTTTCCCTGCCCCCAGTCCTGGAATCAGCTATTCCTCCAAGGAGCTCTGGGTCCTTTGAGTAGAACCTGGGACTTGGCAGCTCAGGCCTGGGTGCTAGGTGAGCTCCTGGATACGTAACACATAGCTATAAACATGCACACACATATATACACATATACATAAAAATACATGCACGTTTTTGTCCATATTTCTCTATCTGTGTATCTATCTTTATTGAACCCCAGGAGCTTTCACCAATGCCTCTTATTCCCATCCGACACCACAAGGTTCATTCTAGTTGTCTCCCTTTCCATATTTGTAACTCCCTTCTCTGACAGTAAGAAAGCTCGCTCTCATTCTCATTCTGTCTCCTGTCTGGATCAGTCCCCGGTACGGAGCAAGCCTCCCATGGCCATCTCAGCTCGCCCATGACACCTCCACCTGCCGGGGCTCTGATGTGCCTGCCGGGCTGCTCCTGCCACTCCCCACAAATGCCCTTCTCATCCCACTCAGGCTCTAACAAGCATATTTTTAAGGCTTTCGATACACCCAGATTTCCCTCCAGCCAGCCTAGACCACTTCCCACTCCCGCTCCTAACGTGAGAGTGAGCGCCTGTTCCCCGCTGTCTCACCAACAGTGAGCATTAGATTTTATTTCCCATCCTTGCCAATCTGAATTGGACAAGAACTGCTTCTCACTAATTGTGCCTCCTCAGAGCGGTTTTCATTTGTTTGATAGTCACTCACAGGGCATCTTTCGTGAGGTCATCTTTTAGTTGCCTTTGAATTCTCCAGTTCTGAGATTTGGCAATTATATCTTTCCATGCTAAGTATATTAAATGTTTCGTTTCAAATCAACAGTCAGCATTTGCCATCATCCGTTTGTTGAACGTCAGCCGTGTATGAATGTCAGTTTGGGCCAGTTGGAGAAGACTTGGGTGGACAAAGAGGGGCTCCCAGTTCTCGCTTGGACGGGGAGCTGATGCTGCATGGAAAGGTGCCAGGAGCCCAGTCTCTCCTGGGGCCCTGACTCTTTCTCTCTGGCCCTTCCCAGGTCTACATCCGTACGCCTTCTGGTGAGGTACAGACAGTCCTTGTGCAGGACAGCCCTCCAGCAACAGCTGCGGCCGCCTCCACCACCACTTGTAGCAGCCCTGCATCCCGTGCGCCCCATCTGAGCGGGACCAGCAAAAAGCACTCGGCTGCAATTCTCCGGAAAGAGCGTCCCCTGCCAAAGATTGCCCCCGCCGGGAGCGTCATCAGCCTGAACGCAGCCCAGCTGGCGGCGGCGGCCCAGGCCATGCAGACCATCAACATCAACGGTGTCCAGGTCCAGGGTGTGCCCGTTACCATCACCAACACTGGCGGTGAGGACAGGCCCCTGACTGGGACATGGGCTGCGTGCCTGTGTGCCCCGCAGATGGGAGCTGGGGGCCAGCCTGGGGTTCCCAGTAACAACAGTGAGGATACTGCCCTACGTGTGCCTCGTCGCTTCAAGCTTAAAAGCACGTCCATTTGGTCCTTACAGTAGCCCTGTGAGATAGTTTAGACACGTGTTGGTCCCACCTGTTAGCTGAAGAACTTGAATAGGATGGAGTAAGTAAGATGTACTCAGGAAAACTCCAACTAACATACAAACACATGTTAGCTTGGTCCAGACCAAAGGCAGAGGTTCAAGGGAGGTTCCCAGTAAAGGAACTTGAAGGAAGGCTTCTAGAAGGAGAAAGCCTTGAGTTAAGATGGGGAGGAAAGGAAGGAGCCTTTGGCAGTGGGAATGGCTTGTGCTGCTCTCCAGCAGTGATATTTGGCAATATTTGGTGTGAAAGCAGCCTTGTGAATAATCAAAGGAAAATTGTAGGGGCTGGCCTGGTGGTGTAGTGGTTAAGTTCATGCAGTCTGCTTCTGCAGCCCAGGGTTCGCAGGTTCAGATCCTGGGCGTGGACCTAGCACCGCTGGTCCAGCCACACTGTGGTGGCGTCCTACATAAAGTGGAGGAAGATTGGCACAGATGTTAGCTCAGGGCCGTCTTCCTCATACACACACACACAAGTTATAAAAAAAGAAAAGAAAATTGTAGCTACCTAGGAAAAATAGTTCCTTGCATTCTTTAGCTGGGTGAAGGGCACTTTTCAAGGTAGTGGGAGCTTTTGAAAACTCCTCCCTTTGTTGTTAAATGAATTTATGGTACTTTGTGCATTCGGTTTACCGGTGTAGGAGGAATCCACTGAGGGACACCAGTGTGATGTCAGTGCCACTCCTGCTTTCAGTGGCTTCATTTGAGTCCTAGAGGGCTGGATTGTTTCCAAAGCCCATGGAACTGCTTTCTCATTCTTATTAACACAAACCCCTGGAGACTTTCCTGAGAGCAGGGATGGTCCCTCACAAGGGCCTAAAGCTGGAGGAGGCTCTGGAAGAAACACTCCAAGACCAGACCATCCCCAGCTGAAGTCACGTGGGCAGCGTCTGAAAGGGAATTCAGCCTGTGCGGTATAGTGGTTCAGGGCGTTGACTCTGAAGTCGTCTGCCTGGGTTCAGATCCAGGTTCTACCACTTATTAGCTCTGTGACCTTGATATGTTATTGAGCCTCAGTTTCTTCAACTAAAGGGGTATAATAGTACCTATTTCATAGGATTATGAAGGTTGAATGAGTGAGTACATTTACAGTCTCTAAAATGGTATCTGGCATGTGATAGGCTCTTGAAAGTCTTGGCTGCTATGACTATCATCCTTACCACGTGCAGAAGGGAAGAAAAGTGTCAGGCTCCCTCCTCTGCCCTTTCAGGCTTCCTCACCCTGAGCCGAGCCCTCCTCCTCCCCACAGGGCAGCAGCAGCTGACGGTGCAGAATGTTTCTGGGAACAACCTGACCATCAGCGGGCTGAGCCCCACCCAGATCCAGCTGCAGATGGAGCAGGCCCTGGCGGGAGAGGCCCAGCCCGGGGAGAAGCGGCGCCGCATGGCCTGCACGTGTCCCAACTGCAAGGATGGGGACAAGAGGTAATTTGAGGAGAGAGGCCAGACCCCAAGCATGGGGTCTCCTGTTCCCCAAGCTCCTCCCTGGGACATAGACTGAGAGGGGACAAGGTGGTGCCTCCATGCCACCTGGCCTCCTCACCTTTCCCGTGCTCTCTGACCTGACCCCACATGCGTTCTCCATGCTGTCCTGCCCCCATCTTCTACCTCCTCCCTCGCTCCTCTTCCATTCCTTCCACCCCACCCTCCACCCAATGCCCAGGTCTGGAGAGCAAGGCAAGAAGAAGCACGTGTGCCACATCCCCGACTGCGGCAAGACTTTCCGTAAGACGTCCTTGCTGCGGGCCCACGTGCGCCTGCACACTGGCGAGCGGCCTTTTGTCTGCAACTGGTTCTTCTGTGGAAAGAGGTTCACACGGAGTGACGAGCTCCAGCGGCACGCCCGCACCCACACAGGTCTGCCCCCCTCCCCAGCGGCGCATCAACCCACAGGGCTGCCCCTCACCCCCGACCCCTGCCCTGGCACGCCCATACCCACACAGGGCTGCTCCTGGCCTCTCCCCTCTTCCCACTCCATTGCCCTCAGTGACATCAAGATTCCTGGCCCTGCCAAGGCACTGCCACACTGAGCAAGAGCCACAGACTGTCTTCTTGGGGGTCTAAGACTACCCAGGAAATTCTTTTGTGCCATTCCTTTTAGCAGTGTTGCCTGAAGTGATGTCACTTGCCTTCACAGCCTTGGTGACTTCTGCCGTAGCTGCACTTATTTAACAAGCACTGGCATAGTGTGCCAGGCACTGTAGTGTGCACTTTACAGTTAACTCATTCAGGCCTCACAGCATCTCTGTGGGGAGGGTACTTTGGTTACGCCCTTTTTTTTTCTGAGGAAGATTTGCCCTGAGCTAACATCTGTGCCAGTCTTCCTCTATTTTGTATGTGGGTCATCACCACAGCATGGCCACTGACAAGTGGTGTAGGTCCACACCAGGGAACTGAACCCGGGCCGCCGAAGCAGAGTGCACCAAACTTAACCACTAGGTCACAGGGCCAGCCCTGGTTATGCCCATTTTACTGAGGCATGGAGAGGTCGCCAGGGCTCACAGCTAAACCCAGGCCCTCTGGCTCCCAAGTCCATCCTCTTCACCACTAGTCCACACTGCTTTTCCCACCATTATTTACTGAATGAATGATTTTGCTTAAATCATGTCACTAGTTTTACTCATTTATGTCCAACCACTATTATTTTTACATGACAGGCTTGATGTCATAGTTATATGTTTTAATGCACTGGCAAATAAACACAAAACTATAAAAATGAAAAATATTCATCCCTCTACCACCTAAATTGTCTTGGGTCTCTCCAGTGGTCCACAGCACATGCTTTGAGAACTGTTGCTATAGTGAATGCCCCCAGTGTGCACAAGAGACCCCTGTCCTGGGACTGGGGATGGGGACACGTGACCCAAAGCTCAGGCTCCTGGCCAGTGTGGCGAGGCCGGTCATGCCCCTTGATGCTGAACAGTAAATACTCAGAACAGCAGCTGACCTCACCCATGTCGGGGTGGTTTGGGCCAAGTAAGCTCTCAGGCTGGCGGGTCAGGGAGGAACGGGGTTTTCCTGAGAGGGGAAGATGTTGAGGCAGGGTTAGAGTCAGAGGGACAGAGAGGCGAAGAAAGCAGGCGACAGCCTACGTGGGAAGAGTCCAGGTGCAGGGGCACAAATACAGTGTCTTGGGCAAGGGACAAGGAACAGGAACAAAGTAGACTGGGGGTGATGTCCAGTGGCGGGTAGGAGAAAGGAAAACTGACAAAGGGTTCAGAGCAGTAGGCCGTCAGGAGCAAAGGTGTCAGCAGGAGGCGGGCAGAGTATGATGACCAGGCGCCACCAGCTTTATAGGGTGCCCCCTCACCACGCATGTGCTCTTCCTCTTTCGGGGATGGGACAGGGTCTGCACATGGGCTCTGTAAGTGACGGGCATCTCCTCTTCCCAGGGGACAAACGCTTCGAGTGTGCCCAGTGTCAGAAGCGCTTCATGAGGAGCGACCACCTCACCAAGCATTACAAGACCCACCTGGTCACGAAGAACTTGTAAGGCCAGCTCAGGCAGGAGGCCCTGAAGATGCAGTCTGCTGTCTGTGTCCCACCTGGGCCCCCAGGAAAAAGGAGGCCCTGGCTGCCCTGGGCCCGCCCTCAGCCCCTCCCTCCTGTTCTGCGACTGTCCTCATAGGAAGGGGCTCTGCTGCCCCGTACTCACCTCCTTCTGAACCCTTTGGTGCCGCCCTGGCCCTTCCCTCTCACCACGAGCTCCCGGCCTGCCCAGACTGTGGACACTGGCCGTGCCCAATGAGACGTTCTAAACCAGGACGAGTGGGAACCCTTATTTCCAAAGGAAAAACATGAATTTCACTCCGTCGAGGAGCAAAGTGAGCCCCCCCAACACTGCCGGAGTTGCATCGTGCCATGCCCCTTTCCTGCACCTCCCTGGCCCCACCAGCCACCGCGGACGCCCCGGGGCCCTGCACCCAGGGCACCAGTGGCATCTGCCTCCACTCCACATGCCCCAGCCCCACCACACTCTCCTCCAGCACATTCCAACTTTCTATTTAAAAAGTAAAGCTACCCACAGACTCCCTGACTCCCCTCTTTTTCTATGGAGAACGTTGCCTTATACTCTACTTCAGATGATGAACACTGTGTATTGTGTGTGCTTTAAAGAAGTTTTATTTAACTGCTCCCCTCTTCCTGTCCTTGTCACTCACCTCCCCCATGCCTGCTTTCAGTTTAGGGTTTTGGGGGGCAATGATGAGCATATGAATCTTTTTCTCACTCTAGCAATTCTCTTTTCTAAATGACATAGCATTTCAGCTCGAATCTGGATTCAGATAAAAACACCTCCACATCCTGAACCCCTCCCCTCCCCCCTTCATCTCACCCGCCGACCGGCCCAAGCTCTACTGTGTACAGTGTATATTGTATAATAGACGATTGTGTCTACTACATGTTTAAAAACATATTGCTTGTTATTTTTGAGGCTTTTAAATTAAACAAAAATCCAACTTTATTTTTAGTTGTAACTGCTTGAGGTATGTTTTATGAATTAAGTGACAGATTTGTTATCCTTTATTAACGATGTACTTTGTTGGTCAGCACTGGGCTGACAAAAATTTTTTCTTGCTAATAAATTTAGTTGCCTGAGGCAAATTCTGCACCTTGGCAGCACGCCTCCTTTGTCTTTTCCCTCTGAGATTGGAGAGGGGACTCCAGGGGAGGGAGCCCTCGTCTCTCAGAGCCATCCACACTGCCCTCCTGACCTCAGCAAATCCAGGCCTCAGCCCAAAAGAAGCTACACCACATGGGCCCCATGGCATTGGCACGCGCACCCCAGCACCTGGGTGGGACCTCCAGGGGGGCGGGCCTGGCACGGGCATGCCTGCATTGTTCTTCTAGGAGCCACTTTTGCCCGGATCAAAGCACGTACACTCTGCCCACAGACTCAAGTCATAGCAGTACCTTCCTCACCAGCAAGCTACTTCTGCCGCTCAACTCTCCAACCTTGGAGGAAGGCTTTGGCCTCAGAGCCTGCGGGGAAGAAACCTGGGAGAGAGGGCCAAAGGGGCCTTGGCTAAGTCACTTGCAGAAGACTAAAGAGTCTGGAGAAAATGCAATTCCCTAAGGGCCCAGATCCCTTCCCAGGGCAGAGGGCCAGGCCAGGAGCACATCTCTACCCAAGAGAAGACCCCTGCCACAGATTCTGTTTCTTCTATCCCCTCACCCCAGCCCCCCAGGGAGGGCAGCAGGCTGATTTTGGTTTTAGCAAGTGCTGCAGATATGAAATTTTGGTGGGGATCGGGGCATGGGGGGCAGAGCTATTAGAAGCCCAGGGGTTGTGAGGTTATGCAGGTTGAGATTGGAGCGAGCTCAGAACAGAGGTTTAAACCTAGCAGGGGCCTGCAGAGCATCTGGGCCGAAGGGAGAGTAGGGTCGTGGTCAAGCCTATAGCAAGCGGGCTATGCTTTCCTTAGAAAGATGATGGCTTTTACTCACCCTCAGCAGGACACAGCCAGGGGTGTTGTTCTGAGCAGGAGTGGCAAGGCTCGTTTTGAGCTGTCCATTCCCTCACTGTTTCCTTTGTCACCATCTTTTCCTTAGAGCCAGTCCACCCTCACATCAGCTGAAGAAATAAAAAGGAGATGGGTCTCAGTTGGCTCACAGTTTCTCCGCCCCATCACTTCTTTGTTAATAGGCAAATAGGGAGACCCATCCTACCCATACTTAAGCCCTTTAGGCGACACCAGACCACCAGCTGAATCTACCGTCACAGAAGCCTCTTAACCAGCCCGTCAGCCCCACATCTCATCACTGCACTGGCAGGAAGAGGAAGACGGGAGAGGTATTTATCTCTTCCTCATGCGCAGGTTTTGCGACTGGAAAACTGCCTTGCTGAGTTCTGAATCGGGATCGGTGGGGTGAAGGGGAATATTAATAAATTGACCTCTTTCTGCACATGTTCTCTTGGCTTTGTGCTCAGGCACAGAGAAGCATCCTTTCCCGGGAGCTGATTGCAAGTCCTGCTTTATGTTTCACGTGCGGAAACCGACCTGGCTCCTCGGCATCCTTTGGAAATGGAGGTGCCAGCCCCCAGCAAGCAGAACTGCGTGCTGGCACTCAGGATTTCCCTTCTCCAGTGAGATGCAGGAGTTCAGAAATTATGCCTGACCATCTCTGTGTCCTACAGGACACCTGAGTTAGAAAGGGAGCAAGAGAATGCATTCTGCCTACCGAGGGCAATGCCCGAGGAAAGAATGGAGAGAGCTGGTGGCAAATTCGCCTTCATCTGGCTTTAATCCATCCTTTATTTACTTGAGAGTTGCAGGGGGCGGGAACTATTGACAGTGTGACACAGCCCAAGCTCACTCCAGACCAGAGGCCTCCCCAGGACATTTGATCAGCCCCGGTTGAAAATCTGGGGGCAGCCCACCTCCAGCAGCTCAAGAGTGGGGGCCACACAGCCTGAGTTCGCTCCTCTGCCCGCTTTCCTCCCCAGGATCATCAGCATCCCCCTCACCACCCCCTCCTGTCTGCTCAGTGATGCTCAATGCCACAGCTCACTGATCCCAGATGCTAGGATTACAAGCCCAAAAGAAAAGGGAGCCGGGGAAGGTTCCCCCTCCTGAAGGCAGATCCAGGCAAAGTCTTTTTTTTTTTTTTTTAAGATTGGCACCTGAGCTAACATCTGTTGCCAATCTTCTTCTTTATTTTTTCTTCTTCTCCCCAAAGCCCCCCAGTGCATAGTTGTGTATTCTATTTGTAGGTCCTTCTGGTTGTGCTATGTGGGACGCTGCCTCAGTATGGCCTAATGAATGAGTGGTGCTGGGTCCACGCCCAGGATCCAAACCAGCGAAACTGTGGGCCGCCAAAGAGAGTGTGTGAACTTAACCCCTTGGCCACAGGGGGGTCCCCCCCACCTTTTTTTTTTTTTTAACTAAACCAGCAAATAGAGCTCAGGCTTCCTTCAAACCACTCAGTCCACCTTTGCCATCACCTTTTTACTTATTTATTTATATTTGAGGAAGATCAGTGCTGAGCTAACATTTGCTGCCAATCCTCCTCTTTTTGCTGAGGAAGACTGGCCCTGAGCTAACATCTGTGCCCATCTTCCTCTACTTTCTATGTGGGATGCCTGCTACAGCATGGCTTGCCAAGCAGTGCCATGTCCGCACCTGGGATCCGACCCAGCGAACCCCGGGCCACTGAAGCAGAATGTGCAAACTTAACCACTGATCCACTGGGCCGGCCCCTTTAGCATCACCTTTTGAGGGCCCTTTGAGGCCCATACTTGAAGTTGATGATGAGAGCCACCTGCAGCATCTCAGGTCCCTGGACCCATCAGGGGCTCACGGCTGACAGAATGAGGCTGAGGTCTACACGGTGGTAGCTTCCAGGGAACCTAACCTGGGGTGAGACACTGCTTTGAGACAAAGACCTCATGTGACCTGACCAAGGTCTCTCAAGGCTGGGATGAAGCCACTAAAGGAACGGCAGTAATCTCGGGACAGGTGGCAGCTGGGTTTCCTAGTGAAGGGGTCCTCAGGGAGTAGAGAAGTGAGCCTGGGAAGACAGAATAAAGAACAGGGGTGTCGCTGAAAAGCAAGCACACTTGTGGTTGAAAAGAAAGAAACGAGGCTTCAAGAGGAGAGGCAAATACCTGCTCATCGGGATCATGGGCAAGAGGAAGGAGAAATGACCACTGGGCAGGCCAAAAGCAAGGCCCAACCAGGATTTCCCAAATGAAATGAAGAGGTCCCCAGGTCGGATCCTTTGGGGCTGCTGAGAACCAGCTAGCACCTCCTCCCTCCACGTGTGGCCCCCACTCCAACTACCAAGGCAGCCAGTGCCAGGCCTGAGACTGACGCCCTAATACCTCACTCAGCCTTGGAAAGCTGAACATCCCTCCAGCCAACAAAGCCAACCGGCCTCACGCCCACCAGGTGCAAAAAAAAAACCCCAAAGCCCACTCACCAGGCCTAGCTCCGGTACAGAGAAGTTTAGCCAAAGCGATTTATGCATAAACAGTACAGATTAGCATTTCCTGGCTGGGATTTTGAGAAGCCAGAGAAAGTAAGAGATATAGTCTCTCCCACGAAGGTCATTCTAATAGGGAGCATGTATGAAAACGATGGGACATATTCGAAAAGTGACGTGGGAGCAGATGCAGGGATCATGTCCAGGGTTAACCAAAAAACTGCAGGCAGGATATGCAGGTGAGGGTCAGCCTCCTCTGCGCCCCCTGATAATCACACTTAGGGCTCAGGCACCTGTGGGCAGAGCACCAAGCACCCATCCTTCTGTGCATCCTGAGGCTCCAAGCTGAGTTCACCCAAGGCTGGGCCCAAGAATTCCTGAGCTTAGGGGCCCCAGCACACACCCCTTCCAGCCTGCCATCAGCTTCCTGGAAAGCTGGGTGCTGTATTTCCCCAGCATCATTACCATGTCCCAGGCCCTCTTCCTTTCTCAGACATTCTCATTCTCCTCCATGGCTTCAGGTGCCACCATGGAGGATCATGACACCCAAACTGGTATCATTAGCTCAGACCTCTCCCCTAAGCTCCAGACTTGATTATTCAACCCAACCAAACGTGGGTGTCCCACAAACCCTCACACTTGACAGGTCTGATGGTGACTTCATCTTCCCCCCAAAGCTCCTCCTCCAGCACTCCCCACTTCAGCGAACAGCACCGTCCATGTCGCCTAAAGTCATCCAGGGGAGTGGATTCCCTCCTCTCCGCCCCACCCCCCAGACTCAGGCACCAGGCTCCCCACTCCCGCCTTCTGCTTCCACAACACTGCAGTGTCCTCCAGCCTCTCCCGACCACCGCCTTGCCCCCCGCCCATCATCCACTTGGTCACCAGAGCCAGGTCCCAAAATACAATCACTAAGATATAACTGAAACATAAAATTCAATCAAACAATTAGACTAAAAGGTGATTTAAGAACATAAACGCAGGGGCTGGCCCGGTGGTGCAGCGGTTAAGTTTGCACGGTGTGCTTCGGCAGGCCGGGGTTCGCCGGTTTGGATCCCGGGTGCGGACATGGCACCACTTGTCAAGCCATGCTTGAGGTAGGCGTCCCACATGTAAAGTGGAAGAAGATGGGCACGGATGTTAGCTGAGGGCCAGTCTTCCTCAGCAAAAAGGGGAGGATTGGCAGCAGATGTTAGCTCAGGGCTAATCTTCCTCAAAAAAAAAAAAAGAATATACATAAATGCAGGGGGCCGGCCCTGTGGCTGAGTGGTTAAGTTTGCATGCTCCGCTTCAGTGGCCCAGGATTTCACCAGTTCGAATCCTGGGTGCGGACACGGCATCACTCATCAAGCCATGCTGAGGCGGCCTCCCACATGCCACAACTAGAAGGACCCACAACTAAAATATACAACTATGAACGGGGGGATTTGCGGAGAAAAAGCAGAAGAAAAAAAAAGGAATATGGCAAACAGTTGGTAGCTCAGGTGCCAATCTTAAAAAAAAAAAAAAAGAACATAAGTGCAAAAGCATCTAAAGAAAACAGACAAGGCATAGTTTCCGAATCCACACACATCCCTTTGGTTGCCTATTGAAAAACCAGTGTGCCCCTCTGTATAATGAAATATTGCAATATATTTTCTATTCATTTAAGACTTTCTCAAGAAAAGATTAATAATTTTACAAAGTTGGAGGGCAGGGTGGCAAAGTGTTCAAGAAAAAGCAATAACAATAAAAAATTCATTTCTCCCCTGCAGACAGAACCCTTGCTGGGGTTGTGCACGGCCAGTGGGCATGTTCCCCTCTCTGGTTTGCACGGCAGGGCTGCTTTGTGATCCAGCCACTAAATCCCACTAGGCAGAAAAGCACAACACAAGCCTACTTATTATCTTCAAGACAAAGAGGAAAATATCAAAAGGCAACCAGTTGCAAACTTCCTCACTAATCACCAAGGATGGGAGAGGCTTTCGGAATCTAGCACTTTTTCTTCCCAGCTGGCCTCAAGAAAACAGGAATTAGACACTCTGGTTCCAGAACATCACAGGATAAAAAAACCAGAATTGTCATCTGAAAGCTTGGCCCTCGCCACCTGCCTGATCTTCAGCGGGCACACCAAGCCCCTACTTGTCCAGCCTGTTTTCTCACCATCTCACTCCAGCCATATCACACTTGCGTTGTTCCCTTCTCCTGGCATGCCCTTCCACGGATCATCTGACAAACACTCATTAAGACAAATCAAATGCCTGCCCCCTTTATAAAGCCTTTCCTGTTTGACCCCCGGAGATCACTTTCCCCTTACCTCAAAGAAACATCTGTTAAAGTACCTGTCACTCTTTAGCTTACAGATCTGCCTTTCCCTCTAGACTGCAAGCCCCTTGTGGGCAGGAACCATGTCATCTTCTTCATCTTAGTATGTTCAGACCCAACTCAGTGCCTGGTCCAAAAAAAGTCTTTAACAAATGTCTGCTGAATGAATAAATATCTACCCCACTATACAAAGCCCTTAGCTTTTAAGCAAACATTCAAATGATCCTAGTCTTGGTGCCCCAGAATCCCGGGTCCAGGGTAGCATAGCCCAGGAGTTCTAAGAGTGTGGCACCACGAGCTGAAGGACACTAACTACTGCTTACACAAGTTGAAGTGCAGGCGCTTGGGGGGAGGGGAGGACAGCAATGTTCACATGCGGAAAGTCAGTTTCAACAAGAAAGTCCAGTCAACTCTCTATCATGTTGATGGAGTAAAACGATGGCAACACAAAACATTCCAACCAGTGGAGGATCCACAGATCAACATCATCAAGCCTTAAGACATGTATTATGTCTTTGCAGCAAATTCGTCTTCCAGGTTCTATTTGGCTCAAGCTACGTGCATACAATAAAGGATGACAGAATCTAATACAGGGCTTTATGAAGCTTAGCCATAATGCAGACACCTGGGCAGGGCAAGAAGCTCCCCTTACCTGGCACAGTCCTGGGGTGCCAGCCTAGATGACTCTTGCAGCTCCCCTTCCTGATGTTGGTGGAAACCAGGACTACAGAGAGCCCTTGACCCAAGGCTGCCCCAGCCAGGTCACAGCTGGAACGGGCACTGGCAGGTTTCCCATTTCTCAGCCCTGCGTCCACAGCCTGGAAGTAGCTTGCACAGCTACCTGCTCCCCTGTGCCCTCGGCTATGGTTGGCATTGACCTAGGAACTAGACTTCAACTACCCAGGAACGACAAAATGTGGAAAAGGGGAAAGTCGGCAAAGATGGGGGAGGCCTGGGAGAGGTGGGACAGTGGCAGCCTTTCCATCTGCCAGAACATTGGCTAGTGCGAACTCCGCTGCACCATGAGCCGAGGGAGCAGCACGCTCCGGCTGGAGAGAGGGGGCGCAGAGCTGGAAGAGAATGGTGGCTCTGGTCTGGGATGGCTAGATCCCAAATTTCCCTCTTTCCCTTTCCCATTCTGCCGACTTCTTGCTCACCCCAGTCTCTTCCTGATCCCACTGCACCTCCCCGGACCCCCGAGTACCCCCAACACACCCACACTACACGGCACCTATCCCGCGTGGTCCACAAGTCACTTCACCTCTCCCACGCTCGAGCCCCAATTTCGTTCCACAACCAGATCGCCCCTTTGTCTCCCTGTCGCCTTGCCTCAGAGTCTGGCCCCTAATTCCATTTTCCATTTGTCCTTCCCCAGGCCACCAGCCTCCCCCCAGGGGGTACTTCCGTGCACTAGGCTTGCCTTCAGGCACCTACGAGGGGCCAGCCACTTAACACTGACCCCTCCCCGCAAGCCCCCAGCGGCTTATCCCCCGCCCCCGCCTGGGCTGCAGCAGTCCCTACATCTTTAACAAACCTCCACGTGCGTGTTAACGGCGGTGACAGCATTTCCTTGTCTCTCTGCTCCCGCCCCCGGAGGCGCCGCCCATTGGCCGCCGGGTTCCCCTGGTCTCGTTCTAATTGGCCTCGCTCCCGGAAAACTCCAACCAATGGCCTCTCCGCGCCTGTCTCCCTCCTCCGACTCTGGGCTCCCATTGGCTCCGAGGACTCAGGGCCCGTTCGCTGGGCTTGGCGACTGGCGAATTCTTCCTTCCTCGGGTTAGGGTCCCGGGCTGGGAAACTGGTTCCGAACCCAACGGAACCCAGCGCCGGGCGACGCCGGGTCACGTGGCCGGCGGCCTCATGACGTGCCGGCTGCGGGGCGTCATCGTGACGTTCGGGCGAGCCGCCGAGTGGCCGCGCTACCTCTGCCACCTCCGCCACCTGTGCGGCCGCGGTGCTATCATGGACCTGGGACCCATGCGCAAGAGTTACCGCGGGGACCGAGAGGTGCCGCCGCCGGCAGGGGCGACCGCAGGGTCGGGGGAACAGGAGTCTGTCTTCTCCGGAGGGGAAGGGAGTGGGAGGAACCCTGCGGGGTTTCTGGGGTCACCCCCGAGGGAGAAGGGGGAGAGTGTTCAAAAACCACCAACGGGCAGGGGTTCTGGGGGAAAGGAGGATTAAGATGGGCTTGAGAGGCAGCCCGTGCGGTGGAGCCGGCCTGGGCTGGAACCTTGCAAGTCACTGGGTGCAGCGCCCTGGGCAGTTTACTTAACCTCTCTGGGTTTCCTCACCTGTGAAGTGATCGTCCCTGCCTCCCGGGGATGTGAGGGACTTGGCTGTTTGTGAAGTGCTTAGAACACTGATCTGCAGCTTATCCATGATAAGGAAGTAACACACGGAGGAAGAGGGGGGGACGCCTCCAGCTCTTGCTGCCTCCAGTCCCTTCGCTTACCACTTGGAGAAGTTCTCTTCCTTTTCCCTCCTCAGGAGAGGAGCCAAGAGCAGTGTTTTGGAATTGCGGCCCAGAGCCATAGTTACCAAATCTGGCTGCATGAGAGCATTTCTGGACATGCTTGTTAAAGAGGCAGTTTTTCATTAAACCTCAGACCTACTGAATAAGAATTTATGGGGTGGAGCCCAGGAATCTGTCGTGTTTTTAGGCTCCCCAGGTGGTAGGTTTGGCACCCATGACATGAAATCCTGATTCGTCTGTCACTAGCTGTGGGACCTGGCAATTATTCTGCCTTTTTATGCCTCTGTCCTCACCTGTAAGGTGGGGCCAACAGAATTTACTTCCTGGGTACTGTTTTTTGTTTTGTTTTGTTTTGTTTTTAAGATTTAAAAAAATTTTTCCTTTTCTCCCAAAGCCCCCCTGTACATAGTTGTGTATTTTTAGTTGTGGGTCCTTCTAGTTGTGGCATGTGGGACGCCACCTCAGCGTGGCCTGATGAGTGGTGCCACGACCGCGCCCAGGATTTGAACTGGCGAAACCCTGGGCCGCCGAAGCGGAGCATGTGAACTTAACCACTTGGCCACGGGGCCAGCCCCCTGGGTACTGTTTTTTGTTACGAGGTCATTGTTATGAGGATAAATGAGTTAATATTTGAAACGTGCCTAGAACGGTGCCACATACACAGTGAGTGCTATATGCGTTTATTAAATGAAATAAAACTCCCTTCCCAGGCATTCGAGGAGGCTCAGCTGACTTCCCTGGACCCCATGAAGCAGTTTGCTGCCTGGTTCGAGGAGGCTGTTCAGTGTCCTGACATAGGGGAAGCCAATGCCATGTGTCTGGCTACCTGCACCAGGTGGGCACAGCCGTGGCATCTTCTGTGGGCGGGTACAGATGGGGGAGGAAACTTAGGAAGCTCTCAGTTTGATAGATGCCAACTTTATGGTTCTAGCTCTGTTATTAACTTGCTGTGTGGCCTCAGGCAAGTTTCTTGTCCTCTCTGGGCCTCAGCATCTTTACCTATAAACCAAAGATCAGACTTCCCTCAATTCCATTTCAGTGATAAAATGCAGCGCCTCATTCATCTCTGCCCTTGATGCACCCACACACACCCTTGCCCCTCTCATCTCCTGACTACCCTATTCCCGTCTGCACTTTAGGGGCTGCATCTCCTGGGACCTCTCCGTGAAGCTCTCTCCCTCTCTTGAAACCTAGCACAGTGCTTGGCTGTATTGTTCATTTGGTAACCAATCAGATACCCCCTGAGACAGCTCTGGTGTTAGCCTCTCACTCAACTCTTCTTGTCCCCCATCACGAGTGTAAGACTCTTGTGCTGTGGCCCTGGGTTTCCCCCGAGCTCTGGGCAGAGGATCTGATCTAACTGCCCTTCCAGTGGTCCCTGAGCATTGGCTGATTGCGGCCCTTAGAACCTTGTCGCTTTGCTAGGGCCGCCATCACGAAATACCACAGACTGGGCGGCTTCAGCAGCAGCAGTTGATTTTCTCCCAGTTGCAGAAGCCAGAAGTCCGCGATCAAGGTGCCGTCAGAGTTAGTTTTAGTGAGGCCTCTCTTCCTGGCTTGCAGATGGCCGCCCTGTCGCTGTGTCCTCACATGGCCTTTCCTTTATGCACACAGGGAGGGAGAGCGAGCGAGCTCCCTCTCCCTCGTGTCTCTTCCTCTTCTTATAAGGACACCAGTCCTTTCTGAGTAGAGTCCTGCCCTTATGACCTTATTGAACATTCCTTACTTCCCTAAAGGCCCAATCTCCAAATGCAGTCGCATTGGGGGTTAGGGTGTCAACATAGGATCTTAGGGGGACACAGTTCAGTCTATCACAGGGCCCCCGGCAGTGGTGTCAGACATGCACCCCGAGGACAGATCTCCAGCAAGCAAGTGAGAATGTGTGGCCTGAGTGCCCAGACGGAGCCAAATAGGGGCACACAGCTATAGGACTGCTCAGACATCCTGTGGGGCGGGATGGTAGCGAGGACATTGAGATGGGCTCTGACTGCTGTGCTCTGCTCTTTGCCCCAGAGATGGGAAGCCCTCTGCCCGCATGGTGCTGCTGAAGGGCTTCGGCAAGGATGGCTTCCGTTTCTTCACTAACTTCGAGAGTCGAAAGGGAAAAGAGCTGGTGAGGGTTCGGGATAAATCCATCCCCGGCCTGGAGGGTCCAGCCGTCCCCTCCCGGGTCACCTTCTCATGACGCCCTCGCCCCGCCCCACCTGCCGTCTGTGCTCAGGTGTAGGCCTGCCTGCGGGCCTTTGCACCTGCCGTTCTCTTTGCCGTGAATGAGTGCTCTCTAACCCCCCTTGCTTCTGTCATCCCTTTAGCTAAGTAACTCCTGTTCTTGGGTCTCAGCCCCTACGTTCCCGCGTCAGGAAAGCCGTCCTCGAGTCCTCTGCTGAGTCGGCCCTCGCACCGTTTGCTGTTCTCATAACTTGTAACTTTCCTTTCTGCCGTTTTTTCAGTTTCTATCTATGCATTTATTTATGTGATTAATGTTTGTGTCCTCTGCTAAACGGTGAGCTCCGTGGGGCAGAGGCTGCATCTGTTGCATCTCTGTTACACCCCCACCATTGCTCCTGGGGTCCAGCCAAGGTGGCACATGGTGTGCATTCGGCTCATGAATCCAAATGAGTAGCCCTCCCTGAGTCCGGTACAGCCACACATGTGTTTCTGAGGACTTGCAAGTCTGTGGGAGAGAAATGGCAAAGCCTCACTTTGGAGTCCAACCGGCTTAGGTTTCCAGTGCAGCTCTACCACTTACTGTGTGAACTTGGGCACATTACTTAACCTCTCTGAGCCTGTATCCACCCCTGTAAAAGTAGGCCTGCCTTTGAGAGTTTAAATGAGATACTACAGCAGATGCATCTGCTGTGGGCCTGCAGGCTGCAGACTTCCTGCCCTCCCACCGCATTCCAGGGGTGCCCTCCTTGCTGTGCTGATGGCTGTCTGTGGATTCTCTTTCATTTCCAGGACTCTAATCCCTTTGCTTCCCTCGTCTTCTACTGGGAGCCCCTAAACCGTCAGGTGAGTGAGCATTCTCTGGACAGCCTGGAGTGGGCTGAGTTGGGAGGGGCCTGAGTTTATAGATGAGCCCAGTGGAGGTCTGCAGGCTGCACAAACATCCAGCCTCTCAGAGAGCTCTCAGTTAGCTGGGCTCGTTGGAGCCAGCAGTGGTGGGGCAGTGGATAAGGAGGGGAGAGAGAATGGGGCCTGTGCTGGTAGGGAGGGAAGGCGACATCGAATGCCATCTAGCCAGGGCCATGCCTGAGCAGGTGCGTGTGGAGGGCCCCGTGAAGAAGCTGCCTGAGGAGGAGGCCGAAAGCTACTTCCACTCCCGCCCCAAGAGCAGCCAGATTGGGGCTGTGGTCAGTCACCAGAGTTCCGTGATCCCCGATCGGGAGGTGAGTGTGGCTCCTCCTTAGCCCTCCGCGTGGTGAGGGCCCTGACTCGTCCCCAGAGGCTGTCCCTACAGGATGCTAGTGCCCTCTCTAGCAAAGTGAAAAGGATGGTCTCCCTGGGGGAACGCGGATGGGGAGCTGGGAAGCGGCCCTCCTGTGTCTGTCTGACCCTCCCATTGGACTGTGCTCCTAGGGGACAGAGGCCAGCCAGCCTCAGTCACTTGTGTCCCCAGGGCCTGGCACAGAGTACATACTCAGTAAGTGGTTATTAAGTGAATCATTGACCAGGTCTGGCCCTTCCTCCATCTCCTTCCCCTGGACAGTATCTGAGAAAGAAAAACGAGGAACTGGAGCAGCTCTACCAGGAACGAGAGGTGCCAAAGCCAAAATACTGGTGAGTGATACCTGGTGGTCATCTCGAAAGGGACACCAGGACCCTCACATTTCCTTGAAGCCTCCCTGTCTGTGGAATCACACGTCTCCTCCTCCCTGTCAACCCTGGTCAGATACCTCCCAGCAACTTCCTTCGAGGGGCCCTGGGATGGTGTTGGGAGAGTGACACGGTTGGAAAAATGCACAGAGCCCCGAAACCTCTGCTTCTCCTTGTAGGGGCGGCTATGTCCTGTACCCACAGGTGATGGAGTTCTGGCAGGGCCAAACCAACCGCCTGCATGACCGGATCATCTTTCGGCGAGGCCTCCAGACAGGAGACTCCCCTTTGGGGCCCATGACCCACCGCGGGGAGGAAGGCTGGCTCTATGAGAGACTTGCGCCCTGACTCCCAATCTGCCGGCACTGACGGGAGCTGGGGCCGGGCGCTAAGAGAGGGTGTGGGACGGGAGCCAGGCCCTTCTAAACTCAACCCATTTCCCTCCCCAACCCTTATATTTAGGGCTCTTCAGAGTTCATTCTCCGAGCTCTCAGTTCTCAGTGGGCTCTCAATTAGCTGGTCTAGTGGAGTGTGACAGTGGCATAGACAATCACAGGTGGAAAATAATCCCATATTTTCTTGACCTTGACTATGATTTATTGGGACAATTCCCTCTAGGGGTAGCAGTTGGTGTGGTTCCCTTTTCTGGTGACACAGCTTGGGTCGCAGCAGCCCTGTCTGTTACCATGTGACTGAGTCATACTGACCAAAGCCAGTTGGTCCCATCATAGGCACCCAAGCCAATCTAGCCAATTGGTTTTCCCTGTCAACGATTTGAAACTTGAAATGGAGAGACCCAGAGCGTGGGAGTCATTGCAGCCAAATCAGCAATGGCAGCTAAGAAGCAAGAGCTCTGCTGCTCTTTGTAATTCCCTGAGGGGCCCTGGGTCTCTCCTCCCCATGTCTGGGCTGTGCAACTCCCCCTCCTGCCTCAATCCCCGCTATCTCTAAAAAAAAAAAATTGGGGGCATAAATCAGCCGGAATCGATGTCTGTTGCTTGCAACCAAAAGAACCTTAACTAACTCATTTATTAATACATATTTTTTTATAGGACTTACCCTACTGATTGATAGCTGCCTTTCATTACCTGAAGCCCAGCAATGCAGAAAAAAGATGAAATCTATTCCCCGTAGTCCAAAGGGCCCGTGGGTGGAAGTTGCATGGAAATAGATTTCATCTGAATATGGGGAGGGATTTCAAATAATTGGGGCTAAGAGGGCTGCCTGTTCGGTAGTGAGTGTTCCGTCACTGGAAGTATTCAGTGCCAGTCAGTTAGGAGTTTTGTAGAAGGGATTCCTGTGCTGGTACCTAGGGGCCAGGAAGATTTTAATCAAGCTTTACTTTCCATGTTTGTTTATGAAAACTATATATGTGTGTATATGTACGTACATATATATATTTAATAGATATTTTTTATTTTCCAGGTAGAATTAAATTATTGTAGAGATTATCCTTTCTGATTACTCATACATGCCCCTCCCCTTCACCCCCCCCACTGATGATGACTCTTAGACCACTGGCTTCGTCCATGCTGGAATTACCCAGGGAGCTTGAAAAACCCTGATGCCTGGGTCCCACCCTCAGGCGTGATTTAACTCATCTGAGTGCAGCCTGGGCTTTGGGAAATTTCAAAGCTCCCCAGGGAATTCGGTGCACCCAAGGTTGAGACCTCTAGTCTAGATCCTTGCTACTCGTGGCGTGGTCCACAGGCCAGCAGCATCAGTATCACTTGGGAACCCACCCCAGACCCACTGAGTCCCATTCTGCATTTAACAAGACCCCCTAGGTGACCAGATGCACCAGCCTCAACCCCTAAACCAACGACCTCCCACCCTCACAATGGGGTTCTTCAGTGAGTCTCAGCTGAGGCCTGTGCTGAACTGTATTTGCTTTCCCTGAGCACAAATCTAGTGACTAGCAACAGCCTGGATGAGTGGCCTACAGGCTTCGGAGAGGAGCCAGGCTGGGTAAATGTTTGCTGTGACTGAGCCAGGATCAGAGAACTGACTATTGTTTGTGCATGTTGGCATTGAACTTACCACTCTGTAAACTGTGCTTCATTCCTCTGGAAGGGCGTGTGCTTCAGTGCCTGTTATTGACCGGCTCTTCCAAGGGTGGCCCTCTGGGTTTGATCCCCCCTTAAGCCTGAGTGCAGGAAGGCACAACGCTAACCTGTGGCCATCTACAGGCGAGGGGCCTGGGGCGCCCTTCCCTGCCTGGTCCTGTTTGTGTTATTGGTGGCTGTGTTTCCCCCCAGCTTTGAGGCTGGTCTCGTCTGTTCCTTTCCTGTTCTCTGTCCGACAGTCACTGTGCCAAGTCTGTAATAAAAGCTTGTCAGCCGTGCATGACATTAATGTTCAACCTGGCTTGGTCTTGCCCCCACCCCCGAGGTTGGGGGGCAGCTGGGGAATTTAAGTGACCCTCACCTCCTTCTCTTCTCCAGGTAGGTCCAGGTTGGGTGTCCAGCAGGGGGAGCCCACTACCTGGGGTTGGCCCCTTCTGGGCAGCGCAGGCCAGTTCTAGCCGCCCCTCCTGCTTCCCCCTTCCCCTCCTTGGGTTGTGTCCCAGTGAAACTGTGGTCGATAACCCGTAGCCTCTCCTGGCTCCTGCACATATTTGCACTCTCGGTTCCTCCTCCAGCTCCTCCTCCAGCCGAGTGAAAATCTGCCGCTGCCTGGGCTCTGACTCCCTGGGCAGCCTGATCCCCCTTTGACTTTTAGCACCCCACCATCCATCGATCCCCCAGCTTAGGGATATATGTGGAATTTCCCTGGAAGATTTCTGTGGACATCAATTTTGGGGCTATGGAGAAGGGTTGCATGCATGAGGCAGAGGGGCCACAAACCCTCTCACCTAAGAGGGGCAATGGTGGCAACATGGTGCCAGTATCGGGTAGAACCATGGGTTGGCGGCCCAGGGCCCAGCCTCATCCCCCGCCTCGCCTCAGGGAACCCCAGGATGGGTTGAAGTGGCAGGTCCCTACAGTCTGGGGTCTCAGGGGACACTCAGCCTCAAAGCTGGTTGCGTTTCCCCCACTGGTTCCAGAGTCTGTACAGCACCCTCTAATGGTGCTCACCTCCCAGGATGCCAAGGCCCAGGTATGGCCTGCTGTCACCCACCTCCCCTCCTCCAGAAGGTGACTGTGCTCCTGGCCTAGTTCTGAGCCTCAGTTTCCCGTCTGCCCCTGCTCCCAGCAATTGAAAATCAAGCGTGGCAGGGGCTGTGTGGTACAGTGGTCACGTGCACAGGCCAGCTGTGGCTGCAGTCCTGGCCCCACCACTGCGAGCCTGCCTGATCTAGGGCGAGAGACTTAACACCTAGGGCGAGGAACGAGGACCGGGAAGTCTCTAAGCCTCAGCTACCCCACCTGGAAAGTGGGGTGATGACAGCACCTGTCTCAGGTGATTAGCGGATTAAGTGAGGAACCTCTGGAGTACTTGCCACAGGGCTCGGTTGTAAGCCCTCTGCAAACATCAGCAGGGCTGATTAACACAGGGCAGGGCTGGCGTGTGGGGAAGGCCTCTCCTCCACCAGAGGCTTTGTGGATTGGGAAACTGGTGGGACCCTAGAAAGATCCATGTGGTGGGGAGGGATGGGGAAGAGGCCTTGGGAAGGCAGCACACCCGAGCCACCTCCCTCCCTCCTGGCTCCTGATCTTCCTCACTCATCCTCTGAGTTCCCCCTGGCCTGGGCGAGGCCACCTAACAAAGGCCCCCTTGTCTGGGTCTGTTTGTTTTGGTAATAAATTTCCTGAGTAACGCTCCCTGGGGTGGGGTGGCCCAGCAGCCTGCAAGGAGCTGACCTGGAAGCTGCAGGACCACATTGTTTAGTTGCCACCTTAGTCTCTCCCTGTTCCCACCATGAGCCGCAGAGATTTGGCCAATGTTTTTCCAATTCCCAGCTCCTGGAGCTTGAGAAAGAGCTGGACCTAACAGCACAGGGAGCAAGCTGTCTCCTCTCCTTTGAAGGGAAGCTGCGGGCTATGGTGGAGCTCCTGAGTAAAGGAAACAGGCAAGGAAACCAATATGAACTGAGCGCGTCCTCCGGGACTACTTATAGGCTACTTAATACTGACCACTCCCTGGGAAATAGGTATTACTGCAGCCCCTTTAGGGAAGAGGAAACTGAGGCTCAGAGGAAGCTGGGTCTTTTTAATGTTCCCCAAATCACCCAGCTACTAAGGGGTGGAACCAGAATTTGAATCCTGATCCCACACTGAACCACTGCAACTTTGGGGTCAGTCTCCACAGGTCTGCTCCATTCTCTTCGCGCTCCTGCTGGCCTCTCTGCAGACCAGAAGGAACTGCCCGTCGAGGTGGAACTAGCTCTTTCCTTTGCTTTCTCCATCCCCAGACGCTAAGGATGACTTGGTGGTGAAATTAGCGTCTCAGTGACTCCATTTTCACACCCAGGGACCCTGCCTGAAGCTTGAAAGGAACAGATTGAGCACAATGTTCCACGTGAAGGGAGTAAAGGCGTGAAAAGCAGTCATCTCAATAAATGCAAGACAAGAGCATAAATAGGTTCTCTGCTTTGGCAGCATTGTTTATTACAAAGAGAGAAACCTACAATTATTTTTCTAAAGAAAATTCAAGGCTCACTCATTTCTGGGGCTGATCCATCTTCAATACTCATAGGGGAAGGAGAGGGAAGAACGGGCTGCCTGTAGCCTCTACCAGAGCTTCCGCGCCGTCCCCCGCCCCTAGTTTTTTTTTTTAAGATTTTATTTTTCCTTTTTCTCCCAAAGTCCCCTGGTACATAGTTGTGTATTCTTTAGTTGTGGCATGTGGGATGCTGCCTCAGCATGGCTTGATGAGCGGTGCCATGTCCATGCCCAGGATCCGAACCAGCGAAACCCTGGGCTGCTACATCAGAGTGCGCGAACTTAACCACTCGGCCACGGGGCAGGCCCCCCTAGTTTGGATTCAGGCCAATGCAGCTTTCCTTTGAGGATGTGTGCAGGGACCCTCGGGGTCCCTCATCTGGCCTTCTGCAGAACTCCCCGAGGAGTGCCAGGGTCCTCCACCCCCTACATACCTGGGGGTGAAGCTCCAGGAAGTTTCCCACCCTTGTTAGGAGGTGAGCTCAAGTTCAGTGTCTCCGCCTCCAGCTCCAGGAAACCACCCCCCATCACGTGGCTTCTGGAAAATGTGCTCTCCGAATTGGTCCAGAAAACAGTCACAGGTAGAGAAAGTAGAAGGAGCAGCAATTCAAACTCACCCTTGACCCTGTGCCCTGGGAGGAGGTGACGTCGGTTGGCTCCCTCTCTCCATTCCTGGCCATGCCCGTCTCCCTGCGGGTGCTGCCACCACTTCCAGGAGGGCTGTCCTTCCTGGGGGGACTTTTCATCCTTGCACCAGAATTCGTGGTGGAGGAGGGTGGGAAAACCCTGGGATCTCCCAGGCCTTCCAGAAAGCTGGGGCACATAAATATAACCCTAAAACCAGACATTTCCTGCGAGCAGGCAACTGCCTCCATGGCTTCAGCTGCGGCCAGAGGCCAGCGTGGCATGCTCCTGTCTCAGATCCAGCTGATGGCAGGGAGTGGGGAGGCACTAGCACCCTCCTTGGCCCCCTTCACTGTCCTTTGCCCTCCCTCTCTTCAAAGAGGTTGGGGTTCTCTGCCAACGTGGCTCGGACTTTGCTCTTCTCCTTGAAGCGGCCAGAGTGGGAGACTTTGACATGCTTGCCCTTGGTGTTCTTGTCCACAATCTTCCCCAGGCGGGTGTTAAAGTTGCCGTTGGGGCCCTCACTGTCAGGCCTTGGGGTCTCCGCGCCGCCCTCTGTTTGGGCGTAGGTCTCAGGGATCTCATACAGCACCTTGGGAGTGGATTTCTTTTTCCTGAGGAACGTCAGCTTCCACCAACCAACTTCAGTCATGGCGTTCCCTGAGCCAAGGGTGGGGCCTTCTGCAGGAGCAGAGCAGGAGAGAGAGGGGAGTCAGTGGGGAGAAGGGGGTGCCTTGGAGCAGCCCTCTCTAGACCCCTAATCATGGGCTATTTTCATAGCACAGGCTTGAAAGAATTGAAGGCAGGGCCAGATGAACCCAGGACTCAGGGAAATGATACAAGGAGAAGAGCGTGGGGTCTGGGAAGGGGCGGCTGAGTCAATATTGATGAGGAAGCCGCACGAGCCTGGTGGAGGGGCAGGGGGACAGCCATACCCCAGGCCACACACAGGGCTGCAGGAAGGTGGACAGCTCGTCCAGGTCACACAGCATCCAGGCCTTTGACACTCTTCCCAAACTCTCCTCACTACACCACCAGGCCCTGCAGCCAGGAGTGAGCAGTGGTCAGCTGGGATCAGCAGGACAGAAAGACCCTGTGCATTTTGTTGAAATTCATTACAGAATTAAAATTTGTGATGCTTGGAGTAATTTGGACTTCCTGGTGGTGACAGCGGGACCACAGGAGCTGCTGGGCTTTTTCTAAGGGGAAGGAACCTCCGGCTGAGAGTGGGAAGTCCTGGGGACGGTTCCAGCCTCGTGACCTCTGGAAAAGTACTTCTCTGGACCTCAGCATCCTCATCTAACCCTTTCAGTCCTAATATTTAGCTCTGACGTTAATGCCTGCCCAGAGGTAGACACGCTTTGCAAAGTAAAACTTATAACAGTAATAATTACCGAGGGATGGCTTCCTTCGCCCCACCTCTGCCACCTGGCCCTAGCTTCCATGAGGACAGGGGTTTGAAGGAGAGCGGGAAATTTGGAAGGCGGTTTAGTGGGGCCAGGAGGTACAAGTGAGATATTGTTATCACAGGCTGGACCCTCCATAAGGAGACCCAACAGAGGTGGGGCGGGCGACTGAAATCCAGGCTTCTCCACTGACGAGCAATGTGCCCTGACACGGATGTGGCCTCACTTTTTACTAATTTCCACAAAGCTGCTGTCTGAGTTAACGGAAGTTCTGGGAGAGGCGTTGCCTGGGCATGGCAAGAAGAGAGAGCAGACTAGAGGAATTCAGATCAGTGAAGGAGCAGGCAGGGTGACGAGAAATGGAGGCGTCTCTGGGCCTGGAGAGGTTGGTGGTCTGGTCTCAGGAGTCCTGGGTGCAGCTGTGAAACATCCCGGGGAGGAAGGACAATGGCCACAGTGCACCAGAAAGCTGGGCGGTCAGCTGGTGCAAGCACAGGCAAATATATCACCTCCTTTTAAAAACCGATGGTCTAAACTACATTTTGTTTATTTATTTATTTATTTTTAAGATGGGCACCTGAGCTAACAACTGTTGCCAATGTTCTCTTTTTTTTCTGCTTTTTCTCCCCAAATTCCCCTACTACATAGTTGCATATTTTAGTTGTGGGTCCTTGTAGTTGTGGCATGTGGGATGCCGCCTCAACTTGGCCTGATGAGTGGTGCCACGTCCGCGCCCAGTATCCGAACCCGCGAAACCCTGGGTCACCAAAGCGGAGTGTGTCAACTTAACCACTCGGCCATGGGGCCGGCCCCTAAACTACATTTTAAAAGAGACCAGAAAGAACTATGACAAATGATTGATAGTGGTTTTCTTTATGTAGAGGAAATAGGGGATGTTTCTCCCCTCTATTTTTCTGATTTCTAGATTTTTCATAATGAGTATGGATGCTTTTAAGAGGGGGAGCATATCAAATTTACAAGAAATGAAAGCCAGATGCTGGCCTAGGCTTGGAAAGAGTTAAGTGCCTGCATCCATGGCCCCCTTGCTGCTGTTGTTCCCTGTCCTTCCATATATCCATCCCCTTGCCCAGAGCTCGTGCCCAGTGGATTCCTTCCCACCTCTTTGTCCAGGAAGCAGATCCCATATGGCCAGCTCTGTCCCTGTAGCTGAGCTCAAGCAGCCAGAGAAGCCCAAGGGGATCTTGTGCAGCTCCCACTTAGAAAGGGCAGGAGTGGCTGAGAGAGGCCAGATAAATACCTTCAGGGTACCCTGGAGAGGTGAGCGCCCCAAGGGGACAGCCTGAGAGGTTTGCTTTGGCCGCTTGCCCCACCTGGGCTTAGCACAGCCTTGCACAGAACTCGGTGTTCCAGAAGGGGTTTCTGGTAGGAGTTCTGGGGAGGGCCGGGAAGGAGGGACAGGGCGCTTGCTTGGCCTGTGGGTGCCCCAGTTGCTGCCTGGTCTGAGGTGAGGCCCACGGCCCCACCACCGCCCATCCAGGGCTGCCAAGGAACTTGAGGAGTGGAGGATCCAGCTCCTGGCCCAGACTGCCTACCTCCACGAGAGGAAGTGGCCCTGCTGCGCCGTTTAAAATAGACCTGCTTTACCAGGTATTTCAAGTTGGCATTCGCAGGGCTTAACTCTCCTTGGAGTGAAGGGAGCGACAGGTCACAGGGAACTTGTCAGAAAACCATAGAGAGAGTTGGAAACAGCCCTTGGAGCCTGCTCTGGGGCCTCCACCATAGCACCAAGGCATCGGCGCCTTTGTCTGCTGGCCTTGAACTCTCGTCCCTCTAGGATGCTTTCAGCCAGGCCTTGCTGTCCCTTCTGTCCAGGAGGACATGTGAGCACCAGTAAGCAGATGTTTGCCCCTTTAGGCGAGAGTGACATATGAAAATCTGATCTGCAGAACAGCTAAACAAGCAGACTATTTTTTGTTTTACAAAATAACCCAGCTACAAGATTCTTTTAAATAGTGAGCTACCCCACAGAGAGTGTAAAATCTGATTTGCTTTAAAAAAAAAAAAAGAAAGTGATGTAATAGCCAAACTTCCCAGCTATACCAAGTAGCAAAGAGCAAGATACTACGGCCACATGCCCACCCCTGATCACAGAAGGCTGAGGACACTGGGGGCAGGGGTGTACTTGGATTTCAAACAGACCTGGCACTTGGTAACATGTGGTGGGCCCTGTGGTCTGATGGGCAGGGCCCTGAGCTGGCCCTGCAGAGGGCTGGGCCCTTGCCCTGGGGCCTACATCTATGGATGATAGAAATTGGCCCCTGAGGATGCCAACTACACCTCTACTGTTGGCACAGCTTTGGACGCCACAAAGGGCCTCTCGGCACAGCCTGCCACCCCCTGCCTGTGGCATGCATGTGGGCACCCCTAGATGGGCCCTTCCACCCCAGTTGAGTTCTGTGAGCCGCTCTATGGGGCTTACCCAGACTGGGCTGGACCCTTTCGGAGCTGGACAAGTTAACCACTGACTGAGGTGGAGGTGCAGGGGTGGAAAGGGGTGTTGAGGGAGCAAGACAGCTTGTATGTTGTAAAACAAAACCCAGAACACCCACCTCCCATCCCTCTGCAGGGCCGCTGATGGCACTTCTCCACTCTGGATAAGACTGGGGTACCCTGGATAGGAACAGGGAGATGTTCCTACCAGACAGCCTGAAACATCCTCCAGGCTGGGGGATAGGAAGTGGTAGGCACCCGTTCAGCAAGAGTTAATAGAGAGCTGCTCTGGAGTGAAACTTTCCCAGAAGGAGCTCTGCTGGAGGCCTGGACTGACTCCAAGAAGCCAACGGGATGAGTCTGAGTTCTGCCTGCCCACCTTGGGAGAAATGGGGGCCGACATGCCTGGGATCCCCCTCCCGGCTAAGCTCGTCAGCCATGGAGGCAGAACTGGGTGCCCTGACTGGAGTCTGTGCCTTGGTTTCCCCACCCGCACACCCTCTGCCTGTACCTGTAGTCCGACTGCTCCGAGATGGAGGTGAGACTTTCCTTAGAGAAGGAGCTGAGTGTAGGAGCTGCCTGGGAGGGTGACTGGCGGAAGTGGGGGTGCCTCCGGGGTGCCACGCCAGGCAGGGCTCAGGCCGGGAGAGCTGGGTAGGAGCAGCTGCCCAGCAGGTGCTAGAGAAACAGGTGCAGGAGTGAGTACCTGCTCCTCTGCGGCTCCAGGAGTCAAGGTGAACCTGAAACCCAGCCCCTCCCGCTAAGTAAACAGCAGCAGAGGCTGGCTCGGCTGATGAATATTCATCACCCCAGAAATCCAATCCCATTGCCCCTGTACCCACCCAGAAGCCAGGGTCCTCCAGGGACCGCCTAGCCAGCAGGAGGGAGTCCCAAGGGAAGTCTGGGCTAGGGGCAACACGGGAGCCTCTCTCCTCAGTTTCCCACTCTCAGGTGCCTGGTTGCAGCCCCGGCTATAGCCAAGGTCACTCCCGCTCATCTCATCCTCCAAAGAGGCTCAGGCCCCTCTCCAGCTGGACCGCTCCTGGATGTTGCCCTGGGCACAACGGGGAAAGGGTTAAGAGCCGCTGCTCCCGTTGGCTTGGCAGACGGTGCATGCACCCAGCTCCTTTGAACTCTGGAGTCGAAACCAGTCCCTGGTTAAACTGGTTGGCAGACCGGTTCCCAGGCTGTCTGCTCAATGCTCCTCGGGCGTGCGCTGGGTGGGGGGCCGTGGTTTCCTCCTGACCTGAAGGGCCCCTCCTCAAGTCTTCCCAGGAGGTGGGGTGGGGAGCGGGCACTGGCCCCTCCTTGGGCCAGGCTCTCCGGACCCACCACTACCTGGAACATCCTCCTCCCCTCCTCCCTCACTTAGAGGTGGGCTTCAGGAGCCTTGAAATCATATGCAAAAGTCCCCGTGTGTGGGCAGAGGAGCATTTACTTTTCTGTACACAGGATCGTCCTTTTATCAGACTCTCAGAGAAAACAGGGACAGCTCCCCACCACCAAACGGAAACTTCGTTCAACTGCCCCCAAACTTCCAGCCATCCATTGGATGGGCCTTACTGGGTATTATAAGGTCGGCAAAACCTGGGGCAAGCTCTTGGGGAAGGAGGTGCTGGGGCCCTGGGGAGGCACGAAGAGAGGGAAAGCCAAGAAGGCAGGGTGTGGGCACACGCTGGGGGCGGGGCAGAGAGTGTGCACACAGAGGATGACGTCCTCACTGACCTGCAGCCACTGTCGTCATCGCTGCCCCCCCCCCCCCCGCAAACTTCCATTAACCAAGGTGTGTGCACCGTCATCAGAGGCTGCTCTTACAGGTGGCACCACGCCTTGGAGAAGGTCTTTGCAGCCACCCTTAGGTGGCCTGTTTGTGTTGCCTCTCCCCTGGGAGAGGCGTCACTGGGGAGTGGAAAACATCTGCGGCCTGTTCAGTGTCCCTGCAGCAGCTCCCTGGCCCGGTGCTGCCCAGCTCCCCTCCTCCATGGCCTGAGTGTGCATGTGCCAGGCTCGGAGCAAGCACCAGGGAGAGAAAAAGCATACAATTCCCCCTTCCCCTGGCTGCCCCCACAAGTTACATCTTAAATCCTAACTAACTCTCCAACCTGCCCCACCACCTCCAACCTCATTCTGCTTGGTTCAGCTTCTCGTGGCCTCTTGACTTCTTACTCCTCTCCATCCTGAATAGCCCCCTACACCCAGGCCTCAGGTGCACAGCTCTTCAAAGGCTCCCCGTGGCCCACAGTGGAACCCGCTCAGCCCGGCCTTCCTAGGATGAGGCCCCTGCTGCCTCCTCTCCCAGCCCTCCCCGAAATCCCACACTAGGCCCTTTCTCTGCCTCCCTTCCTGGGCACAGAGGCTAGGAAGGTGAGATTAGGAATTCGCGCTGTGCTCTAGGCCTCCCTCTGTGTAAACCAAGACAAACTCCTACTCATCCCTCAAGGCCCAAATTAATTATTATGTCTCCTACTCCACCAGGAATTTTCTTGCTTCTACAGAGCTTGCTCATATGCTTTTATTTAACACGATATATACCATAATTGATTATACCGTGTATGTGTACAGACACACATATAAAGTATTGTAATGATCTACTCATGTGTCTGTCTCCCTTTTAGAATTTTAGCTCCTTAAGCCCAGAATTACTTATCACTGATACAGACTTGACATATAGTAGGTACTCAATGCAAGTTTTTTTGTTTGTTTGTTTGTTTTGCTAAGGAAGATTCACCCTGAGCTGACATCTGTGCCAGTCTTCCTCTGTTTTGTATGTGGGTCGCCATCACAGCATGGCCACTGCTGAGTGGTGTAGGTCCATGCCTGGGAACAGAACCCGCAAACCTTGGCTGCTGAAGTGGAGTGTGCTGAACTTAACCACTATACCACAGGGGTGGCCCCAGTGCAAGCTTTAAAATGAGAAACAGATGTGTTGTCTTTACCCTAGGAAGTTCTGAATGTAGCCAGTTGCCTCTGTCCCACTCTCTCTGGGTTGGGTAAATGTGAGAGAAAACCCATTTCTTTTACTTCTTGCGGTTGCAGCTGCAGCAAGTTTGCTGTTAGTTAGCGTCTCCCTGGGGGGTTACGTGAATTGCAGGATGTTACTTTGCCAGGTCCCCCTGCCTCTGGTAAGCGTACACAGTTGTCCCAGGAAGGTACCCACAGCTTTCTAGATCTGCCACTTTCTCTCAAAGTCCAGTCTCTTTGAGAGTGGATGAGCCCAGAAGACACCAGAAAAGGCAAAAAACTCATTCTAGCTCAGGTGCTAGGAAGAGACCAGGAAGATGGTGGGATGGGCACCAGCCTGGGGGACAGTAACCACGGGGTAGGGCACCGTTTCTGTCTGGAATTGTACTGCAGGCATTCATTCCCCTGGACTCCAAAATCCAGGTCTTTCTGATGTCTGGGACCCGGGGGGCAGAATCCTGTTCTCTCAGCCCCCCACTGGAGAAGGAACCCCACCACAGTGGACAGGATTCAGTGTCGCCCACCTGTGGCCTGCCCTTCAGAGAACACTGCCAGAACTAGGTGCAGGCTATGGAGGGACCAGGCCGGGAAGTCAGGCCCAACCCCTGGCCTTTGGGAGATCTATTTCCGGGAGGAGCAGGGCTGGGAGAGGAGTTTGAGATAAGGCTATAAACTATGAATATCCATTAAGCAGCTCACCCGCCCACACACACACTGCTTTATGGCTTTATAAAATTGTTTACCTTTACCTGTACTTTCCTAAAACCAGGTTCAAGTACGACAGTCCATTATATGCAAACATGCAATGAGTAAAGTAAGATACACCCAAGGGAGCGCAAGGACCTTGTGCCCTGTGGGGCAGGGAGCCCCGGGGCCCCATTGGATTATGGATCACTCCTATCTTACTGACCTCTGCCCAGGCGAGCAGATCTAGGCTCCAGGGGTATTTCTTTCCCAAAGCAGGGAAAAGACAGGAGTTGTCATTCTCCTCAGCACTCCCCCTTCTCTGGCAGGCCAGGAAACTGGAGATCGTGGGGTGCCCGGCCGGGTGGAGGTGACAAGTGGGGCAAGAACAAAGGCTGGTCCCCGGGAGCCGTACCAGGTGCAGCCAGGAGGTTGGCAGGGGTGGCTGGAAGCTTGCGGCCCATGTGACCTCTTAATGCCCACCGCCACCCTGGGTGGATCCTCTAAGTGGCTACACCAACTTGCACCCCTAATAGAAAATTTCCGTTACTCTGCATTAGTTTCCTGGGGCTGCTGTAACACATTACCACAAACTTGTCAGCTTTAAACAACAGGAATTTATTCTCTTGCAGTTCTGGAGGTCAGAAGTTGGAAATCGATCTCACTGGCCAAGATGACGTTGTGCGCAGGGCCACGACCCCTCCCTCCAGTGGCTCCAGGGGCGAATCTGCTTCTCTTGCGGCTTCTGGTGGCTGTAGGCATTCCTCGGCTTGTGGCCATGTCACTCCGATCTCGGCCTCCTCCGTCCTCACATCCCCTTCTCCTCCGTCCTCACATCCCCTTCTCCTCTCTCCTTTGTCTAGTCTCCGTCTGCCTCTCTCTTATAAGAACACTTGTGACAGCATTTAGGGCCCACCCAGGTGGTCCAGGATGATCTCCTCGTCTCAAGATCCTTGACTTCATCACATCTGCAAAGACTCTTTTTCCAAATAAGGGACGTTCATAGTTTCCAGGGATTTGACGTGGACATCTGGGGTGGTGGTGTTCAGCTGGCCACGGTCTTCATTCTGGCCATCTCTGTATCATCAGACTGTGGTAGACAACGCGTGTGACACCCAGACCCCCTCTTTGAAGAAGGCTCATTGCCTTCCTCAGCAGGGGCCTCCAGCTGTCAGCTCCCTTAGGGTCTGCCTCAGTGGCACAGAGCCACCTCACCGAGGGCATGCCCTTCTGGGGCAGCCCGCATCTGGGGACATATTTCAGCCCCAGGAAGGACACTCTGAGGGGCAGCGGTCACTCCAGGGCTCACCAAACTGACCTGAACCTGTCAGGCCTGCGTCGCAGCTGGATTCCTCCTCTGCCCCATCCTCCTTCTGTCTGGTTTCTCACACAGGAAGTGATCCCTAATAAACATCTTGCCCCCAAAACTTCTCTTATTTCTGGAAAACACAGCCTGCAATGCCAACATTTTAATTTTTGCCATTATGATGGAAGTGCAATGGTAATCTCTGTGTCTTTTATATTTGCACTTCCCTAGAATACTGGATTGAATAGTGTCCCCCAAAATTCGTGTCCACGTAGAACCCCAGAACGTGACCTTATTTGGAAATAGGGTCTTTGCAGATGTAATTAGTTAAGATGAGATCATCCTGGATTAGGGCGGGACTTAAACCCGAGGACTAGTGTCCTTATCAGAGGAGAGACACAGAGACACAGGGAGAAGGCCAGGGGACGCGGAGACAGAGACCAGACGGATGCAGATGTCAGTCAAGGAGCACCAAGGATTGCCGGCCACCACCAGGAGCCAGGCCAGAGGCGTGGAACAGACTCTCCCTCAAAGCCCTGGAGGCACTCCACCCTGCTGACACCTCGATTTCAGACTTCTGACCTCCAGAACTGTGAGGGAATATATTTCTGTTGTTTTAAGGTACCCAGTGGTGGTAGTTTGTTACGGCAGCCCTGGCTAACTACCCACCTTGTTTCTAGTGAGCTTGAGCACATTTTCATACATATATTGGCCATCTGGGTTTCCTGTTCTTTGAAAGGATCCTTTTTTTCTCTCCTTTTTTTTGCTGAGGAAGATTCACTCTGAGCTAATATCTGTTCCAATCTTCCCCTATTTTTCAGTATGTGGGCCGCCAGCACAGCATGGCTGCTGACAGAGTGGTGTAGATCTGCGCCTGGGAACTGAACCCCAGCCGCTGAAGCGGAGCTCACCAAACTTAACCACTAGGCCACTGGGGATGGACCTATAGGATCCTTTTTTTTTTTTTTTTTTTGAGGAAGAGTAGCCCTGAGCTAACATCTGCTGCCAAGCCTCCTCTTTTTGCTGAGGAATACTGGAACTGAGCTAACATCCATGCCCATCTTCCTCTATTTTATGTGGGACGCCTACCACAGCATGGCTTGCCAAGCAGTGTGTATGTCTGCACCTGAATCTGAACCAGTGAACCCCGGGCTGCCGAAGCTGAATGTGCAAACTTAACTGCTGTGCCACCGGGCCAGCCCCTGAAAGGATCCTTTTTGAATGTGGGAACATTTCTTCACTTCCCCATATGATTGTTGTCCTTTTAGTATGCACTGACTACAACAATACAAATGCATTTATGAATTCCTAGACCCATTGCACAATTCTACAGCTTTCAGGTGATCTGCTGCCCACTGGTTGGGAACCCTGGTCTGCAGGATTAAATTTCAACCCTTTGTCACGGACCTGAGGGTTCTTCATGATCTCCCATGGCCAATCTCCTCAACCTAATTTCTCTCCACTCTCTCAGTAGACATCCCCTGCTCCCATAACAAACTTCTTCTGGAACAGCCACACTCTCTCTTACCTCTGTGCTTTATCCATGTTTTTCCCTCTTCCTAGAGTGACACCCAGCACTTCTGCTCGCCTCCTCTTCCTCTCCCTTCTGCCACAATTCACTCCCATCCTGCAAGGCTCAGCGCAAGTGTTACTCTTCCCAGGAGCCTGCTCTGATGGTTTTCCGTGCCTATCCCATGCCTTTATCCCCGAGTTGAGTTGGATAGTCCTTCTCTCTGCTCCCTTAGCGCTCTGAGCATACCTTTTATTTGGTTCTTGTGGATGTTTTTTGAGCACTGACTATGCATGAGCGCAGTACTAGGCTCTGGGCATGCTGTCATGGCATTTAGAGTGTGGTGGGCCCTTCATACACCATACTGTCACTTTCTTTTTTTTTTAAGATTTTATTTTTTTCCTTTTTCTCTCCAAAGCCCCCCAGTACATAATTGTATTTTCTTAGTTGTGGGTCCTTCTAGTTATGGCATGTGGGACGCTGCCTCAGCATGGTTTGATGAGCGGTGCCATGTCCGTGCCCAGGATTCGAACTGGTGAAACACTGGGCTGCCGTGGCAGAACGCACGAACTTAACCACTCAGCCACGGGGCTGGCACATACGGTCACTTTTTTTGAGGGATGGGACTGTCTTTGTGTTAAGGTCCCCAGCACCTTGGCAAATAGAGGGTAGCTCACACTGAATCACAGGGAAAGGAGGTTGATAGATGGGTGGTTTGGTAGAGGGCTTGGTTTTCCTTCCCTTAGAAGAGCACATTCTCTCTTCCTGCCATGGTGAGATGATGAAATGATGAAATGCAGTGACATTCTTAGGAGAGGACACCTGGGACCCAACTCATGAGGCCAACCAGTGAGTTGCTTTCCCCCAGAAGACTAACAAAGGTGGTGAGGGCATGGCTGGCCAGGGTTTAGGGTACAATCCGTGGCCCTGGAGCACAACCCAGCTGACTGGCCCCACATATGCCTCCTTTGGTCTGTGCTTAACACGTGAAGCCAACCAGCCCTGATGTCTTCTCCCTGCTGTCCTCCCTCCTGTCCCAAACGGCTCACGGGGCTTGATTCCAAGTGCCGAGCTACAAAGGGAGTGATGAGAAAAGGAGCTGGGGGACGCACATCCCTCCCCCAAGACCAAGTGATCGTGGTCCCCACTCATCAAAAATGCCTTCCTGTACATGTCGCATTTTCTCTTATTCCTTCCTTTACTAGCATCTGTTAAGCACCTGATGCTCAATGTCAGGTGTCATGCCAGGTGCTGGGGTTGCAGAGATGAACAAGCCTAGACTCCCTGCCCACCAGGTGTTCACAGACTAGTTGGAAAGACAGACTGAAAAAAACTATACAGAGATTACACTCCAAACAGCAGGGGGCCCAGCTGAGGCTGCTGAGTTTCCAGGGCTTTCTGCCCAACAGGCAGGTATACACACACACACGCACACACACACACACACACACTACAGTCAGCGTGGCTGTGAGCAAACACACAGAAGACACATGGACCATAAAGTAATAAACATTTAGTGGATAAAAGAAATAGATTACCTGAATGTCAAAGGTAAGCCTTCTTTTTATGGATATTGCAGGAAGATAAGTGATGGACGTTCTTGCCCAGAATGGGGTGTGATAACAAAGAACTTTGGAAAGGGGCAGGGTCTGCAGGGCTGGGGTGCTAGGTGTCTGGGTCAATAACTAGGGAGAAAGTGGGAATCAGGCCACAGGGGAGGGAGGAAGAGGCCTGAGGCTGCGTGAATGGGGCAGGCAGGGCTGCAGGAGAAGCCGCATCCCACAGAGAACAAGAATGCAGGCTGGGGAGCCAGACACGCCTGGGTTTGAATCCCAACCCCACCAACCACCAGATGTATGATCTTGGCCAAGTTTCTTAACTATCTAAGCTTTGGCTCCCTTGCCTTTAAAATCTGGCTAATAATAGTACCCACATTTTAAGGTTGTTGGAAGGATCAAATTAGATAAGCCTCGTAAAACATTTAGATCTATGCTGGCATGCAGCACAGGGTTATCACTTAATAAGCAAGCTAACAACAACAAAGGATGGCAAGGCAGCCCGTGTACATAGCACCCTGGGGCTCTGGGCTTTCCTGTTCAAAGCTGGCACAGGCCTGCTGTCCTTCCCCACCTTGCTACATGTGCTGCCCCTCCCCCAGACATGTCCTACCTGCTAAATCAGCAGACAATTGAGAGAGTCACAGTCAGAAGCATCCCACATCCTCTCCCTGCCAGTTTCCAGATGTTGGGACCCCCAAGGACCTCAAAGCCCTGGATGCCAGATCACTTGTGTGCTTATCTGCCCATAGGCCCAGAGGTTCTCCGTGGCTTTGGAAAAGGACAAACAGTACACAACACTGCCCAAAGCCCACACTCCTATGCTGTCTGGGACAGCCACCCTGAGGCCAGCAGCTAGGCAGAACTATTCTCAAACATCCTTCAGTTCCACATGAGTCACCCGGGAGCTGCGGGTGGGGTGAAGTGCCGATGGTCTCTGCCTCCACCAACTCACCGGGGCTGGGCCTTGCAGACTCACCCTGCCCTGCTCTGCCCTGCCAGTTGGTTCAAGGAGGAGAGAGGCACCTGGAGGGTGGGGCAGGGTCATGCTTCTTGGGATGTCCCAGGGAGCCAGGAGCACATAGTTGGAGCCCAGCAAGTGTTTGTTTAATCATGGGGGAGCCCCAGCAATCCTACAGCCTGAGTCAGGACTCTGAGATGGGAGCCAAATTCCCAGGAGAGAGCCCTGAAGAGCTCCTTAGTTCTGCCCTATGAGCCTCTTTCAGGGAAGTCTTTCAATCCATTCTATAGTCATAATGATTAACGTTTCACACACACACACACACAGTTTGCAAAGCCTGAGAAAATACAGTCATGCGTCATGTAACCACGGGGATACATTCTAAGAAATGTGTTGTTTGGCGATTTCATCATTGTGTGAACATCATAGAGTGCACTTATACAACCTAGATGGTACAGCCTACTGCACACCTAGGCTGTATGGCACTAATCTTATGGAACAACTGTCATATATGCAGTTCATTGTTCCCGAAATGTCATTATGTGGCACAGGACCGTATATTAAAGCATGTTGTAAACTATAAGGAGTTATACACGTCTAGTATGTTTATTTACTTAAGCCTATAAACAGAAATACCTAGAGACAGGATAGGTGCTATCTCCATGTGGAAGAAACTGCCACTGGAAGAGAGGCTACAGAAATGGACCAAGATCTCATCGGGCAGGAATCTAGTCTTCTCACTGCAGTGTCACACCACGCAGTTCAATAAAAAATTTACTGAGCCCCAAATGCTTCACTTGGGCGGTCACACTGGGAGGTGGAGGGGTCATTTAGAAAGAACTAGGCAGAGCCTCCCAGAGCAGCTAACAACCTGGAAGGGGAGGGGCGCAAAATGGCACATGCAGCCCTGTGAGATCCCTGGGGATCTGTCCTCAGCCCACAAGTTCAAAGCTGAGATCCCCTCCTCCCCAACACCTGCTCAGCATCCTGCATCCCTGTGTTAGGTGGTGGCATGCCCATCCAACCACCTAGGTGTCATCCTTGCTGTCTCTCTCTCCCATCCACACAGCCAATTGACTACCTAGTCCTGTCCATTTTCCTCCAAAACATCTCTCAAACCCAGCCCTTCCCCTCCTCCTCACACCTCTGTCCCGGGTCAGGCCCTAACTGCTACATAATAACCTCCTGACAGTCTCTCTGCCTCCAGTCTTATCTCCCAGATCTGCAAGGATCTCCATCCTTGCAACCAATCTGTTCAGGTCCCTCCCTGCCTCAAACTTTTTGAACCCTCCAGCGGTTCCTCTCTGCAGGGTTGCAGTCCAAGTTTCTAATTAAGGCTCCCTATGATAAAACCCTTCCACCTTTACAGTCTCTTCTCTGGTCACTACCTGCCTCAAATCATCTACTGCACAGTGGCTGCCTGCCTGCAGTGTAGGCGACATGACTGCGAGACCTACGTAGCGCCCTCTTGAAATTCTTCCGATTTTTAAACAAGGGCCCCGCATTTTCATTTTGCACTGGACTCCATCAGTTATGTTGCCAGTCCTGCCTGCCTGTTGTACCCACTGCCCTTCTTGCGGCTCGTGGCCTCCAAAGCCTTGTCCGCACAGTCTCCCCCACCCAGAACACCCCTCCGCACATCACCCCTTTTCCCGCAGATCTTCCTTTAAGGCTCAACATAGGTGTTAGCTCCGGGACGCCTCCCTTGGCCCTCCTTCCTCCCCTTCCCTGCCCGAATCACCAACACGTAGCAGGTGCTCAACACATGTCTATTAGATACACTGAATGGGAAAGCAAAGTGTTACAAGCGCCACAAGAGACCTACAAACTACGATAGACGGTCAAGCGAGACAAGGCTGGAAGAAGGCACCTCTAATCGCCTCTGCGTCGCCCAGCTCGGCGCTAGGACCCTGCCTGCAGACGCGTTAATCCGTGCGCCGAGCGCTCTGCGCCCTCCAGGCCGGAAGCGGCCGGGACCGGCTCTTGGGCGCCGCCTGTCGGGATCACGCCGCAGCTGCAGCCTCTTCCTGGCGCCCCCGCCCCTCTCCGACCCTGAGCCCGCCTCGCGTCTCCCATTGGCTGTCTCCTGTTCTCCCGCCCCTCCCGGGCTCAGCCATTCGGAGCCCCGGGGTGGGTGGGGCTTGAGGCCAGGGGCGGAGCGCGCGCGCGGATTGGCTCTGCGGAAGGCGGCGACGTGGCCGGAGGAGGCCCGTTCGCGACTACACTGAGGCTGAGCCTCGCCCGAGCCGGATTGGTGGCAGGCGGGGCTGGCCTGGGTCTCTGGCCGGAAGCGGAAGTGGAGGAAAGATGCAGGTGGGGGCGCAGGACCTGGGGACTTGGGGTGCTGGCCCGGGATCCCTGAACTGGGCTCAGCCCGTCCGACCCCGACCTGCTTCTCCGGCTTCCCTCCCGGGCGCGGGGTTCTGGCCCTGCAGGGTGGCGGTTGGGTCTGTGAAATGAGCGCGCGAGTGGCACGTCGCCTCCCCGCGCTCACGTCCCGCTCCCCGCCGTGTTTCCCGCCAGGACCATCAGCACGTGCCCATCGACATCCAGACCAGCAAGCTGCTCGGTAGGAGGGGGCGCCCCCGCGCAGCCGGCTGTCGGGGGGGAGCCCGGCTCTTTGCCCCCCTGTCCCCAACAGCTGGGAGTCCCAAGGCCCCTGTTGAGGCACTGACCACTTGCCATGTTCTATGCCCTCATCTGTGGCTGCACCTGCCTCGCTAAGAGGAGCGGGAAGGTACCACACATAGAGTCTATACTTGACCTGCATTTTCTCCTTTAACATTTACGACATGTGTTGTCAAATCATATCACTCAGGCACAGGGAGGGTAATGGCCTACCTTAAAGAGTCAGCTACTGAGTGGCAGATCTGAAATTGGAACTGAAGTCTGTCAGGCTGCAGTGTCTGTGCTTTTTGTACTATGCCAGAAAAGACTGCCTCCTTTCTTTTTAAAAGCTTCCGTCGCCCCTGGATGTTAGGAGGAAGAGGGACACAGACCCAGTAGAAAATAAAGACCTTTAGTGGCCAGGCCATCTCCTGCTGTCTGTATCTGATCCACGTACCTCCTCCCCAGTTCAGAGCCAGGGAAGGACTTCGTTCTGACCCCTCCAGGGCAAGTACACAGCTCCTGGATTTTTAAATGCTCATTGGATCAGTCGATTTGATGCCAGTTTTGTCATCAAGGTGGTGTCAGTTTGACTACCTGAGCCTTTCACTTCAAGTTCTATGACATCTACAAAATTGTTCTTTGAGAAAATTTTAGACAAATACAGCAGAAAGAGTATAACTGATAACTCGTGTGGGAACCCAGCATTTGACCACTTGGCAGATTTATTAACAAGGGCAAGGTTCTGAATTCACCACTGTGGGCCATTTCGTCAGTCCTGTGCAGTGGCCACTCAGCCAAGCTTCTTTAACTTCGTTTCAGATTTGTCCCGGCTCTTCAGCACATGGGCAGTCTTGGTGTGTGAGTCTGTCATTGATGATGAAAAGGTCCAATAAAACAGCAACCACTCATTGGGGGTTTGCTGCAGACCAGATGTTGTTCCAGGCACTTGACATTGTAAAGATGAAGATCACTAAGATTTATGGAGTCTTTGCCATGTGCCAGTCACAGTGCTTGTTGTTTTACCTGCATTCTCCCTTATATTCAGTATCTTATCATCCCCATTTTACATGTGGGGAAACTGAGGCACAAAGTGGTTGAGAAACCTGCTCAAGAAAGTTAATAATTAGAAGCCAGGACCGTCTGACCACAGAGCCTAGCTCTTAGCTCTCTCCTACTGAGGAAACGTGCATGGCTCTCATCCACCCATACCCTCTGAAAACACAAATCTGGGCCCTGACTCCAGGAGGTCAGTCACATCGGTATTCACATGTGCAGGGTGGTACCTCACTGCTAAGAACAGACCAGTGTTATCTCGTCCTTAGGACGCTGGGGGGATTAGGGGCTTTGCAGTTTTCATTCATCCGGTACTTGGCATAACCATCTTGTATTTTCCATTGTCATGGTTAATCCCAGCCCTGAGGAAGTGGAAGTTGAACATCATCCTTTGTCAGTAAGAAAGATATAATTACCCATGGAAGCAAAAATATTATGGAGAATTTAGAGTGGTCAAAAGTGGCACTTTGATGTCGGGAGCAATTTGAAGTTTTTCTTTATCCCTGTGTCGAGGCAGTTGCTCCATAAAAGTCACGCTTGGATGAAGTCAGGCTGCTGGAGTCTGTTTTGCCCCAAGCGTCTCTTTGGGCCTGTCTTTATTCGCATCTTCCCATGACCCCCCCGTAACCAGTATGAATACAACTTTTAGCCAGTGTCTTAGTGTATTTCTCTTGAATTAGTGAAGGATTTGGGGCTGCGTGAATAGGAATGCTTGATTTGGGTGTTTCTCACGTAGACTGGCTGGTGGACAGAAGGCACTGCAACCTGAAATGGCAGAGTCTGGTGTTGACGATCCGAGAGAAGATCAACGCTGCCATCCAGGACATGCCAGAGAGCGAAGAGATCGCCCAGCTGCTCTCTGGATCCTGTGAGTGCTTTAGGGCTATATTACTGGAGCCCCCTCTTTCCTGGAGAAGTATATATCAGCTGGGCTGCTCCCCTGGCGTTTAGCCTTAGGGCTGATCCCTGGAGAAAGAGATTTTTGGTTGGCGTATAGATTGCTGGTTTCTTCCTCATCCTGGTGAAGGGGAGAGCTGTGTGTGCTAAAAATACTGACATATACACGAGTCAGCCCTGTGCAGAGGCCAGCGTAGGTGGGGAAGACGCTGGAATTCTAAAAGTCTTTGCTCTTACTTGCTTTCCAGACATTCACTACTTCCACTGCCTAAGAATCGTGGACCTTCTCAAAGGTACCGAAGCCTCCACAAAAAATATTTTTGGCCGGTACTCTTCACAGCGAATGAAGGCAAGTGTGGGCAAGGGTGGTAATGGGGTCAGAGCCTCTCTGGTCTCGCTGAGAATCTGGTGGAGACGCTACACAGAACATTTCCTGAACTTTCCCTCCATCCCCGTAGTTTATGCCCAAAGTAGCTCCTACCCCTGGGTTCACATTTTCAGACCCGCTGCTTTGGGGATCGCTCATTGGCGCCGCAGTCTTACAATAAAATGGATGGTCCAGCCAGTGTTACGCAGGAGGACAAGGAGTGTGTTTCTGATGTGTTGAGAAGACTGGGAGCGCTTCCGCTGTTCAGGGGTTGAGCTGGGATGTGGCCACTGAGTGCTGGTCTGGCTCACTTCTTGTTTCTGTTCTTACTCAGGATTGGCAGGAGATCGTAGCGCTGTATGAGAAGGACAACACCTACTTAGGTAAAGGGGCCCAGCGTGGGAGTCCCTGCATCCGTGGGGAAGCCCCCTCCCAGAGTTCTGAGACACTAGGCTTCTAGAGAGCACAGTGCGTGCACGGCAAGAGGCTGGGCTGTAGCTGTTTGCCAGGTGGGAGAATAAATTCCATGAGAGGAGTTGGGAGGAGCAGGAGAACCACGCAGGGGGTGGGCGTTGGCCAGGCCTGACCCAGCAGGTGTGTGAGGGTCCTCCAACGCTGAGCTCTTGGTAAGGTGGAGTGAGGGGCCCCCACCCCCTCTGCACCTCCGTTCTATAAGAGGCAGAAGAGCCTTGGAGGCCTAGCAGCTGCCTGAGAAAGTAGCTAAAGGGCTGATTATAGTTTGGGTGTGTTTTCTAATAATGTAAATTATAATAATAGCTACTATTTATCGAGCACCTACTAAATGCAAGGAATTGTCCTTGTGTTTTATATGGATTCTCTCTTTTAATCCTCACAATAAATATTGTTGGCCCTGTCTTACAGAGGAGGATTGGGTTAAAGAGGTTAAGTGACTGTCTTAGGTGTCACGGCTAGGAAGGGGAGGAGCTGGGAGCCAGCCCATGCTCCTCACCACCAGGCTGGGGTGTGTTTGTGCATGTGCAGGGGCATGCTTGCCTTATGGTGTGGGTGTCTGGGGTGAATTTCCTGGGCCCTTCTCAGTGGAACTCTCTAGCCTCCTGGTTCGGAATGTCAACTATGAGATCCCCTCGCTGAAGAAGCAGATTGCCAAGTGCCAGCAGCAGCAGCAAGAATATAGCCGCAAGGAGGAGGAGGGCCAGGCGGGGGCTGCCGAGATGCGGGAGCAGTTCTACCACTCGTGCAAGCAGTACGGCATCACGGTGAGCGGGACGGGTCTGGCTGCAGTGGGAGGGTGCCTGGGGCCTCTGCCTGTCTTCCCAGGCCCAGCTCCTTTGCTTATGGGAAAGGCTTCCTTCCCAGCCTGGCTGTGGCCTTCTTGGGCCAGTTTCTCACCCATCTCCAGTCCTTTAATCTGTCGGACTCCACTTCCCACCACTTCACTTCGGCTTTAGCCCACCTCTTCGATCCTTTTTAGGGAGACAATGTCCGGAGAGAGCTGCTGGCCCTGGTGAAGGACCTGCCGAGTCAGCTGGCTGAGATTGGGGCCGGGGCTCAGTCCCTGGGGGAAGCTATTGACCTGTACCAGGCCTGTGTGGGGTTTGTGTGTGAAAGGTAAAGAGGACTTCAGTTTCTCTCTAGCAGGGGGGCAGTTTACCCGTTTCCCTGGCTGTTCTGTCTTCTCCACTTGTATTTTTCCCAGATGACATTTAAGTTTTAGTTGATACACTTAACCCGTGGGAACCTTGCCCGTTGGACCTTCTGGCCCGGGCCGGAGCCTAGTGTGGTTTCAGGAGTGGGCAGCAGGAGGGTCAGGTCTGTGCTCCGTTGCAGCCCCACAGAGCAGGTGTTGCCTATGCTGCGGTACGTACAGAAGCGGGGAAACTGCACCGTGTATGAGTGGAGGACGGGCACGGAGCCCTCCGTGGTGGAGCGGCCGCACCTCGAGGAGCCTCCTGAGCAAGTGGAAGAGGACGCGGTAAGACAGGCCGAGTGGGAGCTGCTCCCCCCCACACCCTGTCCAAACGCCCACAGCCGGAATTCAGAGTCTCAGAGGAAGAAAGGGGGATTCCTGTGGGAGAGACTATCCGTGGAAGGGCCTGGAAGGCCCTACTCCTTTATTTTTCTGGTCTTCATGAGACCAGAGTGGAGATGAGTGCCGAAGAGGCTCAGCAAGCTGGTGGCTTTGAACTAGGAGCCCGTCAGTGCCACGAGCTCTCTGGAGCTGGGCTGTCCTTAGGGGAGTTTGGAGGCCACTGACTTGAACAGCTCACTGGCACTCCCAGCACTGAAGCCCCTGAGGCCTATGCAAAGGCAAGCGCCTTTTTTCCCCACCTTCTGTGAGCTAACATTTTTTCCCCTTCTAGATTGACTGGGGTGACTTTGGAGTAGAGATGGCTTCTGAAGGGGCAGATGCCAGCATCTCTGCCCAGGCTGCCGGAATTGACTGGGGCATCTCCCTGGAGTCGGACTCACAGGTTAGGATGCCCTCTCAGTCCATCCGTCTGAGGACTTCCTGCGATTGCTGCTTCAGCAATAAGAAAAGTGCTGTGCTGAAAGCATCACCCGAAGTTCACAGCTCTCAGAGCAGGTGGAGTCCAGGGGAGGCAGAGTTCCCAAAGGGACACGGCACAGTTGGACCCCTTTTCTCCTGGTGTTTGGGGCAAGGTGTGAAGGTCTGGGCAAGTGGTAATTCTGCAAAGCGGGGTGAGGGTGGCAGCACACATGGGCCCACACTGCCACCTTTGCTGCTTACATCAAGGCTGCATGTCCTCCTACAGTTGAAAGACGCAGTCATGGAACTTAGCAAGGGCTTTGGTTCATCCTGCCTCCCCTTGCTCGGGACAATTCTGCCGACTCTGCTGGGGTTCTTTGCTCTCCACCCAGGAAGCTGCGGCTGATGGGATAGACTGGGGAGACGATGCAGCCGCTTCGCAGATCACAGTGCTGGAAGCCGGAACCCAGGGTAAGTGACTGTCCCCGGCAGCCCTGGCAGCAGCAGGGTGCTCAAAGGCTCCCCTGTTCTAGAAACAAAGAAAAAATGCACTGCTGAGATTGGACTTGTCACACATTTAACTGTTTTCTCAAAATCTTGATGAGGATGTGAGTGCAGGGGGACAGAGAGAGTTCTTAAAGTTAAGTCCAGAAACTCTCAACTCTTTGGATACCAAATGTGGGTCAGTTTTGGGGGGTAGGGGCTGAGGGGGTGGAGGGTGTTTGTTCCAGGAGGGCCATAGGCTCTGAAGGCTGACCTGGCACCCCTCCCCACCCCCAGAGAGGATGTAGCAGCAATCTGAGCCACTAGAGGGCGGTGCAGGATGAAACTTCACCTCCACAGCCCACCAGAGCCAGGGCCCACCTTGCGGGGCCTCGAATCCCAGCCTGTGGTCCTCCTCGCAGACTGGGGTTTGGTAACCCTTCCCCCTTGGGTTGGGACAGGAAGTGGCTTCAGTGTACTGTGTCTGTGTCCATATTAACCCACCAGGGTTTCTCAAACTGGAGGGTCTTCTCCTGTCCTCAACTCCTTTATCACTTCTCCGTCTTCCTTCCTGGCAGCTCCGGAAGGTGTTGCTAGGGGCCCAGATGCCTTGACACTTCTTGAATACCCTGAGACCCGGAATCAGTTCATCGACGAGCTCATGGAGGTACTTTCATCCCCAGGGAGAGGTGGGGGTGGCCTGGCACCAGCACAGACGCCTGACCTGACCCTTCCTGTTGTGTGAAGGGCACTGAGCACTTTCCTCATTCCGGAGTGGGGCTCACGAGTTAGGATGCCCCGCATTCATTCAACAAGGATTTATCACTCAGCTCCTAAGCCCTGCACTGTGTGAAGCCCCAGAGATTGAGTGAGACTGAACAAGACAGTCCAAGGCCTTGATCTCGTGGGGCCCATATTCTCAGGAGGCAGGCAGACGAGACAAGACAAATAAGTAAAATATGCACTGTGTTGGGTGTTAACACAAGTGCCACGGAGAAAAAGAAAGCCAGGGAGGGAGATGGGGATTGCTGGGAAGGGCTGAGGTTTTATATCAGGTGGTCAAGGATAGGCCTCCTTGGGAAGGTGACCAGTAAGTCAAGACCTGCAAGAGGTGCAGAGAGCGCCATGCCAGGCGTCTGGCGGAGGAGCTTTGCAGGCAGAGGGAGCAACCCCAAGGCAGGAGTGTTGGATCCCTGCACGATGGAGGAACAGCAAGGAGGCCGGTGCGGCTGAGCCAGCGAGCTGGGAGAATAGAGGAGCTCAGAGAGGTGAAGAGGCTGAACTTTGGCTTTTACTCTGAGTGAACTGGGGCGCTGTTGAAGGTTGTGAGCTGGTCTGGATCGACATGATCTCATCTGTGTTTGAACACCATCCCTGTGGCTAAGGTGCCCAGCAGCCCCCATTAAGGAGCCAGTGTTCTTAGACCTTCCTTGTGGGACTGGGAAGCTGGGGGCCTGTCCTTGTTAATTTCTAGGTCTGTTCCCTTCTCAGTGGCCTCCTGATTGGGACGGGCCTCATGACAGTGCTCAGTCCTCACCAGTTCCCTTCTCTTTCTGCCCAGAGGTCCCTCCCAGCCTCCAGGGGAGAGGAGGACAAAAGGGATCAAGTTTCTGTGGTCAAATGAGTGACAAGCTATGTGGCTGGTTCTCAGATCCTTCCTACCCTTTCTTGATCCAAGGCTTCTCAAACCTGAATTCCTATTGCCGGAATCGCATTCCTCCCAGGGAGGGAAAGTACCTTCACTGGGGCAGAGAGAACCCTCTATGTTCTTAGTCGTCTGCAGGAAGGAGGGGAGTCCAGGGCTAGGTGAAGCTTGAGATAGCAATGGGGGACCGAAGAGTGATAGTGGAGGCTGCCCCAAGCTCTCGTGTTATAGTTGGTGAGTTTCTAGCACTGAAAGTGTTCAGAGGAAATAACCCCTCCTCACCCCAAGTTGGACCCTCACATCTCATTCTTCATTTGGAGCACTCTGCTTTTCTCGGTTTGAACCAAATCCTCTTCTGTCATCAGCTCGAGATCTTCTTGTCCCAGAGAGCAGTGGAGATGAGTGAGGAGGCCGACATCCTGTCTGTGAGCCAGTTCCAGCTGGCTCCAGCCATCCTGCAGGGCCAGACCAAAGCAAAGATGGTTACCATGGTGTCAGCGCTGCAGGATCTGATTGGCCGGCTCACCAATCTTCGAATGCAGCACTTGTTTATGATCCTGGCCTCCCCAAGGTCTGGCTTTCTCCTTGACATTGGGCTGTTTGGGGGCATAATGCAAGGCTCCACCATCTTGAGCAGCCCTGACTCCTGGTATTCGTCCTCTTTTTCCATGACCCCTTAGACTCCCATCCCTGCCTCCCACAGGTGTGTCATCCGAACTAGGGATACGGGTTCTCTTTGGGGCAAGAGGGGGTGGTTTGATGTGTGCAGGCAGAATCTGCTTCCCAGGGAGGACAGGGGAACTGGGAGCGGTATCCCTTACCAAGAAGGGTTGAAGGATGTGGAGGCTGAGAGGGCAGTTAGGGGTTTGGTTTCCTGAGCCTCCCCTTTCCCAGGAGCTGAATGGGGATGGTCAGGTCGCACAGCTACAGCAGACACTCACCTGAGTACCCTGCACAGGTATGTGGACCGAGTGACTGAGTTCCTCCAGCAAAAGCTGAAGCAGTCCCAGCTACTGGCTTTGAAGAAAGAACTGATGGTGCAGAAGCAGCAGGAAGCACTGCAGGAGCAGGCAGCTCTGGAGCCCAAGCTGGACCTGCTGCTAGAAAAGACCAAGGAGCTGCAGAAGCTGGTAAGACGGGGAAGGCAAACCTGCCAAGTGGGAGGACCCCGGTTCTGCAGAACAACGCCCTTTGCCTCTCCGCTTCCTGCCCACGTGGGATCGCTGTCTTTCAGATCGAGGCTGACATTTCCAAGAGGTACAACGGGCGTCCCGTGAACTTGATGGGAACCTCTCTCTGACGCCCTCCACGTTCTTCCTGCCCATCTTCTCAGCCTTCAAGATGTGGGGGACAGCCAGGACTAACGTTGGAGGGCCCTTCCCAGCAAGAGACCAGGCCTACAGGAGGACAGAAAGCCATGTGATGGAGCCATCACCAGATGGTGACCTTGGCACTTTGTACTCTCTACAAGAAGCTGTCTGGATTGGCCCTGTGGCCCATCAGCCTTGAAACCACAGCTTCTGCTCCTTCTTGTTATCTATTTGGACTTAATAAAAGAAGAGACTCTTGCTTCACCCTTACAGTTACTGCTTCTGCCCTGGAGTTGAGGCTGTGCACTGTTTGCATGGGGTTATGATCCCAGTGGGCTGCCGGGCCATTGGCTGTTCCCTTGGAGCCCCACATTAGGGGCTTTTCCTCTTTGCCTCTGGTGACAGGGAGGACCTCAGATTAGTGTCTACAACTGGTTCAGCAAGGGGTTCTGGGATAGCTGAGTCCAGCTTTCTTTCTGTAGCCAGGCCTGGACTGCCCCACTCAGGCCAGAAGACCAAGGGGAGCAGGCAAGTGGCAGCCTGTTGGGGCCAGCAAAGCTGTATTTTCCTTTTAATCAAAGCTTACCTCCAGGCAGAGGGAAAATGCGGTTTGGGGAGGAAGAGTCTGATAAACAAGGTGGGGACAGGAGTTGTCACCTTCACTAGCTGCCTGTCCACTTCCTGCCCGTAACTGCCTGCTCTGTGATTGGGCAGAGCCCACCCCAGGATGACACCCCTCTCCCAAGCCGCCTACCCATCCCCACTTCCCAGGAAGGGTAGGGGTTGGGGGTGGCCAGCAATTCGATTTTAATTTCATAGCAGAGCAGTTGATTCATGGCTCTTTGTCGCTGGCGTTGACTCCCGTAATGACTTTCCATCAAAATGAAAAGTGGAGTGACACCACTCATTATTCCTGCTGCTTGTTATCTCAGTTCTGGGGAGGGCCGCCCCCTCCCTGCTGCCTTTCAGCCGTCCTGGACAGTGAGTGATGGCCCCTATTAATCACCGACCCCGCGGACTCCGGCGGACACACGCTATCCAAAGGAGAGAGAGATAAGGCAGCATGAACTGCTCGAAGCCGCTCCTATCAATTAATGTCAGCCCATCGCTTCCCCCCAATCTTTGCCTGTTCACTTCCTTTTGGGGAGATTGGGCGCTGAAATAAGTCTAGGAATTGAAAAAGGAAACATATTGGTGTGGAATGTTGAGGTAAAACTGTCCTTGGAATATAAAGGCCTAGAGAGGCCTGAGGGGGCAGCATCCTGCCCTTGGCCACTGTGGAGGCTCAGCCTGGGGAGCCGTTTGCATCTCTTGGTCCCTTTCGCCCTGAAAGAATGTCTGCTACCTCCGGCCCCACCTGTTCAGCGCTGGCTCCCTTGGCCTTCTGGTCTGCCTCTTGCAGCAGCCATCAGCTCACTGAGGCATGCTACCCCTACCTGCACTAACGTCCCTCCTCCAATCACCAGGTGGTACACAGCCTCTATTGCTTACAGGCACCGAGCTTTAGGGAGAGGCCCTGTGGATCATGTGACTGTGGCAGGCTGGGTTGGGGCCTCAAAGCTCTTGCCCTGCCCTTGCACAGGCGCACCTTGCCTGCCCTCTCTGCCGGCCTGGAGCTGATCGAGGAAGTTGATGGGAGGAAGTCGCATGGCTGAGGTTCAGCCATCTTTGCAGGAAGGGAACTGGGTTTAGATAGAAGGTTTTCTCAGTAGATTTTGGCCACCTTGGTAAGCAGTGTGGTTAGAGAACTCTTCTCTCAGAGGGATTAGGCCCATTTCACTGCTTATCTGGTGAAATGAAGGCCCACCCCACCCCGAGGCTGATGTAAATGGTTTCTTAAAAGCCTTTAACTCAATAACATAGGGTTTGTTTTCCAGAACCTTTGGCCCATTTGCCTTTGACCCTGTGCTTCCTTCCTGGGTCTCACTTTCCTGAACACCCGAAGACCCTGAAGATCCTGCCTGGCTGTGTGACCGCATAGGAGGGCCACTCAGATCTGCTCCTGATTTCCCTTGGCCTCACTCTGATGGTGTTTAGATTCCTGCACGTCTTTCTCAGAATTGCCTCAGAGGTGGTTGTGAGGACTATATGAGTTAATACACTCAGAGCTCCCAGAACTGTGCCTGGCACTTAGTAAGCACTCATTGGACAAATGGGAGCTCTGACTTTTGGTTTGTGACACAATGTCGAGGCCTCTTCATCCTGGCCTAACTTGCCTTCTTGGAAGGGAGAGGTGAGAGGCTGCTTCTGGAGCTAGAAGACCATGTTCTGAGCAGTCAGGTTTCCAGGACTGCAAAAAGAAAAAAATGTTCGAGGAGAGAGGGAGGAGATGGGCCAAGATCACACCCTCAGAATCCTTAGTTTGATGTGAATTGTATTGCCAAGCGCATACTCTGCTTTTATGTTAACTTTTATGCCAACTCGTTCCAGAGAAGACTTAAGACTCTCACTACTCAGCTCAGACGAGTCACCCTGCTTCAGGTAAGGAAGCAGAGACACCTTCCCAGAGTCCTCTCACCTTGCTAAATCCAGCCACTGCCCAGCCCTACTCACCGTCTCTCTGTTCAGATGAAGCCTTTCTTCCTACACAGACTGTACCCTGTCCTCCCAAAGCGTGGCTCTCTTTACAGTCAACAAAAGTAGGATCCCCGTGCGCTGCAGCCCGTGATGGCTGCCCACGAACGCAGGCTAAGTGGAGGGCTGATGATGGTTCATCTGGGTTCTGTCTGCCCACAAAGGGCTTGCCAGGGAGACGTGGGGTCCTACACATCTAGAACTATTTTCCCATCGGCAGTGCAGGACATCATTCACACCGAAAATCTTCTCCTCCATCTAAAGAATCACCTGCTCCAGAGAACTGGCTAGGAGCTGAGGACCAAAGAAAAGCACATCCCAGGCCCTCAGGAACAAGAGCTAACTGTGGCTGGGGCTGTGGGATCCTGCTCCCTCATGTGCGCCTCTCCTTCTTTCTCTCCCCCTCATTAATTGCCCAGCTGTTGCTTACACAGTTTTCCCCTAGAAACACAGGTCCTGTGGCTCTTCTCTGCCTTTTTATCCACATCTTCCTGTCCTGTTACTAATTTTCATTTCATCTTTTAATTGCCACTTCTTTATTTTCCTCCTTCCCTCCCCACTCCCATATACAACCGTACAAAATCTACTAACAGTCATAAGTTAGACAACAGGCAAAGCGGTGGGGTGGTGATCAGCATCTTCTCCAGAGCTGGACTGCCTGGGTCAAATCCTGGCTCTGTTCTTGCTGCCTGTGTGATCCTGGGGGGAGTCCCTGGCCCTCTCTGTGCCTCATTTGCTTCACCTGTAAGATGAGGACAAAGATACTACCTACCCCAGGGTAGGTAGCTGTGGAGTGTGTACAGCACCTGGATGGTGCCTGGCACAGTGAGACTCAACTGTTAGCTGTTGTGAGAGGGTGGTGGACTGGAAACATCCTGAAGTGAGTGTAGAAACTGTTTGGGTCGTGGTTCCCAGATATTCCAACATGTCCCAAACCAAACCATCATCCTCCCCATCCCACACTTCATCCCTCTCTGATACTTCCTATCTCCGTCTGTTCCATCCACAGGCCCCCAGTTCCTGCTGTCTCCCCTCTAATCCACCTTTTCCATGTTGCTATGGGCTTTGTTGCCCTGGTCATTCCCCTGTTTAGAAGCTCTGATGCCCCCTGAACTCTACAAATTGCTAGTGTAATAGGCCAGCCCTTGATCTTCAGACCTCCACCTGCCTTTCCAGCCTGGGTATCCACCCAAGACCCCCAACCCTCATGCCTTCCCAAAGCCCCAACCCTCTTCTTGGCCCCCTCCTAGGCTTCCTGACCCAGCTCAGATGAGACCCAAACTCCTCTCTCTGGATGTTTCCAGTCCGCTGGCAGAGTTAGCCCCTCCTTCTGCAGCAGCCTCCCGGCCTTGTGTAGATGCCCTTCGGGGAGCGCTTATCAACTGTATCACAAGGCTTTCCCCATGTAGCGCCCCAAATGGAGATGCTTAAGGCCAGGGACTGGGTCTTGCTCATTTTGTATCCCCTTTGGAAACTCAAACTTAACTTTTCTGAACTTCAATTGTCCTAATGATCTCCAAGGCAACTTTGACCTCTAAAATATGACGATCGTGCGGCTCACAAACTAGCAAAAAGGAAGTCCTACAAAGCACTAGAACTTTGGCAGGAAAATTGAGTTTAAGCAGACTTTCAGAATGGACCAATGGTCAGGCTAAAATCCCTCAACCAGCGGTCCAGTGAGAGCGCCTGCCCGGAGCATCTTCTCGGCCTCATCTCTCCTCTTTCCCTGTTTGGTTAAGGGCTCTCCTGGAGAGGAGAGGAGAGGGCTGTCATCCCATCCTCTTGGAGATCCATTGCTTTGTAAACCCGAGTCTGCTACCAAAGCTGGGTTAGCTCCCGCTTCCGGAAGGCTGCCCACGTGCCTGGCTCTGTACAAGCTGTTCTGCACCCTGAGTTACCAGGCCCCAGGAGCTGCTTCCGGGCTGGAGTCCTGCCTGGCGGATCCCGGAGCCCAGTAGGAGGGTGTCAAGCCTGCTCCAGGGCTGTGGAGCCCGAGGTGCCAGCTGACTGCAGATCGGCTGTGTCCTCCAGATGCCCTTCCTCTCAGGTGAGGGGCAGGGCCTTTCCGAGTAATTTGGCCATGAGTAAACTCTTACTTATCCTGCCTGCCACCCTCCTCTCATTCCCCAGGCTTCAAAGAAAACCAGTTTGAATATTTAAACTTCTCCTGTGTGTCTAATAAAAAGTTCTGCACTATTTAACGCCCCAGCTATCCATTACTGTCGGGAGCTGCCCTCTCCCTCCCAGCCCTCCCCTCCCTCCCCCTCGCCCAAACCACGCACAGCAAAGCCATTTGTCACAGCGCTCCGCTGCAGGCTGCGCTTGGCTGTGTCTGAAAGGACACACGGCCGCAGGGGAAGGTGGGAATGAATCAAGGCGCTATGCAAATTGCAGCTTAATCTGCAGAGAAACACCCAGGCTTTGGGGAGACGCTCATTACTTCTTTTAACTGTGATTAACGGGCAAATTAAACCCAAGCCCTTAACTCTCTCCTGGCAGAGGACTCGAACGCAGAGCCCTGGGCCACTGAGGGTGGAAAGAGGCTCCTGTCTGGAGCTGCGGCGCCCCCCACACACACCACCCCCCGCCCTGGGACTGGGACGGAGGACATGAGTGCTGCCCCGTACCCTTCAAGTGTTTGCTGGGGCAGGAGGGAGGGGAGCCCCAAAAGAGGGGGGGCAAGATCCAGCACAACTAACCCCAACATATGGGAAGGGACGCCTCCCTGCTGTCTTTCCAGTTTCTTTCAGCCACTCAAGAAAGAACAAGGTCGTGGCCCCTGGATTTGCTGCCCTTCTTTCACCTGCCAAAAGAAAACCAGAGAATCCCTTAGGCCTCACCCACCAGGACATGCTGAGAGCGCGACCACAGTGGCTTTAGCTGCAAAATGAGTTTCTGGTCAAACCACCCAAAACGCGGGCCTGGAAAAGCATGAATAAGGAACCTCAACGTGTTCAACCCCAAAACCAACCTTGAGACCTTTTAGCCCAGGGAGTGGAGGTGGAAAGAGGCAAAGAAGCAGGAGGTGGGGGGTGGGGCGTTTTTGTGGAGTAGAGACCCTGGGCATAGCCTTGCTACGGGTCATCCAGGTTACGGGCAAACGTGGTCAAAAACGCATGTTGGAGGGGATCAAAGAGCCAAAGCATCTCTCTTTGTTCTTATTCCAACTGTGGAGTGTTTGTGTGTGTGTGTGTGGTAGTTCAGAACATAAAATTTACCACTTTAATCCTTTCTGAGTGTCGGATTCAGTGACATTAAGTGCGTTCACAGTTCTGCACCATCCCCGCCACCTATTCCATCTGCGCCGAAGATCGAGCTATCCTGTTAGCCCTATAACCATCTCGAACAAAACAACAAGCCAGGACTGCTCTGCGGGTAGGAGAGTTCTGTCTGAAATCAAGAAAACCAGAGAACACCAGCCGGAGCGCCGGGTGGTTGAAATGGAGGCCTGGTGCTCAGGAGGCGGGTTGGGTGGAATGGAAATCCTGTCGGGACTCCCCGTTAAACGCAGGTCCCCTAAGCCTGAGTGATTAGGAGGTGAAAGATGACATACAACAGTGACAGACTGTCTGTCAACCTGACGCGGCTGAGGAGAGACACGGCCCCGTATTTTATTTTGTCGTCGAGTCGATCAGTAAGTCTGTCGTCGAAACCAGGCATGACAGCTCGCTCAGCGACTCAGCTCTCTTTTCTTAACTCCCGCAGCCCAGCTCCACCATCTATTAAAACATCCCGGGCTGTCAGGGATATTAAAAGGCTCTGTCACTCCTTCTTAAAACAGTCATAAATACAATCTGGACATGAGCATTTGGGCAGGAGCCCCAGCACTGAACGGGAAGAGACGGCAGCAGGAACGCCTGCCTTTCTTGACAGCCGAGGCTTTGGTGCTGCTCCAGCAGAGCCACGCACTCATCTCCTTTTTCTCTCTAATGCAAGAATCAGGGCTCCAGCATCTGCTGAGAACTGGCATTTTCAAACAACTGTTTCTGAGCAGAGGATGTGGCCTTTGTTAGCAAGACCACAGGTCTCAGCTTATCTCTGGTGCCTGGTGCACCAGAACTGCACCTGTTCTGAATGTTGGGCTGTGCCGTCTGCTTCCCAGGCCTCCCCTGATGGTGCAGTGTGGGGAGGAAAAAAGAGGTAAGGAGAGAGCCCGAAGTTCTTCGTCCACGATGGAGTTTGCCTCCTGTCCCTCTCCCACACCGCCTGCCCCACGCAGCCTCAAGGCTGACCCACCTTGGTCAGAAGAGTCTTGTAGGGGCCAGAAGCTGACCCGAGGCTTCCCAGGTGGGTTCCCCAGAGTGCAGGCTGGGGCTTACAGTCTTGCCAACTGGAGGACCCTGGGCAACCCTGAATCCTTGAGAGACTTATGGGAACACAAATCTTTCCACCTGGGAACCTCTAGCTCCTAAAAGAGGGAGGTCATTCCTATCCACGTCTCTGATAAGAACACAAGACTTCCGGCTGCTCGCCAGGAGCTGGCCCCTCTTTTCCAAAGCATGCCCTTTGGGATGGAGGACATTTCTCCAGTCTGTAGCAGGGATGCTGAGGCACAGAGCCAAAGACCAGCCACAGTCCCTGGCAAATTCTGACTCCGGGCTCCATCTCTGATTGCTGGACTGGGTATTTACCAAATGCCCAGTTTGCTGAAACGTGCCAAGGCCTGCCCATGACCTTCTGGGTTGACATGAGGGCAGCACCCAGGACCCTGGCGTCTTGAGATGTCCTGCCTTCTGCCCACCCAGTGTTCAAAGACTAAAGTCACTTCCCATCCCAGTACTTTCACTGAGCTTTGGATATTTTTTTCAACTATAGACTATATTTTTTCCAACAAAATTATGTTCTCAGCAGCCTTTTCCAAACATTTCATGTGAAGAAGTATCAGAGTTTTATCCTTTCTTTCTACAATATTTATTAAACGCCTACCTTATCCCGTTGTGCAGCCCTAGAGGGCAGAACTAGGCCAGAGTTTGGAGGTAAGAGGGAGACAGGTTTCCACCTAATGTAAGGAAGCCCTTTCTGACAACCAGAGGTGCCCCACAGGGCACAGGTGAGAAAGTCACCATCACTGAGGACCTTGGGCTGACATTGGATCAGTACCTGGTGGGGACACTGCCGAGGATGGAAGAAGGGTCAGGTGACTCTGAGAGTCAATGATTTGGGGCACTTGGTATGTCCAGAAGCTGGACAAGCCCTCGCAGCTGTTCACCAGCTGCCTTCCATGTGGCCATCTTGCAATTTAATCCCAGATGGTCGGACCCCTCACCCTCGAAGGTCACAGGGCCAGCTAGCTGCAGGGTAGTGGGTAAACCCTTCCTCGCCTTGGTAGCTCCTGGGCAGTGTCTGTGACCCAGTAGGCAGGATGTGGAGAGGAAGCGATGAGAGAGAGATGAAGCTGAGAGATCTCACCAGCAGCGGGGTTGGGATGGGCGTGGAGCTCTCCCCTCTTGCCCTCTCCCCTCTTCTCTTGCTGGCTTCCACTCCCACCCGCTCCTGCCATCTCCTCCCCTGTTTTCACCTGCCCTGCATTCTCCCTCCCTCTGCTGCTCTCTTCACATCCTCCTCCCCCTCCCCTCCCCCACAGCCTCCCTCATGTCCATGGCGATAAAAAGGGAGGTGGGGTGGGCTGTGCCCTGTATTTTGAGTCGCTCCATAATAGCCCCTTTCTCTGGAGACACAGGGGCTGCCTGTGGAACTAATCTCCCCCTGCTCATCAGCTCACAAAGGCCAGGGAAGCCCCTCCCTCAGCCCAGGCTGCCCTCAGTGACCCCGGGCCCGTTTCCGGGTGCGCTTCCAGCCCTCCGGGGCCTGCAGCTGGGCCTCTCTCACGGGATCCTGCGCACAGGCAGGGTCACCCCGGCTGACCTCCCCCGAGGACAGAGGTCAGGCCCCCTCTGGGGTCTCTGATGTGATTGGATGGGAGCTGAGGCAAGGGGAGGGGGGAGGGCTATGGGGGAGGGGACCTTCCCTTTTAATGTAAAATTAAAAGACTCCCTGTGCCTTCCTGTCTGCCTGTCTCATGCTGAGTCGCCTGGCCCAGGACCCTACGCCTGGGAACCTGGGCATCTTAGAAATGCCTTAAACTCCTGGCAGTGGGGCTTGGTTAAACCCGAGCCCAGATTATTAGAATCATAAAACCCTGGCATGGGTAATGGGAGAAACTGCAGGGCCGTGGGGCCTGCGGAGTCAGCCCTGGTTCTGGCTTGCATTTTCTTCCTAGGGTCTGCCTTGGGACACCTCCAGCCCTTGATATGCTCATCCACAGAGTGGGAGTGAGGAAAGACCAACCTCACGGGTATCAGAACAAGTGAGATCACATCACATGTTTCTAAGCATCGTACCGGCTCACAGGAGGCACTCAGGGTACCAGGGCTGCGGCTGTATTAGGCAGGAAGTTCTCAGGCTTCAGGAATCCTCTACTTAGCTCAGGCCAGGGCATCCCCATCTCAGACAGTTAAAGAAGGAGACGGCACCCTTCTCCCCGGCAAAGAATGTTTGAGGCAGTGTAGCAGGTGGGAACACAGAGTGGAAGGTCAGAACGGCTGGGACTCCACTGCAGCTCCACTTACCAGCTTCTAGACTTCACTTTCCTCATGCACAGAATGGGAGTAATAATAGCAACCACTGCTTAGGGTGATTATGAAGAGAGAATGTGTTAACACATGTAAAGCGCTCAGAAGGGAACCTGGCCCTTCGTCCAGGCTATATAAATGGTAGTTATGATTATTATTGATGTTATTATTATTGGGTCTCTGTGGACCTGATTTTCCAGATCACTGCTTATTTCAAATATTCAAAGCCTTTGTCCCTACAAGACCCCTCTCTCTTCCCTGTCACGCAGCATGTTCTGACTTGTGGCAAGGAATAATATATGATTACTCTTGCTTGGCTGATGAAAAAAATGCACATTTTGCCCATATAGACAGCAGCTCTAAACAAGGGACACAGCTAAGCCAGGAGGGAGTCATTGGCCCCTTATGAAACAAGGCCAAGTGAAAGACAGGCACTCGCAAAGGTCGAGGGGGTCTGGCGGGAGCTGCCGACAGGTCTTCTAAGCTGCCCAACTCATTACCAGAATCATTGCAGGAGATAATTTAGTGCTCTCCCTCTGTGGCCTCGTTTGCTCCTGAAGGGAAAAATAAATAAATAAACAAACCCAACCAGTCCCACCAACGCATGCTTTATGAGAAGATCACTTGCTAGTTTTTAATGGCACAGTTATTAATATAACGGCACTGGCACCTCCCCTACATCTGATCACTGGTGAATTATGGGCCTTGAGTTCTGATTGCTGCTCCCGTTACTGCCAACATTTCCACTGGGTCCTGACAGGAAGAGAGAATCGGCCTTTGACACACAGGGAGAACTCAGAGGCTGGGGCAGTGGGGGGTGGGCTGCTACCTCAATGCCGGAGCACGAGAAGTTGGGGGGCAAGGCAGAGGGGTGTCGTAGGAGGGTGAGCAAGAAGCAGCTGAGGCAGGGAAGGAAGGCGTCTGTCAGGTGTGGCGATAGAGAGCACTTGACGGAGAGTCTGGAGACCTCGCTTCAGCATCATCTCTAGTTCTAGGATCCAGCTCAACCACTAACTTTCTCACTTTCTTCACTTATAAAATAGAGATTTTTAAAAATTCTTTTTCCCTTTGCCATTTTTAAGCATTTACAATGTGCCAGGCACTGGGCTAAACACTTCACGTTAGCATTATCTCATTTAACAAATTCTCATAGCAGACGTATAAGATACTAGTTTAATCCCCATTTAGTAGATAAGGAAACGCCAGCCACCAGAAATTCAGAAGCTCATCTGAGGTCACACAGCTGGGAAGCAGGGATACTGGTTTGCAACCTGGATTTGTCTGACTCCAGGCCCCAGGCCCCTAACTGTTAGGCTACGCCACCTCCCAGGGACAGCAACACCTGTCCTACCCGGTGGGGTGGGGAGCACCAGATGCACCCACAGGAGCGAAAGGGCTCTGTCAACTGCAGAGCAGTCTAACACACGTGCTGCTGTAAACGGCTTTCCCAACAGGAGGTACAAGAGGAGGTGAAGTGGGAGGAACTGAGATTAGAGGTGGATGACCAGGGTGAGATGGCAAAAGGCAGCAGTGTCCCAAAAGGGATTGAATTTAGGAACTATCAGGCCATATCACAACCATGCTCACTGTAGAAGAACGCTGTGTAGTTATTTCATTCGACAATTGCAGATAGACAATGAAAGGGGAGAATATACTCGTGTTCTGAGTCTTCCCACTTCCATCAGGGGTGTTTTTCATTCTGGGCTTGCTGGGTCATCCTCAGAGGCTCTGAGCTGAGCGGGGCTCTGGTCCAGTTGAGTTGGGCAGACACTGTTGTTTCATGCTACCCAGGACCACAGGGCTGACAGCCTTAGGAAGGTGAGACCCCAAGGAGAAGCCCCCCTGAGGCTCTGGGAGTTCAGCCACAGTAGGGAGCTGACGTGAAGGCGCAGAGGCAGCCAGGGGCTGTGGAGGGTGGGGACAGACATCCACCCCCATGCCTTTCCTGGTCTGGCCCATGTTTGCTGGCCACGAGGGGCAGCCTTAGGCCAAGCCGGCTGCTTGGTATTCTGCTCAGGCCCCTGCGTCCTGCCTCCTGGCTCCCCTGCTGGCACGGCCTCCTCCCCGAGCCCAGCCAGGGCCGTGCATTATCCTCGCAAGATTGAGGACCTAATGGAGGTGATCAGCACCGGGGGGAGCCACTCCATCCAGACTTGGGAAGGAGCGCAGAGCATTGCTAGTTGGCTCCTCTGCCCACCCTGAGACTGGGGTGCACTTGAGGGGGTCCCTGGAACTGAGGAGGAGCCCCCACTACTCCCTCCAGGAGGGCTCTGGACAACTTCAGTCCAGGAGGGGACATTTCAACAATCCCTCCTCTCCACAGAATACCCTTGACATCCGGGGTCCCTGTGAGGAGACCCCAGCCGCTCCAGTTCTCTTGAAGCACTTTCTGCTTGGTCCGGGGAAGGCGTGCTCCCACCCCTACCACACCCCCTCGGCTGACTGGCAGCTGGCCAGCGCTGGAGCCAGCCCTCCATTGCCCATTGTTCCTAGGCTCTCCCCCTACGGTGGGAGGTGGGCGCTGAGCCTAGCCTCCCCAGGTCAGGAGCACAGGGCAGCCCCTCCCCTCCTGGGCTTCAAAGGCCCAGAGGACTAACTCCTGCCACTGTGGGGCCTCCCTGTGGGAGACATGAGGGGGGCAGCTGTCCCCAAAGCAGCATTCAGCAGCTCCCTGGGAGTGAGCAGGGCAGGCCAGGGAGGTGATCCCGTGCATGTAGGAGGTCAAATGAGGGGAGGTCCCGCAGCAGAAGGCCTGGGAAAGCCTGGGGTTGGGTGAGAGGCAGCAAAGGTGATAGCAATAATGAAAGCAGTCCTGCCACTACCCAGAGCAGCTAATACTGAACACGCACAGGGGACCAGGTGCTGTGTCTTCTACTCATCACGTCAGGTCCTCCTTGTGGGAGGTAGGTACTGCTGGAGCTACATTGCACAGATGGAGAAAATCAGGCCCAGAGAGGTTAAGGAACTTACCCGGGCTCACACAGAGAGGACATGAACAGGATTTGGAGCCACATTATTTGACTCTGGAACCTTGCTTGTAACCACAGTGCTGGGGCCACTGTAAGAGGCAGCTGAGAGGGAAAACGGCACAGTCACAGTCACATATCTCCAAAACATTCACATGACTGCACACCTAGCGGCAAAAGATGTGTTTCTTGCCAAAGAGCATCCAGGGATTCAAGAGGCAATTTTTTTCCCTGAGCCCACATATGTAAGGATTTTTTCCCCTCTCCTTCCAGCCCTTCTTCCCCTGCTAAGCTTCTTTACTCCTCTTCCTCCCAGGCTAATAGTGTCTCCTCCGCCATCTGCTCCCAAGATGGCCGACACTGCCCACCTTGCTTCCCTGGGGATGGATGGGTCCAGGACTCCTCCCTCCCCCAGGTGCTGTAATTTGAGGGGCTGCCCAACTGGAATGGACCCAGGGCCTCCCCGGGCTGCCCTCCCACCACTGTGAGCTGGCTGACCTCTGCCCTCTGCCCTCTTGTGCCATTAACCCTGTCACCTGCTGGACATCAGCCCCGGGGCCCAGTCTGTCATCCGTGGCCAAAGATGGATGGGGGGCGGCTGGGAAGCATAAGCGACGACCCCTTAATGAGATCTGGCGGGGGAGGGCCGGCTTCTATTAGGCAGCAGCAGGGCCAGGTTGGCGATAAGGGCCCTTGTTGAATATGACCCATTTTCCTTCTGCGGAGGGGAAGACAGTGGAGTGAGAAGCTGCAGGACAGGCTTGGGGCCCCTGGATTCTGTGGCCACCTCCCGCTACCTCCTCCCACCCTTCCTCCGCTTCACTGGTAACCAGACTGGAGCAGGGAGAGATGGGCAGAGGCTGGGGCAAAAAGATGACCCCCTCACCTCTCATTCCTTCTCCTTGGCACTGTGACCCCAGCTCCTCGGGAAGAAACACAGACACAAAGAAACAGAAGAGCAGCTGCCTGGCCGGGGCAGCCCCAGGGCAGTCCTGGGGGACTCCATGGCTCCTCTTCCTGTGCAGAGAAATCACAGGAAGGGAGCCTTTGTGGGGTGTTGTCTATAGAGTGGGGAGTATCCTCAGAAGTGCAAGGAAAGGGTCCTTTTGAAGCAGGTAAAAGAATAGGGCATGGGGTGGGGGCATTATTGGGTGGTCTGCTACACATTTTCCCTTTAATGATGCACGGAATATTAAAAGAAGGAGATGCTGGAAAGCAACAATTCTTTTTTTTTTTTAAAGATTTTATTTTTTTCCTTTTTCTCCCCAAAGCCCCCCAGTACATAGTTGTATATTCTTCATAGTTGTATATTCTTCGTTGTGGGTCCTTCTAGTTATGGCATGTGGGACGCTGCCTCAGCGTGGTTTGATGAGCAGTGGCATGTCCGCACCCAGGATTCGAACCAACGAAACACTGGGCCGCCTGCAGCGGAGCACACGAACTTAACCGCTCAGCCACAGGGCCAGCCCCTAGAAAGCATCAATTCTAACCTTTCATTGTACTGACGCCTAGAGAGGAGAAGGGACCCACCCAAATTAATAGCAGGGCCTGAGCTAGAATCCAGGGTTCTAGAAGGTCAAGTCCTGTACTCAGCATCCCACCACACTCCCTCCTTGCTTCTTACCCAGGAAGAAAATATAACAGCTGCTAAAATCATCACTCCTGGACTTAGCTGAAAGGGTTTGTTCTTCCCCAGTCCCATCCCACCCCCTCCTCCCACGCCATGTCCGTCCTCACCCCCAACAATACACAACACGCTGCCCCAGGGCTTTTAGTAGGTTTGGGTGATAGACTGACTTGGGGAAAGGGGGGTGAGGGTGCTCCCTGTTTCATCCTAGGAGAGAATGGGGAATAATTCACTCCCTGAGGACGTGAATGAGGATGGTTGAAAATAGGGCTCTTTGAGTTTGAGGCTTTGATATTGAGAGGTCTTTGCCCCCATGAAGAGTAAGGAGAAGGACCAAGTGGATACCCAGCAAAGGGCGGCTGTAAGACCCTCAGGCCTTTATTCTGACGTCCACGGCCAGTCCATCCCCAGAGCCGCTGCCTCAGTGCCGCCTGCAATGAGTTCTGGTTCCCCTCCCAGCTGCCTCGTACAGGATTTGTAGTGCAGCATCGGCATCAGGAGGTTTGGGGTCAGGAGGCTTGGATTCTGGTCCTGGTTAGCTGTGTGACCCTCAGCAATTCTTTTAATCTTTCTGGGCCTCATTTGCCTCGTCTTTAAAAAGGAGTGCTAGACAACCACCTTCACATTTCTTCTAAATAGAAGGACCAGAACTAGTGCAGGGACTTGCTGACTTACGCGGCTCCCAAGAGCTCGTTGTGTGCATTTCCCCACTTTGCACTGCGGGACTTCCGGTTAGGAACTTGAAATGGGCTTTGGTGGGAGTATTGACACCATGGAAAGTGGCAAATGCTAGAAATCGGGGCTTCTCCACCACCACCCCAGTGAGAGCCGGCTGTTAAACTTTAACCAGCACATGACTGACAAGAATTCTGACGTCTTACATAAAACAGAGAAAAGCAGAATTGCTTTGGTTGAAGCAGGAGTGCCCTCTCCCCACCAAGCTCTGCCCAAACCCAGGACTTGAAAACTGCCATATCAGAAGAAGGCTGAGATTCATTCCAGCTCGAAATTCTGTGAGTCGAAGTAATGGGCCACCGAGAGGTGACGCAGGAGGGAGAAGGAAGAACAATAAAGGGGCTTGGGTTTTACGACTGTTTTTGGCTAATCAAGACTTGGTGGTGTGGACAAATCGGCTTTGACGAGTCAGGAAGCAACTCTGGGAGTCGCTGATGCTATAGGTCCCAAGGCCTTTTGGTGGCCTCTGGAGCAGTCTCACAGCAGACGGTCTCTCGCTGGGAGGCAGGAGGGTGAAACTGCTTTGGGAGAGGGCATGTCACCCATCTCCTCGCTTGGCCTCTCCTCCCCACAACTGTCCCCCTGACCTCCTGGGTGAAAGGAAGTGATGTACCACTTGGGTCCCTTCAGGTAGAGAGAGAGCTGGGGCCATCTGGGGAAAGCCCAATGGGCTTCATCAGTGTCTGGTGGGGATGATGCCACCCAGGAGAGCCGGAGACCAGAATTCAAATGCAGCGCTTGATCCTTAGCTCCAGCAGTCCCTGACTGTGACAATCTTTATATTTCAGTATCATTTTGTGGGAGGAAGCTGCTAAGACAGGGTTAACATCATATTCATCATTTGGTCTTTTCGATGGGGCAAGCAGAGGGTAGTCACCAAGGACCATAACCTCATTCAGCTTGTGGTGAAAGGGCCCCCTGGACAAGCAGCTTTCACTTCTACCTTCGCCCAGGTTCTGGGAAGAACACAGAGGTCAATATTCCCAAAGCTTGCTTCCTTCCAGGCCTATTAGAATCAGCTGGACTGATTTGTTCCTGCAGGGGTGGCAGGTGGTGGTGGAGGTAGGGGCTTGGGGGTATGGCCAGCAAGCAAAAGAAAAGAGAAACAAATGTTTGTAGCTGAAAGAGAACTGGCCTTTAATCTAGTGGTTTTTAACTCTGCCAGTCATCAGAATAACAATTTCTTGCCCCTGTCCCTAGACTCACTGATTTAAACATCTCCAGTGGGGGAGGGAGGGGTTCTGGTGTCTGGGTGCCACTAAATTCACCCTCCTGGCTGCCCTCCATGGGGATGGAGGGCAACAATCAGTGCTGACCGTCAATTAGACTTTGTCCTCGTTCTATTTCCAAAAGAGATTTCTTATTCTCCCTTAGCAAATATAGAAAGATTTTAAAAAGTTCTTCCCTACAGCCAACCTAACTCTCGGCTGCATTTCTAGCCCTCTCGTCTGTGTAATAACCTTACTGATGACTTTCAGAGTTTGCCTGCCTGCTGAATGTTCTGGGTTTATTTCTTCATTCCACAAAAATATCAGGTCCTAGGTTCGGTGCTGGGGAGACAGCAGGTAAACAAAATGGACACAATCCTTGGCCTTTGAGCTTACAGCCTTGTGAGGGTTAGAATTAAACTAGCAACGTTGGGATGTTGGGAGAGGGGAGATGTTGGGATAGGGAAGATGGAGTGAGGGATAGCGTCCTGAAGAAATGAGGGCAAGGCTGTGGTCTCACCGGGAAGGGAGATGGGAGGTGGGGAGCACAGTTCCTGGCAGAGAGAACAGCATGTGCGGAGCTGAAGGTAAACAGTAGAGGCGGCCTCGATGAACCGAGTGAAAATCCATACAGCTGGGCATTGTGCCTCCTGAACCTTTCTGTCATTTCTATGGCGCTTCCCAGAAACCCCTCTAAGCTCCTCCATGACTCTCTGGGCTCCATGAAGCCCAGAGCGAGACAAAGAACTTTTGTCTGATCAGCTGAGCTATAATGAGAGAATGACCCCAGGTTCCTTATTTATGCATCCAGCACGGAGCTGGCTTTTGTAAGAGCAGCGCGGTATTACTGACTCACAGTCAGCCATGCATTTTACAATAATCCCACAATGTCTGTCTTGGATTTTATTTCTGTCTAACTTCCCTTTCAGCTTTCTTTTTAAAAGCTTTGCCTCTTTGCTCTCTTTTTACTTCTCTCTTTCTTTGAAGTGGAACATGTCAAGAATATGTGGGTTTCGGGGAAATCTGCCATCCCAAGGGTCCTCCTGCAATGAAATGCAGGTCAAACTGAGCTTTGGAGTTGCAAGCTGATTAGTCTAAATACCTACATCTTTGAGAGCCTATCCAATCTGCCCATCCAGGCTGCCGATCCCGTCCTGTCTTATTTGCTGCTGGGGCGTGGGGGGAAGGTGAGGATGGGCGCGCAGAGTCAGCGCCAGACAGTGATGTGCCAGGCAGAACAGAATCTCTGCACAGTGGCTCCTGGAAGGGAGGGCAGAGGGGAGGGGGCAGATGCTGAGAGGCTCATGGGAGCCATGCCAACAGATGGGTCCGCCTGGGTCCCTGACTAAACCAACTAACCCTTCCCAAGCCGATCAGTGTGCGGGGCCCATTATTCTTCCCTGGGATCCCAAGTGAAGCAATAGGGGCCATGTAGGAATTCACTGGTCAATGCTAGTTTGGTGGGTGGGAGTGAGAAGGTCAGGAAGGGGCAGGCATGGGGGTGGGTTTGCTTGGATGAGCCCGGGGGAGCTGAGCCAGCCCAGGCAGAGAAGAAGGTTGCTTTGGCATTCTCCTGCAGTTACCAGACCTCCCCGCCTGCCAGGCTGCTGGTGTGCTGCAGACCCAGCCCCCTCCCCAAAGAGCCCCCCCGAGAGGGGCCAGGAGTGGGGGGAAGGCCACCCGTGGCCTTGTGAGGCTGAAGCACAAGCTCCTTCCTCAGCTGCCAGGGAAGAATTTAATTACCAATTAAAGCCCCCTCCATCTGTTTCGGGCCTGCCAGAGAGCTCTCTCTACCCTTTAATTACATCTCTGACAACAATTTAACTCAATTAGCTGGTAAACACAGCAGAATGCAGGCAACCCAGGGCACCCTCTTGTCCCTGCCATCTGTCTGTCCGTCTTATGCTTTCCCCACTCGCTCTCAGTCTGTCTGTCCTGCCTCTCATTTTGACCACCCTTCCTCACTTTTCTCTTTTCCTTCTGCCCATCTTCCCAGACCTCTTGTCTGTCTCACACTAGCTGTGTTTTCTCCCTGATCTTTGTCATTCGTCTTCCTTTCCCATCTGCTGTCTGTCCAGCCCTTTCTCCTGTTCCGTTTCACTCCATCCATTCCAACTTTCCTTCTCTGGAGGCCAGTCTCCTGTGAGCCCTCCTTTTCCTTTCTTTCTCCCAGTCTTCTTTCTCCTTCTCTGCATCCTTCCTGCATTCAACCAAATCTATCCCTTTCAACATCTCTTCTTTGAGTCTCCTTTCTGGTTTGTTTCTCTAACCTTTACCATCTCCTTTTGTTTCGTCCACTGAGCACAGACCGATGTGAGCCCAAGGGGTAAGAGCTGCCAGGTTTTGAGCACTTACTTTGCCCGTCACTGCCTAAGAGCTTTATGTATATTATTTTGTGGAATCTTTACAAAAATTCTGTGAAGTAGGTATAATTATCCCCATTTGACAAGTGGAGTAATTGATGCTCTGAGAGATTTTGCAACTTGCCCAAGGTCACAGAGCTTGCAACAGATAGAAGTGGGATTCAAACCAAGTCTGTTTACTCCAACACTAAGAGACATGGGCCCTGTCAGGGGAGCAGCTTTGTGGATGCCAGAGAGGGCCTGAATATTTGGGGAAAGGCTCTGTGTCGCTGAGATGAAGGGTAAGCAATAGGTTCCCCGTTAACACAGGGTGAAAAATGAAAGATGATTTCTGAGAGTCTAACCTCACTATTTCTGCTGGAGGGAACTTCCAGATTCTAGTTTGCCACAGTGTTGAAGAAGTTTCTTAGTCCCCTGAGAAAATAAAAAATTTCTATGACCCCAAGAAGTAGGAGAGAAGGAAAGAGAGAAACAAGTAGGCTATAATTATCCTAGCAACCCTCTCCTGGAATGAGGCGGGGGGGAGGGCAGTAGAGAAGGGCAGCCTGATCCGTCTTGTGGACAGGCAGGGACATGATGGAGACCCCAGGTCAGCCAGGTAGTCACATGGCTGCGGCTTAGGCAGACCCCAACCAGATAAAACTCATCTGCTTTCTTCCCCCGTCCTTCCTCAGCTCACTAATCAGTCTTCCTGTGATTAAAACAGAAAAGAATTGCGGGGAGACCATCGCAGAGAAGAGGAGCCTATTTCTTATCTCTGTTTTCCTTTGATTTTAAGATTTGCTCTCCGTCCTCCGGGGTTAGTTTCATTTGGGGTTTAGAACTCACACACCTTTACCCGGCTTTCTGCCACCTTCAGCAGGAGTGCTGGGATCCCAAACAAATTCCTCGAATGCAGGAAGTGTGCTCTGAGAGCAAACGCCAAATGTGGGTTAGAGTCAGTCTAGGTAGGGAGACTGGTCTATCACCTAGACTTTTCATCGTTACAAACCGCTCGAGGGAAGTCTCGTTCTGCAGCAGATACGGAAAGTTCTGGGCAGAGGCAACCAAGGGGCAGATGGGAGACTGGAATAGAAGCAGGGCCAGAGAAGCAGAGGGAACTCAAAATGAGGAGGCTCCTCGTCAGGCTTCCCAAGCCTCAGACAAGCAGTGGGTTTGTGGGCGGTTTTTGTAAACATGATATAATAGAGACCATGGAGTAATGAGGTTGGTGGGTTGTTTTTTCTAAACAGACACATGATTGCCTAGAATTTCAGAGTTCAAGGGGCCAGAGACGTTTAGCTAACCCAGGGCCCTTCCTGCTGCAAGAATTCTTATTACAGTAGCCCTGATAATATCCTCCTTTGAATACTTCCAGTGACAGAGAACTCACTACCCTACTAGGTAATTCCTTTCTATTTTCAGACTTTTTTTTTCTCTGAGGAAGATTGGCCATGAGCTAACATCTCTGCCCATCTTCCTCTACTTTCTATGTGGGACACCTGCCACAGCATGGCTTGACAAGCAGTGCCAGGTCCACACCTGGGATCCAAACCAGCAAACCCAGGGCCACTGAAGCAGAATGTGCAAACTTAACTGCTGCACCACCGGGCCGGCTCCTGCAAGACTGTTTTTTAAGGAGAAAGGATATGGAATTTTATTTTATTTTATGTATTTATCTATTTGTTTTGCAGGGAAAGATTCACCCTGAGTTAATATCTGTTGCCAATCTTCCTCTTTGTTTTTCCTCCCCAGTGCCTGCTCGTATGTTCTAGCTGTAAGTCCCAGGTCTTCTGTGTGAGCTGCCACCACAACATGGCACCTGACAGACGGGTGGCGTGGTTCTGCTACCCGGTAAGGAACCCCGGGCCACTGAAGCAGTGAGAGTGCCGAACTTTAACCTCTAGGCCATCAGGGCTGGCTCCAGACTGTTTTAATGTTCAGAAAATTATTTCTCCCTACAGTTCCCATCCTTCTGTCCTATTTTCACCTCGTGAAGCAATGGAGAATGTGTAAACATTCCTCCCCAGTTCGGATGCGAATCCAATGTCTAGAAGGCAGCCAACAGGAACACTTCAGAGGTTCAACATCCCTCATTCCTTCAGCTATTCCTGAAATGCTCTCTTTTCAGAATCTCACTGTTCTCTTTCTCTGCACGCCTTTTCATTAGCAATGCCTTTCTTTATAAATACTGCCCCAGGCCCAAACAGAATGCTCCACATTAAGTTCAGTGGGCACAGAGCAGAGAAGGACTATTACCTCCCTTGTTCTGGAGATTGTATTTTCATTAATGCATCTCAGAATCTAAAATTTTTCATGGCAACCACAGATCTTAGTAGACTCCATATCCTACCAGCATATTGAGGCTGCAGTCAACTGGACTTATTTGTTTTGGTATATGCCACCCTTAGGCCATGTCGTCCTCATCCCTATTGAGTTGATACTTTTAGTGATAAACATAAAACATATCATTTAACCCTTTTAAACTTCATCTCACTTAATTCAATTTAACACTGATGGAATATTATTATGTTCCACTGAGTTTGATTTGGGCCAATGTTCCCTTCCTACCGAGGTCTTAGATCCTGAGCCTGTCACCCAAAATGTTACCCAGCTCCGCATCAGCCACAGATGACGAGCTTGTCTGCCATGTCTCCATCCGATCCCCCGAAAGTGTTAAAGACTGTCATGCCTCCTGAGAGAGGGTTATTTTGAAGGATATGAAGACATATTTTCAATGTCTAAATGAATCTCTCTCCTTCAAATAGAGGCTATAGTTGGTTTTTTGATAACTTTTAATTTTGATAAATTTCAGACACAGAAGAATATCAAAAATAGTACAAAGAGGGGCTGGCCCCGTGGCTGAGTGGTTAAGTTTGCGCGCTCCGCTGCAGGCGGCCCAGTGTTTCGTCGGTTCGAATCCTGGGCGCGGACATGGCACTGCTCGTCAGACCACGCTGAGGCAGCGTCCCACATGCCACAACTAGAGGAACCCACAACGAAGAATACACAACTATGTACCGGGGGGCTTTGGGGAGAAAAAGGAAAAAATAAAATCTTTAAAAAAAAAAAAAAAAAAAATAGTACAAAGAACTCCCACATGCCCTTTACCCAGATTCATCACTGTTTACACCTACCTCCGTTTGCTTTATCCTTGTCTATCCACATGTTTACATATGTATATTTTTCCTGAGCTTTTTGAGAGTAAGCTGGAGACATCATGTCCCTTTATCCCGAAATACTTTAGTATGTATTTCCTAGGAACAAAAGCATTCTCTTATACAAACAACCTCAGTATAATTATCAAAATCCAGAAATTTAACATTGTGGCAAGACTACTATGTAATTCACAGTTTATATTCCAATTCCATCAACTTTCCCAGTAATGTCCTTTATAGCTATTCCCGCCCCCACCTCCCTCCACCCCCAGTCCAGGATCACACATGGCATTCAGTTGTCATGCTCTTTGGCAGGAAGCTATGGTTTTATTTCAACACTTTGCTAAAAGCAGTTTGGAAACTTTTTTGAAAAATGCCAACCTAAGAAAAACAAACCATCGCACCTTCCAAGGATGAAGATCTGGTACCTCTGAGGACAGCAAAATAAATGTGCCGCAGACTCTGAAGGTAACTCCCATGAAGCCTTCACAAATGTTTTAAGCCACAGAAGCATCTGGAACAAGTGCAGCTGCCTGGTCAGATGACTTTGGAGGGAACAGCCTCAGAGAGAGGACTGACTCCTAGGGCATTTGCTTATAAATTTGCCTCATTCCTTGACAGTCAAACTGCACACTATCTTAGGGTTTCAGATCCTGGAGAACAGGGCCTACATGATAGGCACATTCTTCTTGGCTCATTTGTTAAAGTATTGGGCTGCTGGAGCTGAGGCCCAGGTTTAGCCCCCAAAAAGGGCTATTTATACTGCCATAGGATGAACTCTTAACCTCTAAGGTCAGTCGTGAGGGAGGTAGGTGGGCAAATGGAGATGTGCAGGATAATCAATTCCTAACAACTCAAAACATGTGTCAGACTGATGGCGGATGGATAACGTTGACTTCCCACCATACTCATCCATAATGGACACCCAATAAATAGGAAAGCACATCCACAAGCGCATGGCAGCAGGCTGTACAGTGACCTGCTAAATTAAGGCAACCTGCACTCCCACCAGAACTCAAGGTAATGAGGACCAAACAATGGTGCTGTCGATTTCCTCCCCGCACCCAGGTTCAAAGCCTTAGAATTTAGTGCTTAATCGCTCTCCTCCCTCTCTTCCTAACACCCTGTCAGTCACCAAACTTTTTCACCTTTCTCACATTTATTCCATCCTGTCCATTCTGGTCCAGGTCATACTATACTGGTTCCCTGGTCTCCAGTCTCTCTCCTATATATATATATCCCCAAATGTCTGGGTTAAATACTCTCCTCAAGTTTCCATTTTAGATCCAGCCAGGCTCACTCATCCATGAGAAGCCATCTTCTTGGCCTTTGCTGTTGTGGTCCATTCCCCTCTCCACTCCACTTCACGCCTCGCTTCCTTAGACACCTGGTCTCCACGGCTCCTTTTGGGGGGACCCGTAGCTTCAAGTCCTGCAACCCTTCCCTCCGAGCTGAGTGTTGAAAGCATTTGGCATCTATACTAATTATTTGGCACTTGGCATATGACTTCTTAGATGATTTGTAATTTTAATGCATCCACTCTTTCTCATAAGAAAGACTGTAAATGCTTCAAGAGCAGATGTTGTGTTTCTCTCTCTTCCCGTCTTATATTTAACATAATGTCATTTATATAGTTGGAGCACAACGCATGTTCAGTGCTAGTGATCAAGAAGTTTGTTTGAAAAGGGTCTATAACCAAATACGAGCCAACATGTATTGAGCACATAATAACCATCAGACACAGTGCTCTATACTTTCTGTGGATTATCTCATTTATGCCTTCCACAACCCAGTGATCTGGGGACAATTATAATCCCCATTTTACTGATGAGGAAACTGAGGCTCAGAGAAACTAAGCAATTTGCCCCTGGTCATCCAGATAGTGAGTGGAAAAACCAGGATTCAGAGCACTGGATTTAACCACCGTGCTACGGCCACGAAGGGAATGCTCCCCCTACCCCGAGACTCTAAAGAATAATAATTGTGATGCTGATGATAAGGAATAAGAATCTTCCAAGGAAAGTGGGGCTCTGATGTGCTCCAGCAGCTTTTTGAGGGTTTAATAACCTCACTCTTGCAAAGCTCTTTGGAAATGCACATTCAATCCATTCTTGAACGAGAAGATAAAATCAGCTGCAAAGTCACTTTAGAATTTGGCCCAGTCTTTTAAAGCTACTCTCTTCGTCTTCTTTTTTTTTTTTTAAGATTTTATTTTTTCTTTTTCTCCCAAAGCTCCCCAGTATCTACTTGTGTATTTTTAGTTGTGGGTCCTTCCAGCTGTGGCATGTGGGACGCCACCTCAGCATGGCTTGATGAGTGGTGCCGTGTCCCCAGGATGCAAACCAGTGAAACCCTGGGTGGCTAAACCAGAGCACAGTGCTCTATACTTTCTAATGGGGAACTTAACCACTCCGCCAGGGGCGGCCCCTACTCTCTTCTTTTTATTTTGTGTTTTGGCAAGGGAGAGTAACGAGGAAGCTTCTGACCTCACAACGGTCTGAGTTGACAGACCCTCTCCTGGGTTCTGAATCCAGGCCCAGCCAGAAGTTTGTAATTTTCAGCTTTTAGCCCACATTTCTAGTGGGCTGGGGCTGAGGAGGATTTGGTAAGGAGGGCAGAAAAGGAGTAGAGTTGTGTTTTCTCATAATTCAGGTCAAGTTTGGGGTTCCAACGGACTCTCAGTTCCCCCATGATTGCAGAAAAGAAGAGACAGAAACCAGGAAGCGATACATGCGTTCAGAGGTGTTCACAGAAGACATCTCAGCAAGGCGGACCTATCACAGCCAGCTGATGTCGCTAAGAGAGGAGGGGAAGATGGAGGAAAGAAACAATGGAAGAAGAGACAAAGAGAAAGGAGGGAAGATGGAGCAAAAAGTGGAGATGGGAAATATGGCAGAGAGGAGGAGAGCAAAGAAAAGAGAACAGTGGAAAAAAGAAAGAAAGAGGGAGAATTTGAAGTCATGGTCTTTTCCCCACCTCCCTTCTCCCATCCCTAACTCCGCGGGTGAAAGCTTCTGGGCCCTCCCTGTAACCCGAAGGGGACATATACCCTCACCCTCCGACCTCCGGTGCTGGCTCCGGGGCCCAGAGGTGGCAAACAGGGAGGCTTGTAAACAGTTTGTGCAATTTTCCTCCGGTTTCCCCAGGAATTGCCCGTTTCCTGGGGCTATTCGTTTCCTTGCAGCCCTCTGGGAGTTCCCTCTCCACAGACCCCAGACAGCCTCCAGCGGCCCCCCTCTCCTCCATTCCCCCCAGCTCTCCGGAGGGGCTCACATCTCCCTGATGCGCTCCGGTCTCTGTCTGAGCCATCCATCAAGGGTGGCAGGCTGAGGGAAACATGAAAAAGAGCCTATTTGGCTATTAACATCCCCTCCCGCTTTGTTGTCTCTCTCCTCCCCACTCCCCTTCCAGCCCCCCACCCCACCCCTCCCTTTCCCCTTTTGCGGGAGACAAAACCAGACTGACAAGCTGAAGACTCAAACATTAATCAAACTGCGCTCCGGAACAACCTTTCCCTCGCATTAATAAATACATTTGCGGCCCCTCATTGGACAGTTGGCCTAATTTGTTTCTCTTTTGCAGGGTGGGGGGGAGCAGCCGCGCCCGCGCCCCCGGCTCCCAGCAGCCCGGTGCAAAGCAGATGTTCCGCCGCGGACGCCGAGCTGCGCCGAGCCGCGCGCCCCGGAGGCCGCGGTTGCCATGGCGACGGCCGGGCCGCCTGCTGTCGCTGAGCGCGCTGTCTCGCCCGCTCAGTGATTACCTCCATCTCGGCAGCGTCCGCCATACGGCCGGGATTCTAATCAGATCCCCTCCCCCCTCCCTCCTGGCGGCCTAGACGAGCCCACCCTCCTCTGCCCAGCCCACTACCCCCTCCAGCTCCCACATCCTTGGGACTCATTAAGAGCTGCCGGTGCATCCCTGATAGTGCCGAGGAAAGCAGAGTGGGAGAGATGCCCTGCATTCCCGCGTTTAGGAATGACTACCCCCAGTTGGGAAGAGGTTCTGTGTACCTGAGGCCATCTTTGGTTGCACTGGACACCCAGGGTCCCAATCCCAGCACTGTCCCCTGGAGACCTCGCCTCCTCCCCCTTCTTGGTTATCTTGAGACAGGTGACCTGAGGTCCCTGAGAGAGGAAAGGCAAGGCCGTTCCTCCTCTACCTGGGCAGGACTCTTCCGTTCTGATTCTGAAAGTGCTAGGAATGATTTCTTCTGCCCAGACTGGAGGTAGGGAGGGTTTCTGGAGTGATCAGAGCATCAGTCCAAGCTATGCCCCTTGTGCTAAACCCAGTGGTTTCTCAGACTAAGGGGAGGAGTGGAGAGGCACAGGTCAGGTACTCAAATGATGCAGGCCTGGCCTGAGTTCGGCTGTGATTACTCTGACCCCGGCCTCATCACACACACAGCACGCTTTCCATGCTCCGGGCTGAGGGCAGTTCTTTTGCAGGGGATCCCTGAAGCACTGCCAGCAGGCAGCCTTTCGAGTGACGCACCATGTCCTTTCTCCAGGCTTGGTAGTGGGCAAAGGCTGGCTATGAGGCCTCAGGGCCTTGGAGTACCTGGAGATCTTTCTGTCGGAGAAGTGTCCTTTCCCTGAGACTTTGAGGCTTCATTATAAGATCCCAAACATAGCCCCCTTTCTAAACATCCCTGGCTTCAGGAGAAACAGGGTAATAACAGAGGCCACCATGGAAGCAACACAAAACGTGCGGGACAGGGAGATGAGGCTCTGGGTGCAGATTCCGCATTCCAGGCTACATCATAAACCAGGAAGTCCAACGTGGTTGGAGCAAAAAATAATTTTGTTTGAAGGGAAGGACCTCCTCGGAGTGATGAGAAGTGGCAAAGTTCTCATCAACACCAGGGAAAGCTTGCTTAAAGACTCCCACAGCATCCAAAATGCGCGCCTCCTCCCCATGTCTGCCCGCAGAGTCCTCAGCAGCATCAGCGAATGAGAAGAAATGAGAGACTCTGGGCTCTCTCCGGAGTCTACTAGGAATCCTCATGTTAGAGCTGCAAGGGCCTTTAGAGGTCTGGACCAATCCTTCATTTTATGGATGAGAAAACGGAGACCCAGAGAGGGACCATAACTGGATCCCATAGCTAGCAGATAGTGCAACTAGGCTGCTTTCTGCTATGCTGGCCTCAGGTGCCCCTCCCTTTCCTCTCTCAGAGGCAACTCCCTGCCTGGGAAACTCTGGTTTCCAAGAGGCACAGGCAGAATCCCAAAAATCTCAGGCCTTCCCAAGCCTGTTGTCACCCTGTCTGCTAAAGGCCTGTCACCTGAAGGCAGCTCCACTGGAGTGACGGCTCCCGTAGGCCCTGGCTAGCCCAGGGCCTCTCTGGGGATGGTGGGTGGGGAGGGAGCTTTTGTGGGGCCTCCGTCGGTTGATTGTCTGCAGCTCTGGCTTTGTCTGTCTGTCACTCAGAAGTGAACCGCTCAGGGGAGAGGTCAGGCTGGTTGGTGGAAAGGGAGAAAGAGGCCTGTCCCTGTCGGCGAGGGGTGGGGAAGAAGGCAGGTGATGGGGGGCGGGCAGGGAACACAGCTCCTTCAACCTCCTCATCCCCCACTCCCAGCTCCTCAGCTCCCCAGGGACTTCCAGGCTTTGCTCCTTTAGGACCAGTGCAGCAACGGGCCCGCAAAGACCCTTCTCTTCTTGCCATGCAATTCTTGAGTCCCCACTGGCGATTGGCTCCTGTACCCTGCCCTACCCTGCCCTGTCTGGAAGAAGGGCCTTTGAGGGAGTCTAGCTCAAAGCCACTAGGAAGGGGTAGTGTCCCCGTTCCACACAGCAGCCTCTCTGACTCCACTCCCATGCTTGCCTGTCTCCCTGCCCCACTTGCTTCCTCAGATTCCCCAGGCTCGCCCCCTGCAACCACACAGATCCATCTCCTGAGGCCCGTTTTCAGGCCGCCCCAGCTTCCACTGTACGCCACTGCATCTCCCCAGATTGTGCAGTTTCCAGTCTCCCCTTGCTCCCTCTGCACACGAATCTACCTCCCCAGCTTCGACTGTTTTCAGGCTTCTCTCTCTCTCTCTCTGCCCTCCTGTACACGAACTGTCTCCCCAGATCCTGCTGTTTCCAGGTTCCCCCATGTTTCCCCGGTACACAAATTGGCCTCCCTGGGTTCGGCAGTTTCCAGAACCCCCTTGCTCTCTCACTAGGTAGTTCCATCTCCCCAGATTCAGCTGTTTTCAGGCTCCCCTCACTTGCCCTGTACACGGACAGGTCTCCCAGGTTCTGCAGTTTCCAGGCTCCCCTATTTCCCTTGTACACGGATCAGCCTCTAGCTTATGTTGATCCCAGCTGCCTAAGGGATTCAGCAGGTTTAAGGGGGTGGAAGGAAAACACGAGTCAGAAAGTGGAGGAGGAGAAGGATTGCCATCAGGGAAGCTCCTTATTTCTCTTGTGACCCAGAGCCCTAAGCAGCTTGCACACAGCAGCCTCTGGGCCTCTGACTCTACAAATAGGTCCCTTGAGCTGATCTGCCCTGGGACACGCCAACGCCCGTCTCCTTGCTGCTGCCCAGAGTCTGGATTTTAAGCTGAGCATCCTCTGGAGGGCCCCATCTTGGAGAAGGTGCTTGTGCACACACGCACTAGCACTACGGCAGGGCAGGGCAGGCAAAGGCCTTCCCTAACTAATCCTGGGCTTCTCTCAGCTCCCGCCCCGTCTCTCCCCTGCTGCTCCTTGCTTGCCTTCCCAGGCCCTCTTTGTCCCTTTCTCACCTGCTGCACCTTAGATCCTCTCAATTTATTCACATAGAACTTAAAGGAGACTCCAAAAGCCCTCCCCACAGCAAAGCAGGTACAGAGCTAAGAGATCCACACTTTTTTCTTTTTTTTTTTTTCTTTCAGTTTTTCAGGATGGAGTAGTAGTAATCTCAGGCCCTGGAAATCAGTTCTGTGCCTAGACTAGCATCCTGGCATGCTTCCCCAGGCTTTGAAAACACTTGCTTCCTCCTTGTTGCATAAAAGCAGCCTTCCTGCATCCTAATCCTGCTTGGAAGAGGGGGGCAGAAGAGGGGTGTGGTGTTCTGCAAGGTTTTCCAGGATTCTTACCTTCCCTGATTCATTTCAATATTGCCCCTAAAGTTTCCACTGGAATCTGGGGAAGTGTGTCTGATTCTCCATCTCTTTCCTCCACTCACACACCCACCCACCCACCCAGTGGCCTAATCCCAGCCATTTTGTCAGTCATGATGCTCCATCTTGCTGGCTCCAGCAAACGTTCTGGGTTCACAGGGAACAAATAGGAAGAGCAGGCCCGCTGGGTCCAGGACGGTGTCTGAGCAGAAGAGAGGCCTTCTTTCACAGTGAAGCCCACACTTATGTTCGGACCTCACTGCTTCTGCTCTCAGGACCAGAGGGAAGTTTCAGCTTGCCCACCTGTCAAGCAGGGATGACAGTACCTGCCTACTCACAGCGAGAGGGAGTGCAAATGAGTTTACCTATGTGGAGGAGACAGAGTTCTTTTACAGAACTTGACAAATGCAAGTTATTTATATAAGTCCTAGTAAAAGAAACCTGTACAAGGAGCTATTCCGCATTTGTATATCAATTCTCCTTCCTTTGTTTGAAAATAAATGCAGCTGATGGCACTCAGTTATCAGTTTCGTTATTTTAGAAACACTATTGGAGTTGGTGTACCTAGAAACTGTACAAACTACCTATATACAGTTGCCAACATTCATTGAAATGTACACTTTAAATGGATGAATTTTAATGTATGTAAATTATACCTTAATAAATCTGATTGAAAACATGCAAAGAAAAATGTGAATTGGGGTTTTGAGTCTAGAGCCCTGCTAGTTTTTTTTTAACTGCCCAGGAAGGCACTCCTTGTCATGGGACTTCTATGTATAAATGTTAGATTCTGATGCTCTTGCAGAAAGCATGGGCAGTGGGCAGAGGGAGGTGAGCAGGGTTTCAGCAAACTCTCATTCCTGTCCCAGCTCTGTCACTCGTCACCTCTGTGACATTGGGTTAGTCATCCTTTGAGTTTCACTTTCCTCATCCGAGGCTTGTTCTCCCAGAACCACCCAGCTTCCTTTTCCTACCTCAGAGTATAAACCTTGTTCAGTGCCCGAACCCCTCGGTCCCTCTCCCCAGCCTCCAGCTGCCCTGGGGAGTGGGGTCGTCGATTGAGAGGGGTGTCTAGTTTTCTTGACAGAGTATTCATGAGGGGCCCTATTTTCTCAGTACGATTGTCGCAGGTTCCTAGGGCCTCTCTCCTCCTCCTCCCCACCAAGGTGCTCACACCTCTCATATGGGACTCCCTCACAGCAAGGCTCTGCTCTGCGTCCTAGGGCATCTCTAGGAATGGACTCCCATGCTCGGCACCATGGGACAACCGCCGTCGGGTGGGTGGTAGAGATGCCCTCTAGATCTGGTACCTGCAGGCCCTTCCACTGCCCCATCCTGCTGGCTGGGCAAGGAAGGATGGAAGTGGGGCTTGTCTTACAGCGCCATCTTCTGGGCAAACCTGTGAGAGCCGACGTTTCTTGCTGCCATTCAGAGGACACTGGGATATTTTTTCTTCTCAGAAGTTCTTTTTTTTTTTTTTTGAGGAAGATCAGCCCTGAGCTAACTACTGCCAATCCTCCTCTTTTTGCTGAGGAAGACTGGCCCTGAGCTAACATCCACGGCCATCTTTCTCTACTTTATACGTGGGATGCCTACCACAGCATGGCTTTTGACAAGCAGCGCCATGTCCGCACCTGGGATCTGAACCGGTGAACCGTGGGCCTCCGAGAAGCAGAACGTGGGAACATAACCACTGCACCACCAGGCCGGCCCCTCAGAAGTTCTTTTAATCTCATCTGTTTTCCAAGAAGCGAGTTCTGGATTCTGGATTTTCCCAGCCATCTCTTAGGAGAGAATGTTCCAGGAGCTCTCCAACCTTCCAAACACAGGGCTAAATCCTCCGGGGTGATAGGGATGGTCCCTAACCCACTGAGCTCTGGAAGCAGCTGAGGCTAGTCTTTCCCAGTCATTCCATCGGTGAACGCCTATCTCCACATATCTACCCCACATGTCCCCAACACACACACCCCAGGGAGCCCTGTCCGTCACTAAGAAGCTGTTGCCTGGAGGCAGGGGCATAACCTCCAGGACTTTCAGAGTTTTCTTCTATCAAGTTTTCCTGGATGAGGACTCCTTGGCAGCCATGAGAAGAAGATACATGCATTCAAGGCCTTAAAAATCAGGTGTCTGGATAAAGATAATTGTGGGTCTGGTCGAATGGAATCAAATCTCCCTTGCGGGGCTGGCCCTGGGGCCAAATGCTTAAGTTCGTGGGCTCCTCTGCAGCGGCCCAGGGTTTCGCTGGTTCAGATCCTGGGTGCAGACATGGCACCACTCATCAGGCCACGTTGAGGCAGCATCCCATATGCCACAACTAGAAGGACCTGCAACTAAGATATACAACTATGTACTGGGGGGACTTGGGGAGAAAAAGCAGGAAAAAAAAGATTGGCAACAGTTGTTAGCTCAGGTGCAAATCTTTAAAAAAAATCTCTCTTGCTACTTCTTTTTCTTTCATTGGGTCTGGGGTTTTTGTTTGTTTGTGGGTAACTATTTTCAGAGTGGGGGATGGTGAGGAGAATAAGAATGCACTGGATATATAAGATATAAAGTGGATTTATTACTTTTTAACATACTTTTCAGAACCTACATGATCAAATCATTGTCCCTAACAAAGTGGTCCCTTTGGAAGGCCTCATTTGAAATAATTACCTGTAATTATCTGAATTAATTCAAAAGCACCAAGTAATCAAACTCTGAGTGGACTTGATTTTTGCAAACTTTTTGGTGACAAGATCATCAGTTAAGCCGGGTAGCAATGTTTTAGATAAAGAATGAGACGTGACTGTAATGAAAATGATTGCCTTCTGTGGGTTATATGCTGACCCTAAATTCTTATTTCCCTCTTCAATCCATGTTCCATGTTGCTGGCAGAGTTCCTTGCACAAAACACAGAGTTGAAAATCTTCAGTGGCTCCCTATTACCTTCAGAAGACAAGACAAGCTCTTAGCCCTGTGGTTGAGGCAAAGAGCTGCGGGCAATGGAGTCAGACCAACATGGGTTCAAATCTCACCTCGGTGCCCCGGGGCAAATGATCCAACCTCTCAGGCCCTCAGTTTCCCCGTTTGTAAAAAACTCCCACCAACCCCAGCAAGGTGCCCGGTTCAGAATAACCAGTTGGTAAATATCTACTGAAATAATTTATTCCATAAGAAACTTTACCACTACTATTATTTTTGTCAATACTGTTTTTCTTAGGTAAGAGTCGGTTTTGAGGGACAGTACTCATCTACACGTCCAGTATAATGTCCACGTTTCCTAATCACTAACTTCTTTGGATCTTCGTCTAAGATATGTTCCAGTTTTAGCTCATAGAGATGAGAAAGAGAGTAGGAAGCAGATGACGACCGTACAAATCTTGATGACAGAGTAACATTTGGCAGCCATTTGATTAATTTTTCTTTTTTATCAAAGTATGACTTACCTACAGGAGAGAACACACATCTTAAGGGCAAGGTCTGTGAATTTTCACCACCCCTCAGATTAAGATAGAGAACACTATTGGATTTTAAAAGGCGTTTTTACCTTAAAATAGCTCTCAAATCCCTCTCTCCTTTCACCCCTCCACCCCCAGGCCACGGCCATATCTGGGCCCGGTCACGAACTCATCAGTCTCCCTCCCTTTCTTTCCCTAGTGCTTGGCTTCATGGCAAACACTCAGACACTTGACTGAATGAATGAACGAATATTATTGAATAAACGAGACCCAGTTTGGAGGGGAAAGGAGACCCATAGGGTTGTGCCAAACCTGCTTTGGGTAAATTATTCAACTTTGCCAGAGTTAAAGGGTATCTACCGAGAATTCGGAGGTAAGCTTTTCTTCTCTGTAGCATTTCAAAGGGAGGTTGAGGGCACAGAAAGTTTGAGCCTCAGGCGGGTCCCCAGCTCACCCTCCACCCGACTCCCAGGCCTGGCTGGCCCCGCCTTCACCAATTCGTGCAGCCCAGCAGACACCCTCCCGGCCGCGGTCCAGTCAGCGGGGAGCCATCCATCACTGTCTGGATGCAAGCCAATCCGACCAGCTCTGCCCGCCTGCCAGCCAATGGCCGGAAAGCAAGGGGCGCGGGGCGAGAGAGGGGCGAGCCGCTCAGGGTGGTATAAACGGGGTCCGAGGGCCTGGCCGTGCTACCCCGGTTGTTCAGCCAGGTCTAGGTGTGGCTAGCGTCCCCTCTCCGCCAGATCCCTGGGGCCTGTGCTTCTGTGTGCGCCCTCTAGCTGGACCCAGGCCCCTGGAGTCTCGGTGTCTGACGTGCCCTGGTGCCAATTCAGCAGGCTGAAGCGGGGCGCCCTTCCCCACACACGCTCGAGACCCGCTGGGTCGCCCACGAGGGCAAGAGGGAGGAGGATGCAGACAGGCGGGGAGGGGCCCTGGGGATGAGAGCAGACGGGAAGGCGGGCCCCGGCGGCCGCTCCGGCCGGGAACCGCCGGCCGCCCTTCCCGAAACCCGGTCGTGGGCAGACGGCGCCCCGCCCGCCCGTGCTCCGCGCTCGCCTCCGCGCCGCCGGCTCCGGCCCTGGCCGCGCTAATGAGGCCGTCTGGGGAGAGCGGGGCCAGCGGGCGGAGCTCGGGGCAGACGGCCAGGCCCGCCGTTCTGGCGGCTCCGCGGGCTGCGGGCGCCGAGAAGGGGCCGGGGACGCAGCGGGGTCTCCTCCTCAGCCCCCGGAGAGCCGGGCCTGCAGCCCTGGGACCCCCGGGATGGGGCAGCGCCCCGCCCTGCTGGCCCTCCCCGGGGCTCCCGCGGTTCCGCGCAGCCCTCTCTGCGCTGGATTCTCCCCGCGGCGGGGGCGGGTCGGCTGCTTCGCGGCATCCTCCCTCCCCACACTCCTTTAGCCACAGCGGGCGAGGACACCTCTCTGGTCGCCTCTCTGCATTGCCATGCCCCCTCGGCTCGTTTGTCAACCCCACACAGTCCACTTTGGGCAAGGGGTTCGGACGGCCCTATGGCACCGGGCTCGGGGAAGCCACCCTCTCCAGCAGTTCCTCCACTCGAGCCCGGCTCGGGGGAACCCCAGCAAATACTTCAACCTTTCAGAGCCTCAGTGTGCCCCTCCGCAAAATGGGGATAGCACCGCAGAGTGCAAAGGATTCGGTGAGCCAGTTTGAGCGAAGCCCTGGGCCTTCTCATTCCAGTCTCTGCACAATTGGAATTGCAGGGCCCAGGCGGGTCACTAGGAAGTGAATTTGGCCTCCTGTCCTAGCGGTCATCTAGGGGCGGCGGACGAAGCCGGGCACCAGCTGAGGCCTTATTTTGCCTAAGTATTTCTGGAGAATTTCTCATTTCCCGTCTCAACACTGGCCCCCGAACTCTACAGGATTTAATTACATACGCTTCCTTTTCGGAGTTGCCTTTTTGCATTGTTTACTGGAATGGGTTATGTACACAGCTATTACAATGTATTTGTTTACATAACTATATCTTCATCATTTTCTCTAATTACAGTATTCATGCCCATTATAAATATCCAATCTTAGAGAGTTTTATAATGTGAGACATGATAACCCACAGGGACAGCCTCTATTAGCACCTAGGGCTCGCCGCTTCTTTACCCTAGCGGCTGGCAGAAATTCCCGTGCCCAAGCTGGCGGGGAACTCGCAGGGCGGGTCAAGCGTGCTGGTTGCTAGGGCAACGCCCTGTCGTGGGTGTTGGGGGCGGGCGAGGAACACTCAGGAACCAGGCTCGGTCCCGCCCTAGGGGCGGAGTTAGTAAGAGCGGGACCCGGAGGGAGCGCGTTTCCCGCATTTCCCGCCAGGTGGCGCCATAGGATCGCGGATGCGGTCCCGGGGCGGGGCTCCCTGCGGCGGTTGGCGCCAGCGAGGGGCGGGGCCGGGGTGGAGCGTGGACCGCAGGGTGTGGTTAGCAAGGGATCGAGGAAAAGTTGCTGTTCGGAGACGAAACGTTAGACACGCTCCGTGACTTCTGGACGGAGACGCAGAAAGTGTACGCGTCACAGAAAGACAGGGAGAAATGAGGAGTTCTGAGACGGGGAGAGAGAAGAGGAGTCGCGTCGCTCCATCCTTCCCGTTTGCCCCCGGGATCCCCCTCCTCCCTTCTCTCCCTCCGGATCTGCAATTCTTCACCCCCTCTGGACCGTACTGCGTGCTCTGGACACACATGCACGGTGGGGGCTGGCCGATGCTTCCTCTCCTCTAGCATCCGGGCCCCCAGGGCAAGCTTGCAGGGCTCTAGTGCCCAGGGTATATGCCAGTACAGGATTCCCGTGGTCCCGGGCATGCCAAGAAAAACAGGCGTGATCTTCCTCAGTTTGTGCTGAGGAAGGCTTATGCCCTTTCCTTCTGGAGGCTGGGAATGGAAACAGTGACTCAAAGGCTCTCCAGCGGGGCCGCCGTGTGTGCGCCATCTTTTGCTCTGTTTTTCCTCGAATATGTGCCATTCCTCCCATTATTACTCTTTTACGATGTCACACAATCATCCTCAGTCTTTGTTCTCACATGTGGGACCCCGTGGTGTCAGTGTCGCAGCCCCTCGCTGCGTTAAATCACCCACTTCCTCTGGCCCACCCCTCTCCCCAGTCACACAACCACAAGGATATGCCCTGGTACTGGGCATCCTGGAGATGAGCCGAAGAGAGTGCAGGAGCCCTTATCAAAACACACACTTCCCAGGCCAAGAGAGAAGGACACCATCAGCAGGAGACAAAAGCAGGTTTATTAGGGCTCTGGGGCCAAGGATGCCTAAGGTCTGAGTTAAGGCAGCTCAGCTGGTTCTCATGGCCCAAGGGACAAGCCAGGGCAGGGAGAAGGGGTGACTCAGTGCTGAAGCCAAACCTGTGCATCTCAGAGTCCTGGCCCCAGACCTCGGGAGGCAGTTCTGGGAGGACTGGGGACATAGAGGGATGGCTCCTGTCCCCTGGGGTCTTGGAGCTTTTGCCAGGATTAGGGGAATGGTCAGGGGGTAAGGAGCCTTGAATGCACAGTCTTCATTTCAGTAACGACCATTTAATTTGTTCCTTGGCAGACTGAAGAACCTGGAGGTGGCGGGTGGAAGGTTGAGAGAAAGAATTGGGGGGAATGTCAAGCTCCTTAACACTGCAGTGAGGGGGAGGGCTACAGCCCACCTTCTCTAAGTGTCCCTGCAGCCCCTGGTCACTAGGTGGCAGCAGCTCATCTCTGCCTAGTTTAAGTGGGGCCAGGTCATCAAACGAAAGAGCAGCCCAAACTGGCTGCAGCCAGCTGCCAGCCCAGGCTCCAGCCTGCCCAGCCCTGTTCCTGCATCTGCAGCCCTGGGTGTGGCAGCAGCCCTGTCTCCTCCACCCGTGCCATGCAAGCTGCCCACAGTGCCACGTCCAGGCAGACGCCCAGGCCTGACAATTCCTGTGCCCAGACACCTCAGCAAACCCCCAGCTTTGGCCTTGGCTGGCAGTGCGTCCTTGACACCCCACCCCAACCCACTGCTGATGTGGCACAGCTGGCAAAGGTGGCTGGCCAGATGCTGCCTCTGGATACCTGCACTCAGATGTGTTCACGCTCACATCCTGCTGAGGAAACAGCCTCAGTCCCATGTCAACACAAATCCATGCAAGGCCAATGTGGCGGGGACCCCAGGGCTCTGCCTCATTCTGTCCCTCCCGCCATTAAGCCTCATTCCCTTCCAAAGAATGTCAGTCCCACACTGTATGTCCCTTCCACCTGCAGTCTTCCTCCTCTCTCAGGGACAGCCTGGCCCTGGGGTTCTCCCACTTCTAGCAAGAATCTAACTTTCTCCTCATTTCCTCTCCCATTCACTACCTGCAACTTCCTTGTTTTTTTCTCAAGAATTCCATTAAAAGTGCTATGTCTTCATTCTTTCCTCCTTTAGAAAAATAGGAGCTGTGCAAGAGCTTTCCATGCATAGCTCATCTAATTCTCATAAAAACTCTATGAGGAGTGTCCTGTGATTATGAGGCCCAGAGACGTTGAGTAACTTGCTCTAGGTCACCCAGCTTGTAGGTGGTAAGGTAAAACACACATCCTGGGATGACTCACATGAGTGCCAGTGTTCTTATCTGCCGAGCTCATCGCACCCTAACCTCTTTCTACCCTGAAAATTGCCATGCGGTCCATCCACCCGAGCGAGCTATGAGGAGGCATGGGGAACCAGGAGAAGGGAGAGGCAGAGTGAGCACGAAGGGCAGTCACAGGAAAGTGGGCACCACACCTGGGGCTCCACATGTGTTGGCACAGGCCCATTGCAGCCTGGGCCGCCACAGCAGGAGGTAGTTAGTGCCGGGGCAGGAAGCTCCATAAAAGCAGGATTAGTCTGAGCAGAGAGACCTGTGGACAGACAGAACGGAGGAGGTCAAGCTGTCGGCCTGACAAGCAGGAAGTTTGTGCAGCTGGGAAACCAGTCAGGCCACAGATTCAGGACCCTCCCCCTGCCCCACATGCAGCCCCAGATAGGACCATGCAGGGGACTCGCGGGGTGGACTTCTTCACAGCCAGGTCACTGAGGGGCAAGGTGACAAGTTGTGAGTGGAGAAAGTTAGACCCTGTCACAGGTTTAAAGGTCCCTTAACCATTCCAGCGTGGCCTCTAAGCAGCAGGGGGTGAGGGTCTGGAGGAAAACTCCTATTTGGTATCATCTGGTTGAGGGGAGCATCAGGGGCCCGAGTCCCCATTTGCTTTGGGGGACAGGTGAACCAGCTATCTCCAGCATGGGCAGCTCACCCCGGGTTTCGATCCAACTACACCAAGCCAGGAGATGAGGTGGGCTGCTGGGAGGGTGAGCATTGTTAATACCCAGCCCTGCACCTCCTTGCAGACTCTGGAAGCCTCCAGTGCCTTTCTCCAAGAGACAGCTGTCACTGCCTCATCCCTTCCCTCCCGCAGCCCTGACTTCTCAGCCTTGACAGCCCCATGGGGTCCCCCTGGGAGGCTCGGCTCTTCTTCTCCCTCTAGCCCATTTCTGGCCAAGGCCGATGCAGGGGGCGTACCTGGGCCACACTCTGTTCAGTCAAGCCGCTGTCATCTGCCTGCGGGGAAGCAGTGTCACTGGGTGGTCAGGACAGGGCGAGGGCATTGAGTGAAGAAAGAGAGGTGAAGGAAAAGGGCTGGGCGGGGGTGGTGAGGGGATCCAGAACTGCACACCTGTATCACCCGTTAGTGGAAGCCCAGACCCCCGGGGCCCATCTATGGTACAAGGATGGGAGGGAAGGTTTCATCCAGACATGAGGAGGCAAACTAGGCAGGGAGATTCTGTCTACACCCCCACTCCCCAACCTCAAGGCCACGGCAGCCACGTGGAGTCTCTGAGAATTTATTTCCCCAGACTGTACTTCCCACCAGGGAGGATGGTGAGGGGCTTGGTGATTCTACAGGGCAGAGGACAGGAGAGCTCTTTTACTAACTCTACCCCCCAAACTGCACTCCCCCAACAAGTGCGTCGACCCAGTGGTCGCTTCTGCTAGAGGAGCTTGGGTTTCCACCATCCGGGCTGTGGCAGCCCCTAGCACAGGGAGGACGGGAGGTGGGAGGATGGGAAGAGGGCCTGGCAGAGATGGGAGTGAGGGGCATGCAGGATGACTCTTACCCTAAAATTCACTTTCTGGATCACTTGCTGTGGGTCGCTTTCCAGAATCACGCTACAAGATGAGAGAGAAACCAGGAGGAAAATCCTTGACAGGATCCTCCCCTCTGCGCCTCCGCCTGCTGAGCCCGTTCCCTCCCTCGCCACAGCGGCCACCGTGCCTGCTCCAGGGCACCTTCCCGCTGACACTCCTCCGGTGGCAACTCGCCCTCACCACGGAGAGCCCTCGGCTCCGATTCGTCTATGCTTCAAACCTGGTGGTCACAGACTTGGTCGTCACTAGGCAAAAGCTTTGAAATGTAAGGGCGGTCCAGCCTAGAACATCGGGGTGTCAAAGGCAGGGACTCAGAAAACTGCGAGCTCTTGAACGTTCACTTCGCCTTCTGGATCCAGGGATGGATCAGACTCAGGGAAGGAAGGACCCCTGGGGTCCCTATCTCATTTCACTGTTATTTTATGCCACAGGGTCATGCTATATACAAAAGAAATGGAACTCCAAAAATCAGAATATCTTCCCTCCTGATAGACCCAAATATCAAGGCTTTTCTCAGCTGGTGGGCACTTTCATGATGCAGTGGGTGCCATGGAGCCACGTGTGGGTGTGTGCAGGGGCGTGTGTGTGAGGGCTGGTCACTGGGGACGCGTTAGAGACGGTGGGGACTAATGCTCCTCCTTACCGGGTAAAGCTCTCCAGGGCAGAAGTCTAGTTTTTCTGTATCAGTCCCAGGGAAGTGAACGCACATCTTTTGAAAGCCTCTTCCAGGCCCCATCCCTGGGGCACCCCCAACCCCGGGCTCCCTCACCAGGAGTCCTTCAACTGATAAAAACAGAAGCATCCCAGGTCAAGGCCCCAGTTCAGGCGTTGCCTCTACTGACCGCTCCCTGATTTTCCTTTGAGGAAACAGTGAGCTCCTCAGGGGGCAGAGGCTGGCCTTCTGGTGGCGCAGACCCGGAAGCTTATAAAGCCTACATCCTTCCTTGCACAGGCCCTTCCAAGGCCCTGCGCCTCATTTTGTATTTGTAATCGGGTGTGTGTTTTCCTCAAAGAGGTTCCACCAAATTATATAGACTTCTGGTTCCAGAAAACTTGGTCTTATTCTGCTCATTTTTGGGTCCCAGCCATTAACACAAGGCCTTGCAGTAGCAGGCAGTCAATACAGAGGGAAGGAGGAGGGGGTAATTCCACCGCAACCAGTCTCCCAGAGGACCCCAGCCCCAGGCAGTGCGGTACACTGCCGAGGAGAGAGAGTAATCTCTGGAACCACGCACTTGGTTTTAGATCTTGGCCCTTCTGCTCCCTAGCTGTGTGACCTTGGGCAGGACACCTGAATGTCTGAGCCTTTTACATTATTTATAAAATGGATATAATGATAGGTGCATGTGGATGTCTTTAAAGTGATCAGTTTCTACTATCCTTTGCCCCAGAGCCAGAACTTCTTTTTCTCCCTAAATATTGTCTCCCCCCCATGGAAACTCACTAACCCACTCTTCTCATAAGGGCTCCCAGCTTCCTAAGAATACACAGGAATAGTATACCAATAGCAGGTAACATTTATTCAATGAGAACCATGAGCTTCACCTGCATCGCCTCGTTTAATCCCCACACCTTATGAGGTAGTCTCCTCATTATCTCCATTTGAAAGACAGGGAAAGCGAGGCTCAGGGAGATTGTGTAACCGGCCAGACCACGCATCAGTGATGTTGGATGGGAGCCCTCAGAGTGGGAAGTGGGGAGGCAGCAGGGCTCTGCCTGAATGAAGCCCTTCCAGGGAGGGGCAGGTGTCTGTGAGACAAACCTTCTCCCTGAGACCCTGCCTATTCAACAGTCAGCCATAGTTTGACATCACATTATTTTCTTGTTTGCTTGACTTTGGCTAATGCTGAAATCAACCTCCATCCTCAGGAGTAGATGGGGAGATGGGATTACCAAGAATATACTGGGGGAGGGAGAAATTGGCCAGAGAGCCAACAATGTGCTGGGTGCAATCTAGACCTGATGACTCTCCAAGGCATCGCCCGCTGTGAGCGTCCCTGACCAGCCCCTCTTCTCTGCACCCTTCCTCACCCGCCATCCACAATCTCGTCCAGCACCAAGAAGGCTCCGTCCATGTTCTCCAGCAACCAGCGCTTCTCCACGTTCTTCCTGAAGGCAGACACAGCTCCTGAGCTTCCCTGTGGCCAGGAGGAGCCAGGTCCCTGCCTAGGTGAGGCAGACCCTCTCCCTCCACTCGTTCCCCGCCACTCCCCGAACAAGCACTGGGAAGGAGAATGTTACAGGCAGTGAGGGACGTGCCTGTACAAGGCATTCCTGGGCAGAGGACAGGTCTGCTTCCTTAAGCCCCCCTTGCCCAACCTCACACACTTGGGGCATTGATACTGCGCCCACCATGGCACCCCAGTGCACTGCATAGCTAGTTTAGATGCTTAGCTCTCCTATCGTTAATTGTGTCGACTGTGGACATTTATTTCTGGATTACCCTGGTTTGGTTTCCCCAGGCCATGTTCACTGAGATAGATACCAGATAACTGAATGAATGCGGGTACCATGAAAACTACCCTGAGCTTCAAGTCAAAACCTGAGTCTGAGTCTCTGTTGTGATATAAACAGCTTGTAGCCTCAGGCAAATTACTTAGCTGCTTCTTTCTGGCCGAACCCTCATGTGGCTCTGCTCTGGGTGACATCATGGTGGTCAGGTCAAGGGCAGGGGCCTCAGAGGAGGATGCTCTGACTCCACTCAGTCTTGAGGGGACTTCAGGGGAAAAGCAGGGAGGAAGGGCCCTGCCTCTGTGATGTATCAAGTCCTGGGGGATGGGGGCATGGAAGGCAGAGGACCTCACTCACCTTAACACGTGGTTCAGGGACTCAAACAGGCACGTAAGAACAGACATGAGCATCAGCTGGGGGCGGGCAGATACGGGAAGAGGAAAACGAGAGAGCTTGAGATTGAGAAGGCGGAAGGAAGACCTCAGAGCCTTCCTGCATGGGCAGTTGTCCCTTTCCAGAGAGGACAGGCTGGAGACTGACTGCAGCTTGACCTCCCCCTGTATGGGCTGGGAAGCACTGCAGTGCCCCACTGCGGGACAGGGCATACCCTTCTCCAGCAGGGTTTAAGAAAGGAGCAAAGGCTCCCTGCAGAGCACTTCATTTCAGCTTCCCAAGGAACCTAAGGGGCATCCTGGATATGCATTGTCCCAGAAAGAACCATTCTGGCTGCTCCCTGTCCCCAGAAGAAGGACCTCAGAAGGAGGGGTACCAATGGCAAGCCTCAGACTCCAGCTTCTACCCCCGACTCCAAGCCATTCCCCCACAGACAGACCCTCCTTGTCACCCCAACCTCCTAAATTCACCTCATTCTCGTGGGATGAGCCCACCACATACAGGAAGAGGTCAATGCTGCTCTTGTAGACGATGGTCATGCCCCCGAAAAATGCAATCTCACCTAGAAGTGGAGGGGGCTTTCAGTTCTGGCCACCTCTGCCTGGCCCCGCCTCCTCCTCTCCAGCTCTGTGACTCTCCCCCTGTGTCCTTCTTCCCTTTCCAAGGAACCCTTGGAAAGACTAGCACTACGGACATCACCCTTAGGCTACTCTGTGTCCTTCCCCCCACCCTCTGCTCTATTTCTAGCAATTGCCTCACTTTGAGGAGTAAACAAACCCAGGTCAAGGTTGACCTTCTGCCCCGCTCCCACCACGTGCAATGCCTTGGACCAGACCCAGGCTGGTGGGGGACCCACAGTACAGTTTGCCTCTTCTGCCAAGAGGGCAGTCTAGGTGTGCTGGGGGTGGGGGGCTAGAGGGGTGGGGAGTGAAGGTTCCCTGGAGGAAGGAAGAGGAGAACAGCCGGGAAGGAGAGGAAAAAGAACCTCTGAAGAAAAGGGAACAGCCTGTGGGTGTGTGAGGCCAACGAGGATGGGTGTGTCCAGGTGGAGAAGACGACGGTGTGCATCTGGGAGTTCTGGGCAAGCAAGAGGCGGACACTTACTGTCAGTCCGGCTGGTCTTGTTGAAGACATTTTTCTCAAAGGCCATCTGCTCCTTCATGGAGGGGAATGTGTCATCATAATACTATGAGAAATGGAAGAAGAAAGGCTGATCGCCATTCCACAGAGCCTGGCGCCTCCCTGGATTTTGTCCCATCTCTTCTTTACTGCCCTCTAGGCCCGTCTGCTCACTGTTTCCCATAAACACAAATTCTAAGCAAGGAAAATCATAAAAAGTGAAGGAGTTTTGAGGCCTGCTTTTGGAGTCCTCTCCTCATTTCTTGGAGGCCTTTGTGCATTTGGCAGATGTGCGGTGTGCTCAGGGCTGGGGTGGTCCCTAGGTCACACTGTTTCTACACGAACTTGAGTCTATGGGAAAGATGGCAGAGCCAGGGGTCCTTCATCACAACAGTAACAATCATAACAGCTACTTTCTTATCCCCGTGACCTAGACAGGGAACTGAGGCGTGAAGAAGTCAGGTCACTTATCTGACATCTCACAGTTGTAAAGGGCAGAGCTGGGATTCAACCCCAGGAATGGGCTGACTTTAGACAGTGTTATGGTGAGGATTAAATATCTAAGGAAAAGGTCCTGGCACACATTATATAAGTAAATCAATGCTTTTTCTTTTGTTTTAGATTGGCACCTGAGCTAACAACTGTTGCCAATCTTCTTTTTTTTTCCTTCTTTTTCTCCCCAAATCTCCCTAGTACATAGTTGCATATTTTAGTTGTGGGTCCCTCTAGCTATGGCATGTGGGACACCGCCTCAGCATGGCCTGATGAACGGTGCCATGTCTGCGCCCAGGACTCGAACTGATGAAACCCTGGGCCACCTAAGCGGAGTGCGCCAACTTAACCACTCAGCCACGGGGCCAGCCCCATGAATGCTTTTTTGTTTGAGTTTGGTGAGCCTCTCTCCCTGACTCAGTTTCTTAATGTGAGCATGGATGGGTCCCCCTGGCAGGAGGCCCTGGAGCCTTTGGCATTGCTGGTCCACCTCTGACCATCTGCTGGGGCAAGGCGTGGTCAGCTCAGCTTTCACTATTCTAGATGCGGATTTTGCCACTTAGTAGCCCATCTGCAGGCAAATTAGTAGCCTCCTGCTGGCCACTGCTGTGGTGGACAAGCTCATCTGAATGTCACGAAGACAAAAAAATTTCAGCCCCAAACAAACAAAAAAATCTATAATGCATTTCATAGCTAGTTTACATGCTGTATCTCCTATCATTAATTGTGTCGACTGTGGACATTTATTTCTGGATTATCCTAGTTTGGTTTACCCGGGCCATGTTCACTGGGATAGATACGAGATAAGTGAATAGTTGGGGCAGTGAAGGCCGTGCTCCTGAGCTTCAAGTCAAAAATGCCTGAGTTCAGATCTCTGTGCTGATAGCAATGCCTGTGACCTCAGGCAACTCGTTTAGCTTCTCTAGCCCGCATTTTCTTCATTTGTGAAAAGAAGGGGTTGGACTAGATGGTCTCTAAAATCCTGTCTGATTCTAAATTCTTGGACTCCTCAGACTAAATCCTAGGTGTTTACCAAGCCGTAGAAGAAAAGTGGAGGTTGCTTACTTAGAGTTTGGGGACTAGGACTCCTACACACATTCCCTGCTTCAGGGGCCAGCAGTCTGACAAGGCAAGAGAATGGACAGAATGACCTTTGGAGGGGTCTAAGCTGGGCCCCTCTGAGCCACAGAGCCCACAGTGGAGTGTCTCCTGAGACAGGAGAGTCAGCTGGGTGGGGACTTCTCTTCTTGGGGCTGCAGCACAGTGTCTTCAGGGGCCCTCCGCTGAGTGGGGGATGTTACCTTGGCCAGCAGGCGGTGTCCGTCATTATCTAGGATGAAAACAGCCTTGATGGTGTAGAGGGAAGGTTCCTGCAACTGACACCAGGGGAGAGCTCCGTTGGCCCTCAACTCGGGGCAGACACCCTGTCACTGGCTCTATGGGATCTGCTGGCCCCAGGAGTCCATCCTCATGCTCCAGCGACCCCAGTTCCAAAAGTCCACAACTGGTTCCGGCCCAACCCTGTGCCACATGGGCCACCTCCGGTGCCTGCTCCACTGCCAGGCAGATGTTCCACTGCAGGCCCTGGGTGGGCGCTGTGCCCATTGGGTGCAGAAGGTCCGTCCGGGCCCAAGTTCTGTCATGCACTGACTGCTCCAGAGCCCGAGTCAGAGTGTATCACAGAACCTGGGCCGGGGGGACAGCGGCGCCAAGCCTCCTCCTTCCAGCTGACCCCGGGCCGAGGCTGGACCCGCGCTCTCAGCGCGCCCCCAGCCCCCTGGCCCGGGGGGGGGAGCTCCAGAAGCACGCACGTCAGGCTGGGGCGGACCCGCACTCCTTACCCCCTCCCAGCGGAATCTCAGCCCACCCCCAGCCCCAAGCAATCCTCATCACTGCTCCGAACTGATCCAGGACTTCAGCCCCGCGCGGACTCGGGACGGGCCTCCTCGCGAGCCGGCGCCGGGAGGAACTTTTCCTCGCCTGCCGTGGCCCGGCCCGCCCCGCGCTGCCCAGCGGGGGCCCCAAGTTCCCGGGCGCGGGCGCGCGACTTGGGAGTTGCTGCCCCCGCCCCCACCCCCGCCGCCCCGGGACCCGGCGCCCCCCGCTCCGTACCCGCAGCCCCGCGGGCTCCCCGGCTTGGGCGGGCGGCGCCGGGCCCCCGGCCTGGGCCGCCGCGGCCCCCTCCCCCGGGTGCGGACGTGGCCAGGCCTCCGGCCGCTGCATTCCGCTCGCCGCCTCGCGCTGACAGCGCCGCCCGCCCGTGCGCCGCCCGCCGC